>NC_064620.1:446534793-446839682 GCF_023898315.1 Schistocerca nitens
AGTTTATGTTCCAAAAGTGAAACATGGCAGGCGTTCGATGGTGATTTGGGCAGGCTTAACATGTTATTCCATTAGCCTGATATTCCATTAGCGCCATGGTTACTGTGCGAGGTCTCTTTACCGCCAAGGATTATGTGACAATTTTGGCTGATAAAGTCCATCCCGTGGTACAATGCTAGTCCCTAATGTTGATGCTGTTTTCCTGGTCTCACAGTTCGCATCGTCCAGGAATGGTTTCCTGAGAACGAGGGTGAAATGTCGCATCTACACTGACCACCACAGTCACTACAGGGTGCGTCAAAAAATGTATACGCACTTTGAAATGTCATAGACAATTTATTTGCCGTTCTACAAGGTTAAATATCTGTGAGAAAGTAATGTCATGTTTCTTGAGCAGGTGGTAGTAGTGGCAAGAAAGTAACTGCAACATGGTGGACGTGCGTTTGAGCTTTGAAGCGCGGAAGCAGATAATTAAGTGGTACTGGAAGTTTGAGAATGTAGCTGCGGGTCGAAGACAGTGGGGAAGTGAGTATGGTACAGAACTACATAGAAGGTTAACAATTACACGTCTACGAAATTCGTGGAACAGTGTGTGATGTGCATGAAGGTCGATCAGGGCAACCTCGTACAGCTACAAGTGATGATTCCACAACTGCGGTGTTGCAACTGTTTCAGCGTTCGCCTCAAAAATCTTCAAGGCAAGCGGCACGTGAGAGTAATGTAAGAGCTAGTAGTGTGCTACGCATGCTGAAGAAAGGCAAGCTTCGTGTGTACATTCCAAGACTGGTGCAACAGCTAAGTGACGACGATCCAGAACGAAGGTTAGAATTTTGTGAATGGGTTCAGGAGATGGTGAGACGTGAACCGGGATTTATGGGTAGTATAATTTGGTCGGATGAAGCCCAATTCAAACTCAATGGAACTGTCAATAGGAACAATTGTGTGTACTGGGCTGAAGGTAATCCTCACATTACAGTTGAAAAGGCTGTGAATTTGCTTCGTGTAAATGTGTGGTGTGGTTTGTCTGCAAGGGGACTCACTGGGCCTTTCCGCTTTGAAGGTACTTCAAAAAATGGCTCTGAGCACTATGGGACTTAACATCAGAGGTCATCAGCCCCCTAGAACTTAGAACTACTTAAACCTAACTAACCTAAGCACATCACACACATCCATGCCCGAGGCAGGATTCGAACCTGCGACTGTAGCAGCCTCGGGGTTCCGGACTGAAGCGCCTAGAACCGCACGGCCACCGCGGCCAGCTTGAAGGTACTGTTTCTGGAGAAACGTACCTAACAATGCTTGCTGACTCCATATTCCCTGCCATTCGTGCATTATACGGTAATGATGAGTTTTATTTCCAACAAGATAGCGCCCCGCCGCACTGTCATAGGGACGTACGAGCATACCTGGATCAGAATGTGCCAGGTCAGTGGATAGGAGGCAGGGGACCAATCGCGTTTCCTGCACGTTCTCCAGACCTCACGCCGCTGGATTTCTTCTTATGGGGCACAGTAAAAGGTGAGGTGTATAAACTTAAACCACGTAACCAGGACACACTTTGGAATGAGATTCAGGCGGTGTGCGTACAAATCTCTCACTTTGGTACGATGTACGGAATCAGTGGTGACTCGTACTCACAAATGTATTGATGCTGAAGGCCAGCAGTTTGAACATTAATCACATTTGCAAAGTATATTTTCCAATTGGACCTATAGCTTTCCATTTCCAGAAATTTAACATTGTAGAACGGGAAATAAATTTTCTATAACACTTCAAAGTGTGTATACATTTTTTTAACACACCCTGTATAATATGGTTCAAATGGCTCTGAGCACTATGGGACTCAACATCTGAGGTCATCAGTCCCCTAGAACTTAGAACTACTTAAACCTGACTAACCTGGGGACATCACACACATCCATGCCCGAGGCAGGATTCGAACCTGCGACCGCAGCGATCACGCGGTTCCAGACTGTAGCGCCTAGAACCGCTCGCCCACTCCGGCCGGCGCACCCTGTATATCTCAATATTATTGAGACCTTGTTGCCTACGTCGAAGAGAAGTGTGCGTGATCGCTATCCAACGCTATCAACGTTACCTGCAATTGCCACTATTTTGCTAGAAGTATGGCACAAGGTTTCCTTAAAAGCCAAAAAAATGGCTCTGAGCACTATAGGACTTAACACCTATGGTCATCAGTCCCCTAGAACTTAGAACTACTTAAACCTAACTAATCTAAGGACATCACACAACACCCAGCCATCACGAGGCAGAGAAAATCCCTGACCCCGCCGGGAATCGAACCTGGGAACCCGGGCGCAGGAAGCGAGAACGCTACCGCACGACCACGAGCTGCGGACTACCTTAAAAGCCATACTGGACTTGTATTTATCCACTCCGACACGACTAGAAGCTGTTGTGTTTTGGTGTTTCCGTACACTTGTCGACACCATGCAGGGCAACCGGCTCTCACAGCTCAGGATTGCATCGTTGAAGACCAGCAGCATACTGAGTTCCTGCGAGCCACCAACCCTGCCGTCCCATTACACTATCTGTTGGTCACGACATGAATAACAATTTAACAAAAATAGTGGCCCATATGTCAAACTTCAGGACTTCCATCGTCGTTCAGTCAGTGGAGATGTGATTAACGATACCCTTATTAGAGACGGAGGTTTCCAGCAAAATACTACATAGAATCCTATCATAGAAAAACGTAGTACTCTACGTAGCGGTAGACGATCTACGATTCTACCATGTGAAGACGATAGATCTGATATCGATGGAGTGAGAATTTGCCATTGAGGGTGCTCAAAGCAGCACATAAGCACAGAATTGTGAGTGTATATAAAGGAAAGCAGAGGGCGGCCCCTTTGATTTGCATGAAGTCAAGCGTTGCGCTTAGTGCCTTACTGAAACCGAACAAACTCGAGACAATAGCTGCTTGCTAGTACGGCTCCCAAGGGGTATATTTACGAAACTGAACTACCGACCAAATGAAAACTTTTACGAAAGGAAAAGCTACTTAGGTTTCTTGGTGTCAGTTTTTTCCTTGTAGCAACTTTATTTTACTTCTCAATTTTCCTTTTATGGGACTATGAGGCCATACTCCACTTCCAACAGAAAAAGTTGTCATGCGACACTCCGCTGGAGTTTCAGTCTGTACTCAAACAAATTCAAACTCCGTACGAACAACCCTTGGATGGCCCAAGGGTACCATCCAACCGCCGTGTCATCCTCAGCCGATAGGCGTCACTGCATACGGATAAGGAGCATTAGGTTTCAATCGATTTTTCGAAATATTAGTGCACAGTACCTATTGTGCTATTCTTATTTATTTTGCATTCTTCTTCAGTAAATCTGTTCACCTAGAGCAAGCATTCTAGTTCCTTGCACTGGAAATAAACGTAGGATTAAAACATATACTACAGGGTAAGAACTGAGTAACCTTCAATGTTTATTATTCTCCTAACATTTACTTCATTAAACAATAAAAGCTCGTTATATATCATCCATCTAACTGATATATCCCCAGTATTACTAGGCAAATGTTAATAATATTTGGTACGCGTTCAGAATATAGGTGCCCAAAAATTTCGGTGTTCATTAAATGGAATGGATGAGTAATGAATCCGAAAATTAAATATATACATTTTTACTTTTATCATTTCTACATCTACATCCATACTCCGCAAGCCACCTGACAGTGTGTGGCGGAGGGTACCTTGAGTACCTCTATCGCTTCTCCCTTCTATTCCAGTCTCGTATTGTTCGTGGAAAGAAGGATTGTCGGTATGCTTCTGTGTGGGCTCTAATATCTATGATTTTATCCTCATGGTCTCTTCGCGAGATATACGTAGGTGGGAGCAATATACTGCATGACTCATCGGTGAAGGTATGTTCTCGAAACTTCAACAAAAGCCCCTACCGAGCTACTGAGCGTCTCTCCTGTAGAGTCTTCCACTGGACTTTATCTATCATCTCCGTAACTCTTTCGCGATTACTAAATGATCCTGTAACGAGGCGCGCTGCTACCCGTTGGATCTTCTCTATCTCTTCTATCAACCCTATCCGGTACGGATCCCACACTGCTGAGCAGTATTCAAGCAGTGGGCGAACAAGCGTACTGTAACCTACTTCCTTTGTTTTCGGATTGCATTTCCTTAGGATTCTTCCAGTGAATCTCAGTCTGGCATCTGCTTTACCGACTATCAACTTTATATGATCATTCCATTTTAAATCACTCCTAATTCGTACTCCCAGATAATATATGGAATTCTTCCATTTGCTGACCTGCTATGTTTAAGCTAAATGATAAGGTATTTTTCTTTCTAAGTATTCGCAGCACATTACACTTGTCTACATGGAGATTCAATTGCCATTCCCTGCACCATGCGTTAATTCGCTGCAGATCCTCCTGCATTTCAGTACAATTTTCCATTGTTACAACCTCTCGATATACCACAGCATCATCCGCAAAAAGCCTCAGTGAACTTGCGATGTCATCCACAAGGTCATTTATGTATATTGTGAATTGCAACGGTCCTACGACACTCCTCTGCGGCACACCTGAAATCACTCTTACTTCGGAAGTCTTCTCTCCATTGAGAATGACATGCTGCTTTCTGCTATCTAGGAACTCTTTAATACAATCACACAATTGGTCTGATAGTCCATATGCTCTTGCTTTGTTCATTAAACGACTGTGGGGAGCTGTATCGAAAGCCTTGCGGAAGTCAAGAATCACGGCATCTACCTGGGAACCCGTGTCTATGGCCCTCTGAGTCTCGTGGACGAATAGCGCGAGCTGGGTTTCACACGATCGTCTTTTTCGAAACCCATGCTGATTCCTACAGAGTAGATCTCTAGTCTCCAGAAAAGTCATTATACTCGAACATAATACGTGTTCCAAAATTCTACAACTGACAGACGTTAGAGATATAGTTCTATAGTTCTACACATCTGTTCGACGTCCCTTCTTGAAAACGGGGATGACCTGTGCCCTTTTCCAATCCTTTGGAACGCTACGCTCTTCTAGAGACCTACAGTACACCGCTGCAAGAAGAGGGGCAAGTTCCTTCGCGTACTCTGTGTAAAATCGAACTGTTATTCCATCAGGTCCAGCGGCCTTTCCTCTTTTGAGCGATTTTAATTGTTTCTCTATCCCTCTGTAGTCTATTTCGATATCTACCATTTTGTCATCCGTGCGACAATCTAGAGAAGGAACTTCAGTGCAGTCTTCCTCTGTGAAACAGCTTTGGAAAAAGACATTTAGTATTTCGGCCTTTAGTCTGTCATCCTCTGTTTCAGTACCATTTTGGTCACAGAGTGTCTGGGCATTTTGTTTTGATCCACCTACCGCTTTGACATCAGACCAAAATTTCTTAGGATTTTCTGCCAAGTCAGTACATAGAATTTTACTTTCGAATTCATTGAACGCCTCTCCCATAGCCCTCCTCACACTGCATTACGCTTCGCGTAATTTTTATTTGTCTGCAAGGCTTTGGCTATGTTTATGTTTGCTGTGAAGTTCCCTTTGCTTCCGCAGCAGTTTTCTAGCTCGGTTGTTGTACCACGGTGGCCTTTTTCCATCTCTTACGATCTTGCTTGCCACATACTCATCTAACACATATGGTACAATGGTTTTGAACTTTGTCCACTGATCCTCAACACTATCTGTACTTGAGAAAAAACTTTTGTGTTGAGCCATCAGGTACTCTGAAATCTGATTCTTGTCACTTTTTCTAAACAGAAAGATCTTCCTACCTTTTTTAATATTTCTATTGACGGCTTAAATCATCGATGCAGTAACCGCTTTATGATCGCTGATTCTCTGGTCTGCGTTAACTGTTTCAAATAGTTCGGGTCTGTTTGTCACCAGAACGTCTAATATGTTATCGCCACGAGTCGGTTCTCTGTTTAACTGCTCAAGGTAGTTTTCAGATAAAGCACTTAAAAAATGTCACTGCATTCTTTGTCCCTGCAACCCGTTATGAACGTTTGAGTCTCCCAGTCTATATTCGGCAAATTAAAATCTCCAACCAGAACTATAACATGGTGGGGAAATCTACTCGAAATATTTTCCAAAATACCCTTCAGGTGCTCAGCAACAACAGCTGCTGAGCCAGGGGGCCTATAGAGACATCCAATTACCATGTCTGAGTCTGCTTTAACCTTGACCTTAACCCAAATTATTTCACTTTTCGGGTCTCCATCAATTTCCTTCGATACTATTGCACTTCTTATCGCTATAAACACGCCTCCCCCTTCACTGTCCAGCCTGTCTCTGCGATATACATTCCAATCTGAGTTTAGAATTTCATTACTGTTTACATCTGGTTTCAGCCAACTTTTTGTCCCCAGTACTATGTGGGCATTGTGACCATTTATTAATGAGAGCAGTTCTGGGACCTTTCTATAGACGCTCCTGCAGTTTACTATTAGCACATTAATATTGTTATTCCCCGTTGCATTTTGCCTATTCCTACCTTGCCGCGTCTCAGAAGGCGTCTTGTCGGGCCTAGGGAGGGAATTCTCTAACCTAAAAAACCCACATGTGCACTCCACACGTACTCCGCTACCCTTGTAGCCGCTTCCTGCGTGTAGTGCACGCCTGACCTATTCAGGGGGACCCTACATTTCTCCACCCGATAGCGGAGGTCGAGAAATTTGCACCCCAGATCTCCGCAGAATTGTCTGAGCCTCTGGTTTAAGCCTTCCACTCGGCTCCAAACCAGAGGACCGCGATCGGTTCTGGGAACGATACTACGAATAGCTAGCTCAGATTCCACCCCGCGAGTGAGGCTTTCCGCCTTCACCAACTCCGCCAACCGCCTGTATGAACTGAGGATGACCTCTGAAACCAGACGGCAGGAGTCATTGGTGCCGACATGAGCAACAATTTGCAGTCGGGTGCACCCAGTGCTCTCTATCGCCGCCGGCAGGGCCTCCTCCACATCTCGGATGAGACTCCCCGGCAAGCAGACAGAGTGAACACTGGCCTTCATCCACGACCTTTCCGCTATTTCCCTAAGGGTCCCCATCACCCGCCTAACGTTGGAGCTCCCAATCACTAACAAACCCCTCCCCCCGTGTGCCTGCTCGGACCTTGCTGAAGGAGCGGCCACATGTCCACTCACAGGCAGAGCGGGCGATGCCACACAGCCAGCCTCCACATTGACCCTCCGCCTCGTGCGCCGCGAACGCCGCTGAACCCGCCACTCACCTCGCCGCGAAGATGTCTCGACAGCAGGGACAGTGAGTGAAGCATGTAACACCTGGGGTGTACCATGCGACGCACCAGACTCCCCACTGCCGCAACACTCGGAGCCAGCAGCCTGAAGACGGCTGACCGCGGCCATCAACACGTTCAGCTGTTCGCGAACAGTGGCCAGCTCCTCCTGCGTCCGTACACAGCAGTCACACATCCTATCCATCCTAAGAAATCAATTTACTGTAGAGAGTTAATCAACTTTTAACTAGACTGCTAATTCACTAAAGGCGGCTGATAGTTGACTAAACTGTGGTTACTAGACACTTCTTTTAGAAAACAATGAAAATAGCAGTACTTGTCACTGGACTGTATTCAAAACAAACACTAGCACTACTGGCACTGTGGCTGACTAAAAGTACTCTCTGACTGTATTCAAAACAAACACGAAATCTATGGAACACTATTACTAGCACTCGACAATTAAAGCTTCCTAAAAGCAAAAACACACCGAAGAAAAAGTGACAAGTAAGAAAAATACAGTTAATACTTAAATTAACGTAGCTCGCTGCACAGCAGACGTGACACAGACGGCAGTTACAACGACATAGCATAGAGGCACTTAGAGAATCACTCTAGCAGTGCACCGTAAGAGACTAGAACCGAAAAAGTCCCTATAATACGTGCTAGCTGATGTTCCATCTGCCATGCAGTTAACTGTGTTTTACGAAGCATGGATGCATAATGTTTTTCACGAACTCATGTTATTTGCTGCGTTTTTTCTCCTATCCAGTTCGAAGTTTGGCAAGTTGTAATTAATATGCACAAACTGCTGCGATTCAGAATTGATAGCAGTTAATTCCTAGTAAGTTATAGATATTTTATGATGTTCACTTGTCATTCTTAACCATCAGGACATCTGAAAATGGTTATGTCTTTATTTGTATTAGAATTAGTATTGCAGTTAGGTGCTAACGCAAGAATTAGGGTAATGGGGGCATCACTCCAATTTTGATATCAAATTGAAATGCAAATTAATTAAATTCATCAACTAATAAACCCCCATCCTGACCACACCCACCTGAACTCCCGAGCACGCCCACCCCCACCCCCAGATGACGTCATGTTGGCTCCAGACCTTCCTCCTGCCCCTTCCCTCTCCCCCACCGTCCTTACTGGCGGGAATTTCGAATTCTGGCGGAAATTTCAAATTTTTTCTGGAATTTCTTTGTCCCACGGCTGTGCTGACAATACCCCCACTCAGGAACTGGCAAGAAATTGAAATTGGTGGTACCCTTTCCGAGACTCGAGCTCTGGTCCTTCAGGACAGAAAGCCCAAGTGTACTCCCCTAACACGATTATACCACAACAGGCGATGAAATTGGAAATAGTCAATAGGAACATAGCATCTGGTCACAATGAGGATATAAGACAGGCCCAGCAGATCTGCAACCTCAGTTGCTGTTAGTCAGTTAGGCAATTAATCAGCATGAAGCGCCAGTCGAGATCGCCCAATGCCGTCCAGCTACAGTAGGAACAGAATACGAAGAAGCCATTAAAGAGTAATTGCCCCTGCTTAATATCTGTGTTCACTGCCGTGTGAGAGTCTTTGTGTTTCTATCATCACTTGTAACGGTCATTCTTCTTTGCTCATCAGCGGATGCCACGTTCTTCAGCCTGCCAGGGTTTGCAACAGCGATGTGTCCTAGCCCATCGGGACCAGCTGCGGCAGCATCCTGGGATCGTGATGCGCACCTGAAGAGCTTGATGGAGCAGGACAATCAGCTGTTATTGTCCGCTGAAAATACTCAGCCAACCCCAGACCCGCTGAAGCACACCGGAAGTCCTAATCAGCATGACGCAGTTCGTACTGGCCTCCATCATATGCGTCATCGCAGAATATTCCAGTGACACGGCATGGGCAAAGTGAGAATGTAGTGAATGGGAAAATACCAGTTAAGCCCTGTGAACCACCAGTCTTCTCTTTGGCGTATAATTTAACCTCTAGTGGTTCGAAACATTTACATATTGGTATAGAAGAAACCATAGGCAGAGAGTGGCGTATTATGATAGAGATCGAGAAGGCAGCAGTTGACTTCCAAGTGTCATCCAGCTTTCTTTTTAACTTCCAGCCAATTTCGGGGTGGGGGGGGGAGGGGGGAGGGGATGTGAGCACAGCCCTAGGACAAAGAAATTCACACCAAACTTCGAAATTTTCGCCAAAATTCGCAGTTTCCGCCAGAATTCGTAATTCCCCTTAATAAGGCAGGTGGGGATTGAGATAGGTAGGGGGAGGGAGGTAGGGGGAGGGGGGCTACGTGCAAGATGAGAAAAACACATGACGTCATCTGGGGGTGGAAGTGAGCGTGGTCAGGCCTGGGGGTGGGCGTGGTCTGTGGGGTTATTGATTGATGAATAATTAATTTGCATATCAATTTGATATCAAAATTGGAGTGATGCCCCCATTACGATACTACTAACACCATCGACAACTTTTTCTCCTAGTACTGTCTGTTATCTATAACAACGGTATAGCTTAAAAGTATTAACATACATATCTAACATTTACAGTACATCAGACAACTGTTTTCATGTAGGTGAGTGGAGCAACTAAAATGCACAATTATTTATACAGAATAAACAAAGTTCCTCCATTTGCGTTTGGCTTTAAACACAGCTTTTCTTACTGTATACTCTTTATTCTGTGGCGCAGCCATGTGGCAGATCAGCATGCACTCAATCATTGCGTCAGAAACAAAGGTATCTTCAGGAGCTCCCCAGGGAAGTGTGACAGGGCCATGCTTATTCTCTATATATACAGTGTGGTGAGAAATAATTGGTCAGCAAAAAATACGACACTGAAGTTAGCTAGTCGGGCCGCTGCGTACGCAAATTCAAGTGGCCCAACAGATACAGTGTCGCCTAACGTGTTCTTCTTTGTTTTCCTAAAACCGAACAAGGCAACAATACAAACAGTGGACGTTATAAGGATCGAACCGGAGTCAAAGGCTATCCAGCCTCTTGCGCTATGCTCTGTGCTATGAGAACAACTGACAGTAATTCTATTTGGCGGGCCGCTTGAATCTGCGCTCACAATGGCCCGATTGGCTACTGTGTTGTACTGTGTGGCACTGGGGACCTAGAAACGACGGAGAGGCTTCGTCTCCGCCATAGATGTTTTGGAAAGCAGATCTTTTAGCTCAGGTAGCAATTGTTTATCTTTTTCAATAGCCATGTCGTGGGAGCTTGAGATGAGGAGATCCGAAGATGCCAGAAGTCAGTAAAATCTTCTCTGCAACGCTACATAGCCTGTAATAGAAAACTACTATTATCACGCTAATATAAGGCCCAAAGTGTTGAAATGAACGAGAATGTGAACGCGGACGGAACTCACCACAACCACTATTTACTGGCAACATCCAATAGGTCGCATTTTTGTTGAGCCTTTTTCCACCTCATCCACAATGTCGACAGAATTAGTCACAATCGCTTTTCCTTAGTAGCAGTCAGCTGAGATGGGTAGATTTTGTCATCAGACAATTTTGACTGTTCAGCCGCGATTTGACTGACAGTACCTGCTGCCCATACATCTTGCACAAAGTCAAATATTTGTGTTCATGTCTAGGGATTTGAATGGGAAACTAGATGCTGAAAAAGAAATCATTCAGAATGTTAATCGCAGAATTATCCACGGTACATTGTTTATTGATTAATGTTCAGTTCAGTAATCAAGCAACTGCTCAACTGATTGCTAATTAATTTATTAATTATATTGCTCAATCGCAGAATAATTTCCACAGTATTGTGAATTATGGCTGAGTATTGTGCAATCTAGCTCTGGTACACTGTAGAAAAGTGACCGTTCACTAAAAACACACAAATATGCTCACGTAAATACATTAGGACTTATGAACTATGCTATCAATGTAGTGGGAGAGCCATTTGCAAAAGTGAACCACACAGAGATAATTCTGTATTCGATGATTTCGCATAATATCAGTTGTAACTTGATGTCGATATACATGATTAGAGTGGTGAAAAATATCATAAACGTACTTGGACTGTCAGTAATTTTGAAAATCTGGAATCCGAAATATTAATATTTAAGAAAGGGTCACGGTAGGCTCTCGATAAATCGAAAAAGTACCGATTTATCGCTATATCGGCGGAAGAAATATCGACGAATTTGCCCTATAAAAGCATTGGCTGCACACTGTAAAGATACTGTCGGTTTTAGAGCTGTGTAATTAAGTACTGAGTTGTTATTGGATATTCTGTTCGTCAACAAGCTAGCAGCCAGTCTATCCCCTTAGAGCAAGAAGTGAAAGGAAAACAATGCACCTTCACGCTTAGCAATAACCACTTTGCTAATAATGGTAACTACAAGTAAGTGGCACAGTTAAAGTTGTCCGATATGGCCGTCGTTCGGTTCCATCACGTATCAGATGTGTCCGGAACTCGTCATTAACGGGGGTGGGACGTCAAACGGGCCGACTTGGAGCAGGAGAGGCACCACAGGACATTTTAATTTCCACTGTCCATACTTTTACAAATAAATTCATAAAACTTTAACAGCATGACCAGGAAGGATTCAGGATTCACATACATAGCAGTGGAAGCTCAAAAACGTAACAAAGCACTTTTTTTACATGTGAAATTTCATCTTTTTTCACTTACTACTGGCTGCATTCGTTGCTATAGGTACACTTTTCTTCCTAAGTAAGAGAGATTTTTCTGTTACTTTTGCACAGCATACAGACCATAGTTACGGGTGTATGAAACTCTAGAAGTTATTTAATTTATGAAAAAATGAATGAACTGTTACATTTTAAACTTCATGTTTAGAAAAAATTCAAGTTTTATAGTTAATTATCTCAATTTTTCCACAGTTTTTTAATAGATTTGGAAAATTCTAGAGTTTCATACACCTGTAACTACTGTTTGTATGCTATGAAAAATTCATGGTGACAAATTTTTATGAATTTATTTGTAAAAGTCGGCCCGTTTGACGTCCTACCTCCCTTAAAAATTGTTTTACAACGCAACCGGTGTGCTATTTCTTCGGATCGGAAATACTGTTATTCCATTCACACTGCCTCCCCCAAGTACAATCCGACCTCTTCTTTTGAGCCACGTACACTTCCTCCATACAGTCAAAGTGGAAGGCTGGAAGCGATGAAAGTTCAAAATGTAGTAAGACTCAGTGAAAGTAAAATTATGTTCTACTACAATTTCAGAACAACTTAAATATTTACCGAAAATTACCAAAAAATATAATGTAACAAAAAATATCGGCAGTATTGCGATATGATATCGATATATAGGGAGAAAAATACCGCTAATATATATCGACATTTTTTGAAAATCTATCGACATTTTATTAACAGCCCTAAAACGTACATTCTGAATTGGTACCTATTTCATTTTATCCTAAAAATTGGGCGGGGTTGTTGTCATATATTAAATAGGTTCAAATGGCTCTGAGCACTATGCGACTTAACATCTATGGTCATCAGTCCCCTAGAACTTAGAACTAACTAACCTAAGGACGTCACACAACACCCAGTCATCACGAGGCAGAGAAAATCCCTGACCCCGCCGGGAATCGAACCCGGGAACCCGGGCGCGGGAAGCGAGAGCGCTACCGCACGACCACGAGCTGCGGACACTAAATAGGTCACACAGACAATGCCTGAAAAATAAATTGTCCGATTCACTGTTTACCGGCAACTGTCACGGCCTTAGGGTATCTACTTGTGACTGAAATGCCACCACAGCATTGGACAAGTACAAACCAATGCCATCTACACATCTTCTCGTTGGACTAAAGCCGGAACGCTCACCATTGTCTATTTCTATTACGTCCAAGTTTGCAAGCGAGTTGTCCTACTGTGGGGCATAGTCTTAAAGAGGGGAACAGAGTGCACTTTAGCCAGATACACCAGGAGATAAACAGAAGACTCTGTGTCGAAGTATCACGGCAGAAAGTTACTGACATCCGGTATTTCACACATAATCAAACCGAATAGACTAGTCTTAAAAATAAACAAGATGATGTTTTCACGGCTTCTCCAGTTTGCCGATGACACCGCCTTCCTTGCCCTTGCCCCCACCCTACAGCGCTCCCAACACCTTCTCTAATCCCATCTTGACCGGTTCACCGCTTGGTGCAACCAGTGGTTGCTCAAGATCAATCCCTCCAAAACACAGGCGATCATTGTAGGCAAAAGCACCCCTTCCTTCCGCCTCCTTGATTTCTATCTCACCATCTATGGCCGTCCTATCGCCCTCACTCCCACCCTTAAGTACCTTGGCGTCACCCTCGACCGTCGCCTCTCCTGGACTCCCCACCTCCGGAAAATCCAAGCCAAGGCACGATCCCGACTCAGTCTCCTCAAGCTCCTCTCCGGCCGTACGTGGGGTCTGGACCCCTACACCATCCTCCACACCTATAAATCCCTCATCCGCCCTATCCTTTGTTATGCCCATCCGGCTTGGATCTCCGCCCCCCCTACCTTCTATAAATCCCTCCAAATCCTTGAACGTCATGCTCTCCGCCTCGCCTATCGCATCCGTCTCCCCTCCCCCACACGGATCCTGTAGGATCTCATCCCCTTCTTCCACCTCCTCCTTTTCCTTGAAAGGATACGGATTCTGTACACCTCCCGCAAACTTGATCCTCCTCACCCGCTCGTCTCCCCAATCCTCTCCCACCCCCGCCCGCTGCCGCGCCTGTATTCGCACGTCCCACCCGGTCTCCATCTCTCCACCCTCCTTACCCTCTCCCAAGGTGGCTTCCGCCAGCTCCCCCTCCCTGATGATGCCCTCCTCCTCTCCATCTACCCCTCCTACCAACTTTGATCCTCCCGCCCTCCTCCTGTGCTTGCTCCTCTGGGCACCCTCCCTCCCTTCTCTCCCTTTTCCCTCCCTCCTCCTTTTCTCCCCCCTCCTCCCCCGGGCCTCCCATCCCCTGTCCCTCTCCTCCTGCCCCCGTCTCCTCAGCCATTGGCATCCTTTTTCTCCCCTCTCCCCGCCTCACCCCTGTTCCCCTCTTGGCAGGTCCCCGGACTCGCACACGCTAAGTGGACATTCGCGCGCCGGAGATAACCGCCATCAGTGTTTCGTGTGTGCCGTCATGTTTAGTGTTCAGTGTTCACTGTCACACTCCATCGTTCACCAGTGCCATCGTCTTCTTCAGCGTTTGCGCGTCGTATCAACAGTTTCCAGTGTGGATTATCGTCGAGTGTGAACGGCTCCGTGTTTGTCTTTATGTGTCTACTGTTTTATTGCCCACCGTTCTGTAGCTTATGTGTCTTCTCAGTGTTTCTTCTCTATGTGTATCCTCTGGCTGAAGAGCGGCGTAGAATGCTGCTGACAGCCTGCCTGTTGTACAGGTTTAAAATACACGGCATACAGCTAAATACATGCATATAGAGAAAAGGATAGTGATACTGAGATGCGGAGGGTTAGTGGAGAGTTGCAGAACGGACGAGGAAGTTGGCAGAGCAGGCAGCGGTCCGCGGTTGCCGGAAGAATGCGAGGCTACGGAGGATTAGACTCTGCTACGGCTGCGGCAGCGGATTTACGACCGCCAGCGCCGGCTAGCGCTCGGAGTCTGCGCAACACCGCCCCGGACCGCGCAGCGTTTTATGAACTGGCAGCCTAAATATTTTGCCGGCGCGCCGGCGTCTTTAAATACCCGCGGGCGGAGCGTGCAACCGCTCGCGCCGACCTCTGCGTCTCGCAGGCGCGACCGACACGTGTGCGGCCGCTACCACCGTTTCTCTTCCAACTGCTTGTTACCTCTAAGGCAGGGCACCAACCTCCCTGGAGTAGTGTGACGATACATGGCAGTGGTGTAGCGTGCCTGTAGAAGGGATTCGGCCCTAGTAACCTGTTGCAACGTGGTCTGCGTGAGCTGCAGGTGTCCTGCGTTTAGTCAACTTAATTGTTTAACGTCAATCAACGGAAGTCTAAAAAGCATTATCGTGAACACCCGTAAGTCCTCCGCCCACGGGACGTAGAAAAGATCGTGGACAAGCAGTTGATGACATCAAAATGTTCAAATGTGTGTAAAATCTTACGGGACTTAACTGCTAAGGTCATCAGTCCCTAAGCTCACACACTACTTAACCTAAATTATCCTAAGGACAAACACACACTCCCATGCCCGAGGGAGGACTCGAACCTCCGCCGGGATCAGCCGCACAGTCCACGACTGCAGTGCCTAAGACCGCTCGGCTAATCCCGCGCGGCAGTTGATGACATCACAACGTGTAATTCCACGTACCACTACACTGCGGAATTCTGAAGTAACGAAGCTGACACGTCATATTTTCGCCTTGTGCAGAGGAACGTGACCAATGAGATGTGACATCGTTCGACACCACAAATAGAACATGGAAGTCACCATGTTGTACGGCATTAAACATCGTATTAGCTGTGTTTTCTTTCTCATGGAGTACGTGGTATGAATAGAAACTGTTTAAAAGCATCAACAGACTGAGGATCTCTGTCAAATGTATCGCGTTATCTACGACTTGTTTTAATGAAATTACAGGAAACTATATATCGGTCGGCAAAAGCCTCCTGTAGTTGTCATTTTAGTATTACAGCTTGTATGCTGCGAAAGTACGTTTCAGGTGCTACTGCACAATGATGAGCTATCAAAAGCGCGTCTTTTTTCTATAATAAATATGAAAGAAGACATCTGTAGATATAGGTTTTAAGCTGATATGCCATATACGGAAATCCAATTTTTATGTCCAAGGCGCAGCACTGTGGTCAGAGTAGTGAACTCACGAGTAGGTTCGCGTCCAACTTGTTCAATTTTTTTTCACCTTTTGTTTCTAAAAGGTTCTGTGATAGTATTATCTCAAAAATCGATGTTATTTTTAATAAAATGTGTTTTCCGCAGTTCTTGCAGTTTTTGTTGCAAAGGCCAACGATTGGAATGTTTCACAAGTGGCCAGAAATCTTAACATAGCCATCAGTCTACGTCTGAAATCAAACTCAAGTGACACACTGGAAGTTTTCGCTATTATGATACTTTATTAAATACACATAAATCTCTTGGTTTACGTATTGACCAATGTTTATACGAGGGTAGCCCATAAAGTAATGCACCGAATTTTTTTCTTCAACAGTTCTTTATTGAACATAATGATAATTACACACACGAAAGAATGCTGCTTTATGTACACTCCCTATCTTTCGACGTAATCTCCATCCCGTTCTATGGCCTTTCCCCAGCGCGAAACAAAGGCATGTTTGCCATATCGGTAACAATCCTTGTCCTGGTGGCGCAGCTAGTTGAATCACCACCTCATCGTCCTGAAAATGTCTTCCATGAATTGCATTCTTTAATGACGCAAACAAGTGGAAGTCCAATGGAGCTAGGTCAGGATTAGGTGTGACAGCTGTGGATGGTTTCCCCGACCGCTTCAAATCGTGAAGCTCCGCCGAACCGCCTTCTGATGAGTTCACCCTCCGTGGCTAACGACTAACTGTATTCCTAATTTTTGTTCTTCCTTTTGGCAGGAGGTCTTTGGGGCGACAGCCGTTTACTTTTGTGAGAGACAATAAAGCGCCTACAGCCGTCATGACTTTATTTCCTTTGTTGCAACCAGTTTCGGCGCTTCAATGCGCCATCTGCCGGCTGTAGTTGATGTGGAGGGTTTTTTTTTCCTTTATTGTAATTTTAAACACCTATACAGGCGGGCTGTCAGCAGCATAGTACGCTGCTCTTCAGCCTTAAGTGGAACAATAACATGATATAGAGGTGATACAGACAATACAAAAAACGGCGGGCAAAAAATGGAGATACAAAAAACAATAAACAAGAAGCCGTTCACGTTGGACGATAAAAACACTAACACTGGTAGACACGGCGCACAAAACACGGAGAACGGCGACGGCACATGTGAACAGTTGAGTTGTAACTGCACAAAACACAAAACGATGCACACACACTAGACACTGATGGCGATGATCTCCGGCGCGCGAATGTTCACTGAGCGTGTACGAGTCCGGGGACCTGCCAAGAGAGGAGGTGGAGGAGGAGGAAGGGGAAATGGGAGAGGGGAGAGCAGAGATGCCATGGGCAAAGGAGAGAGGGGGAGGGAGGAAGGCGGAGGGGAAGCCCGGGGGAGAGGGTAGGAGGGAGGGGGGAAAGGAAAGAGAAGGGAAGGGAAAGGGGGGAGGGAGGGTGCCTAAAGGAAAGGACACAGGAGGTCGGGGGGAGGATCAAAGTTGATAGGAGGGGTAGATGCAGGGGAGGAGGACATCATCAGGGAGGGGGAGCTGGCGGAAGCCACCTTGGGAGAGGGTAAGGAGGGTTGAGAGATGGAGACCGGGTGGGATGTGGGAATACAGGCGCGGCAGTGGGCGGGGGTGGGTGAGGATCGGGGAGACGAGCGGGTGAGGAGGGTCGAGTTTATGGCAGGTGTACAGGATCCATATCCTTTCAAGAAAAAGGAGGAGGTGGGGGAAGGGGATGAGATCATACAGGATCTGCGTGGGGGAGGGGAGACGGATGCGATAGGCGAGGCGGAGAGCATGGCGTTCAAGGATTTGGAGGGATTTATAAAAGGGAGGGGGGGCGGAGATCCAAGCCGGATGGGCATAACAAAGGATAGGGCGGATGAGGGATTTATAGGTGTGGAGGATGGTGGAGGGGTCCAGACCCCACGTACGGCCGGAGAGGAGCTTGAGGAGACTGAGTCGGTAGCGTGCCTTGGCTTGGATTGTCCGGAGGTGGAGAGTCCAGGAGAGGCGACGGTCGAGGGTGACGCCAAGGTACTATGATGTAGAGTGGTTGACACGACCCCTATATATACCGCATTAGCGACCAGCACAACAGGATACGCAGATTACCTGGAAACTTAGATGTCAGCACTCTAACCATCAACTGCCAACGCTATCTGTCGGGAGTGACGGAATCTTGGCGCGCTCACTCGGGTAACTTTCAACAATAGTACATACGTAAAATTTCACATTCGTAGCATTGTTTTCGGCTGAAAAAAAAGTGCGGCGCATTACTTTCTGGTCAACCTTCGTATATTCCCCGTAAATATCTTTTTGAATGATGGTGTGCAGCGTCGAAAAAATCTCCTCTTCCAATCTCAATTCCGAATTGTACGTGATGAAATATGTTATTTCAGATTGTTGGTAGTCAATGAAACATCGACAATATGAACATTAAGCATGCAGAACCTGACATTACATACTACACTTTAACCACATTCAACTTAAAACTGAATTTGGGATGAAAATTCAATTGAGTTGATGCATAACTTCTATTAATATGTATCTAAAATAGTCGTATAGCATTATGTCTTGTTTGTCTACCAGCAATTCACTGTTCAACCCACCGATGTGTCCAAAATTTTCTCCACGATTTTCTCTGCTCTTCTTCGACAATTGCTAACAGGATCAACGCAGCTATTTTACGTGCGTCCATTTTCGCAAAGAAGCTGTGTGATTTTCGAGCAAAATAAAGCCGTCAACGGCCGCTGGAGGGCGCTGAGAGGGCAAATCACGTTAACCAGCTCATCCCCTGTGCCGAAGGAGCTGTCTATCGTGAAATCTGATGTCCCGCCCGTCAACGTTAGCTGCTTCGTCCCGTGTGACGATGGCTTTGCTGGCATACTGTTGTCAACGAACATGGTGCTTTCGAGAAGTTAAAGCTGTTATTTTCGGGTCAATATCACCCAGAACCGCGCGGAGTAGCAGCGAGGTCTGAGGCTCCTTGCACCGATTCGCACTACTCCCCTCGTCGGAGGTTCGAGTCCTCTCTCGGGCATGAGTGTGTGTGTTATCCTTAGCGTAAGTTAGGTTAATTTAGATTAAGTAGTGTGTAAGCCTAGGGACCGATGACCTCAGCAGTTTGGTTCCATAGGAACTTACCACAAATTTCTAAAAATATCATCCAGAAAGGAGTTGGTGCTTCCATAACATTTTTATATTTAACTGCTAGAGCTCTAATTTTAAAGAATTGGTATTTCTATGTATTCTACACAAAAAAGAATGTTTTCTTCCTTTGTAATTGGTTAATTTGGCAACATGAGTGTTCGTTGTGTTTAAAAATTCACAGAAATACAAATACCGGTTTTAAAATTTAAATTGTATATGGCTAGCATAAATGTATATTTTTCGCTGGTGCAGGTTTTTCTTGCTTATTGTTGAAATATGTGAAGTTACTCAACAATGTAGGCCACTTATTACGTTCAAATTATCAAAGCATTATCGCTACTAATGTTTCGTCAACTGTTCCGTACGGACCCTGTCCTATGTACGTAATTTCTGTGTGGCTACCATGATGAAACGATTTCTGTTTGATGATCATTTGGAAGCATTACTGAATGCACCAAACAGTGAGGAGAATATTTATGAAGAAGAAAATCACAACGGCGATGACAGCATTCATAATATATATGAATAAGAAGACAGTTCAAATATTGTTACCTCACATGGCGACGTGCAAGTGGTTCAGTCAAAAGAAAATAATATCACGTGGAACTCACAATCTTTTCCATGAACTTGACGAGCGTATGGTACAAATGATATTAAACAGACTCCTAGTCCAATTGATATAAAATAGTTTTTTCAAGCTCTTATGTACACTATTATTCACAGTATTTGATAGAAACAGTTAAAACTAAGAGTCGAAAAGCTTATGGTGACAGCTGGGGAGAATTATATCAAATTAGACTATAAGTTTATGTTGGTTTGTTATCAGTGGTGCCGTGTGTAAATCGTATGGTGAAGCAACGAAGTGTCCATCGGGACCAGACTGGCAATCTGTAAAGCCGTAATATCACATGATCAATTCTAATGCGTCTCAAATGTATTAGGCTTCGATGATAAGTCTGCTGGAACAGCACGAAGACCAGATGACTAGCTAGCATCGGAAGTACATCAGAACAGCATAATCGTGGCACAGATGTAATCGAAGATGCGCAAATAAAGCCTACATTTAAAATTGTATTAACGCATAATAACTGATCAATGTTGCACCCTTGAATACTAATAGGGTCATTATGAAATAAAGCAGCGTATGTATTTAGCTTCTTTAACGAAAGCAGCAGGATTAAACACGTACGTCGCCTCCCTTTTATCTTTTCCGGGTACAAAACACCATTCGATGACTTGCGACTGAAGCATCAAAGAGAATACGGGAACATCTGTAACCTGAATATTTACTAACACTGGAGCTAGGCAACTGGAAGAAAACAGTTGATCGTTGCTGGGAACTTTGGAATCTATCGAAGTATATTGGTGACGCAGACAAACACCCATCAGAGTTTAGGCTTCAACTAAATCTGAATCAACGGTTACTATTAGAGGATTTTCTGTTATTATTAGAGGATTTTTCTATTATTATTAGAGGATTTTCCATTCAAAGTCTGACCAGGTGTTTCAAATACAGAGAGATAATCTGAATCAATTAACTTCAAGGAGTATGGCTGCAACAGTGACGGGAGAGTATTAAAAGAAAAGCTCTTTCGTTAGAGCATTGTTAGGCTACCTTCCGCTTCAGTGCCTGCAACTTTAACACAAATAGACTGCAAAAATTTTCCTTTTCATTTCGCTGCGGATGAAGCTTTTTTTGACAAAACACCAAATGAGACCGTTTCCTCCTACATAATTAACTAATGAAATGTGTACATTTATTTGCAGATTATGCAAGGCAAGGAGGTCGGTAGAATATTATTTTGGTATGTTAGTGTCGATGTTCCAGATGTTGGGTACTTTAATAAACTACGACGACAAAAAAATCGAGGTGATAGCTCAAGCTGTGTCCTCCATAACTTTATATGGACTCATTATGATGTATATTCTAAGTCTTTGCGTCGCAGAATGAGAAACTCACATCAAAACACGTAAAACCGACAAGTTTCTACAAACAACGCTATTGAGAAATAGGTTCTGCAGTTTCTTTCTTGGCCCAAGTGGAGCATTTTCTTGGTGGAAAAAGGAATGTATGTAGCTACATACAGAAAGAACGTGATATTAAGAGGGTTGAATGAAAAGTAATGCCACCACATTCGTTAATTGGGTGTAGATGGGTGATTTTAATACATCAAACGCAGAAATAATCCTTAGAATGTGATTTTTAATTACCAACATTCATAAAAATACGGGAGAACTGCCGGATAACAGTAACTTCCTGCCACGATATTTCGGCGCAGAGTCTTCTGGCCATCTTCAGGTGAATGCCACTGTTGTAGTACTGGCGAGTACGCCTTTTTTTTCCCTTTATTGTTATTTTAATACCTGAACAATCAGGTAGGCTGTCAGCGGCATGATACGCCGCTCTTCAGCCATAGTGGTAACAATAACAGTACACAGAATGGAGAATTAGAAAGAACATAGTGACGGGCAAAAAATAGTGGTCACAGATACACAAAAAACACAGAGCCGTTCACACTCGACGATAATGACACTGAAAACACGTTGACACGGCGCACATAACACTGATGAATTCGACGGCACAAGTGAACGTAGAAGCGTGACGGCAGACAGTAAAAACACAAAACGACGTCACACAAACGAGACATTGATAGCGATGATCTCCGGCGCGCGAAAGTCCATGTAGCGTGTGCAAGTCCGGGGACCTGCCAAGATGGGAAGAAGGGTGAGGGGGGGTGGAGAGGGGAGAACAAAGATGCCAAGGGCTGAGGAGATGGGAGGAGTATTAGAGGCACAGGGGAGGGGAGGCCCGGGGGAGGAGTGGGGAGAAAGGGAGGAGCGAGGGAGGGTGCCCAAAGGAACAGACACAGGAAGAGGGACAGAGGATCAAAGTTGGTAGGAGGGGTAGATGGAGGGAAGGAGGAAATCATCAGGGAGGGGGGAGCTGGCGGAAGCCACCTTGGGATAGGGTAAGGAGGGTGGAGAGATGGAGACCGGGTGGGACGTGGGAATACAGGCGCGGCAGCAGGCGGGGGTGGGAGAGGATGGGTAAGACAAGCGGATGAAGAGTATCGAGTTTGTGGGAGGTGTAAGGATCCGTATCCTTTCAAGGAAAAGGAGGACGTGGGGGAAGGGGATGAGATCGTACAGGATCCAGGTGGGGGCGAGGAGGCGGAGAGCATGGCATTCAAGGATTTGTAGGGATTTATAAAAGGTAGGGGGGGCAGATCCAGGCCAGATGGGTGTAACATAGGGCGGATGAGGGATTTATAGGTGTGGAGGATGGTGGAGGGGTCCAGACTCCACGTACAGCTGGAAAGGTGCTTGAGGAGACGGAGTCGGGAGCGTGCCTTGGCTTGGATTTTCCGGAGATGGGGCGTCCAGGAGAGGCGACGGTCGAGGGTGACGCCAAGGTAATTAAGGGTGGGAGTGAGGGCGATAGGACGGCCATAGATTGTGAGATAGAAATCAAGTAGGTGGGAGGAAGGGGTGGTTTTGCCTACAATGATCGCCTGAGTTTTGGAGGGATTGACCTTGAGCAACCACTGGTTGCACCAAGCGGTGAACCGGTCAAGATGGGATTGGAGAAGGTTTTGGGAGCGCTGCAGGGTTGGGGCAATGGCAAGGAAGGCGGTGTCATTGGCAAACTGGAGAAGGTGGACGGGGGGTGACGGCGGCGGCATGTCCGCAGGTTTGGAGCTTGAAGAAGAGACCGGAATGCCTTACACGGTCATAAGCACGTTCGAGGTCCAGGGAGAGGAAGATCGCGGAGCGACGGGAATTAAGCTTGTCGGAAAGGAGATCAGTGAGGTGAAGGAGAAGGTCATCGGAAGAGAAGGACGGCCGAAAGCCACACTGGGTAACGGGAAGGAGGCGGTGCTGGCGGAGATGCTGGTGGATGCGCTGGGTGAGAATAGATTCCAGGACCTTGCTGAAGACCGAGGTAAGGCTGATGGGACGGTAGGAGGAGACAGTGTACGGCGGTGTGCCAGGTTTAAGGAACATCAGAATATGGGAGGTTTTCCACAGGCCGGGGTAGTAACCCGTGGAAGGGAATACGTTGTAGAGCTGGGCCAGAGTGGAGAGGAAAGCGACAGGAGCTTCACGAAGGTGACGGTAGGTGACACGATCGTGACCAGGAGCGGTGTTGCGTTTTGTGTGGAGTGTAGCAATGAGATCCTGTGTAGTGACAGGGGCATTGAGTTCCGTGTGTGCAGTGTTGTCCAAGTACTGGAAACCAGGTGCGAGGAGAGGGACAGAGGTGTCAGTTCAATCGCGGACATCCGGGAAGAGGGAGTAATCGAACTGGGGATCATTGGGGATGGAAAACACATCGGAGAGGTAGGAGGCAAAGTGACTGGCCTTACTAAGAGTGTCAGGGAAGGGGTGATCATCATGGAGAAGAGGATAGTAGGGGGAGGGTTTAGTTCCAGTAAGGCGATGGAAGGCTGACCAGAACTTGGACGAGTTGATAAGTAGGGTAGCATTTAAATGGGTGCATGTCTGTTGCCAGTCCCGGCGTTTCTTAAACACGAGCAAATTACGAATGTGTTGCTGGAGTTGCCGGTGGCGTTGTAGTGTGTCCGGGTCACGCGTGCTGAGGAAGGCACGGTAGAGATGGCGGGATTCACGGAGGAGGAGGACGGCCTGTGGGGGTAAGGGAGGACGGCGGGGATGGATGGCGACAGTAGGGATGTGGGCCTCAACGGCCTCAGACAAGGACTGCTGGAGGAAGGAGGCGGCATGGGTTACATCGTCAGGTTGGTGGTAGGTGAAAGGGTGGCTATCGACCTGGGTGGAGAGGGTATCCCGGTAGGCATTCAAGTTGGCACGGGAACAGTCATGGACGTACTCATGGGGAGGGTCATTGCGAGGGTCGGGGCGGGGGCGACGACCGTGAAGCAGTGAGGAGGACAGGGAGATGGTCGCTACCAATAGGCTCCAGGACACCACCGTTATGCGGCCAAGGAGGTTGGGGGAGGAGAGGATAACATCGGGAGTGGAATTGGATTCGGGACGGGTGTGCTTGGGGATGGGGATGAGGTCGCCTTGAAGGGAGGAGAGGAACCGATGCCACCGCCGTAACTGGGCGGCGGAACGACTATGGATGTTGAGTTCAGCGGCGATCACATAGGAGGAGAAGGTACGGTCAATGTGGGAGAGGAAGTCGAAGGGAATAGGGGCGTTAGGGCGGACATAGATGGTGGCGCTGGTAACGGTAAGGCCGGGGAAGAAGAGACTAAGGATCGGGTATTCGGTGGTGTCGGGAAGGAGTGGTTCGAGCTGAACGGGGATCTGGCGGTGATGACCAATGGCAACTCCGACACGCGCAATCGGGAGGGGTTATCGGAGGGGTGGTGGAGGTAGGGCGAACTGTGGACGGTGTGGTGGGGTTGGAGGAAGGTTTCATTGAGGAGGAAGGCATCCACGCATTGGGTGGCAAGGGTGTGCGGAAGAGGATCTTGTTGGCGGGAAGGGAGCGGGTATTGTTGAAAAGGATATGGTGCTGTCGCGCCATGTCAGGGATTTAGACAAGGGTGTCAAGACGGGAGAATGTGAAATGGACCTAGTTGCTGGAGTAGGTAGCGTACATTTTGTGTTGTAAAATGGAACGGGTGGCGAGGGATATCTGTTGGAGAGTGTGGGGGCGCTGAAAAGGATGAACATTCTGAAGGACGATGGTGTGGAATCTGATGATGTCCTCAGTGGTAGGGGGTGTGCAAAGGGAATTGCCGGGAGGGGTGGAGGCGTCCAGAGGACGGACAAGGACGGTGTGTTCGGGATTGGTCGGGGGGGTTCGGGAATTACACTTTTGGGAGTAGGTGGGATTGGGGAGATTGCAGGTATTGCAGGAGGGAGGGATTGAAGGTTAGGGCACTGCCGGAGGAAGTGTGCTTGCCTACAATGCGGGCAGGTGGTGGCCTCGCGGCACTCGGCTGTTGGGTGAGCGTTATAGCGCAGACACCTCTGGCAGCGCAAGCAAGAGGAGGGGAATGGGAGGGGTCGACCTTGTAGCGCTGGTTGAAGAGGAGGGCACTCTCCTTCAGGAGACGGTCAATGGAGGGGGCGTCCTTGGAGAAAACCCGCATAAGGTGGGTGGGGCCGGCCGAGTTGAAAATGCGGCAGACTGCCCGCACCTCCAGCATGGGATGCGCCTTGAGCTCCGCCAACACCTCCTCCTCTGTGATCGTCGGACTAAGCCGAGTGATCACGGCGGTGAGGGTTGGCGGGCGATGCGGGGTTTGGGGTTAGCGGGTAGGGGACGAAGAAAGAGCAGGGGTAAGGGAGGCGTTGGGGCCAAAACAGGTGATGGAGAGGCGGGAGAGGATGTCAGTATGGGGGGTTGAGCTGGGGGAGGAGATGAGAACGGAATCCCGTCTGGGAGTGAGGAGAGAGATGGGAGCACCAGGGAAGGGAAGTGTTGGCGGAGGAGAAGGGAGAGATTCCGGGCCTCGAGAAGGGAAGGATTGGGACGGGATAGGAGGTATTTGTGAAAAAGAGGGGGGGAGGAGGAGGAGGAGGAGGAGGAGGCGGAGGGAGCAGGGCGAGACTGGGAGACATCCATGGCATCCAGGGGGGGTGAAGGAGGATGGGGCGGGTCCTTTGTGGGAGCGGAGGAGGTGGTGGTGCCACTAGAGCGTTTCATGGCGGCAGAAGGGTGGGTGGTGATATGAGGGACGGGAGCTATAGGGAGGTGGCGGGAAGGGGCAGGTCCCAGCGTGGACGCAGCAGTCGGCGCCGGAGATGGTGACGGTGAAGGCGACGGCGACGGCGACGGTGGAGGTGGTGATGGCGAAGGCGATGGGGAGAGGTGGGCATGGGCAGTGGCCCAACGGGCCACCACCCTAGCTGGAGCTGCAGTGACAGGCTGGGGGAGTGGGGGGAAAGGATCAGAGGGAGAGGAGCGGGAGGAAGAAGCTGGAGAGGGGGCAACAAAGAGCGAGGGCGAAGGGAGAGTGAGAAGAGGCGGGATTGGAAAGAGGGGGATGGGACTGGGCACACCATGTTATGATGGTGGTGGCGGCGGGTTGGGAAGTATAAACTATGGCTGTGGTGGTAGTGGTGGTGGGGGCTGACATGATGACAGGGAGAAACAAAAACGCACAGGACGAAAAAGAAAGGACAAAAACTGGGGACAGACGAAGACGGAGACGGATGAAGACGAAGACGGAGAAAGACGATAGTCCCACGCTGATGGTGCTGGCGCAGACGGCGACGACGGATGGCAGGAACGCCGCAGCTGCTCCTGCTGCTGCTGCCATGGATGGGGCCGGGGCTGCTGCGGCTGCTGCTGGGCTGGCTGGCTGGCTGGCTGGCTGGCTGGCTGGCTGGCTGGACCGCCGCCGCTGCTGCTGCTGCTGCTACTGCTGCAGGATGGCTGGCTGGCTGCTGCCAGCTGGACCACTGCTACTGGCCAGGACTGCTGCTGCTGGCCGGGACCGAGATCAGGACCGGGACTGCTGCTGCTGCTGCTGCTGCTGGACTGCTGCTGCTTGGCTGGGTGGCTGACTGGCTGGCTGGCTGGCTGGCACCTGAAAAACCTAGCACTTTGATTAGTGCAGGATAGGGCACAATCGAAGGGCGGTAACCTTGCGGAGTACCGCCGGAGATGGCGAGTACGCGCTGAGCTCCGCTATTTAAAGCCTTCTGAGGTGACACTGCGCATGCGCTACTCAGCGTGCGAGTTCATAACGGCTCCGTGCGCTGCGCCTCGCACGAAGGCGAAGAGCCCTTCAGGTCGACTGTTTATCTACCATTTATTGGGAATATTTCTTCACAGGCAGAATATTGAGAAAGTATCAAGTGAGAGTCATCTATCGCCCTCCTTCCAAAATTTCATCACTGGTGGGATCCCTTAAAGACGACCTGGGCCTGCGGGAACCAGGTATTTACAAAATTCCGTGTGAATGCGACAAATCATATATAGGGCAAACAACACGAACTGTGCAGGAACGCATTGTGGAACACCAACGGAATACTCGCTTTCTCCAACCCACCAAGTCCGCAATCGCCGAACATTGTATTTCCACTGACCATTTCATGGATTACAACGACACAAAAATTTTGGCCCATACATCCAACTTCTGGAGCTCGATTATCAATGAATCTGTGGAAATAAGATTGTCTGACAACGAGACTCTCATCAGTCAAGATAACGGTTATCAGCAGAACACTGCTTGGAATCCTGTTATAGAGAAACTTCGTAGTCGACGTAGTTATCTGCGTAAAGATGGAAATCGACCTGACACCGATACGGCAGGATTTCACAGTGGAGGGCGCGAGGTGCAGCGCACGGAGCCGTTATGAACACGCACGCTGAGCAGCGCATGTGCAATGTCACCACAGAAGGCTTTAAATAGCGGAGCTCAGCGCGTACTCGCGGATCTCCGGCGGTAATCCGGAAGGATATCGCCCTTCGATTGTGCCCTTCCAGTTCTAATCGAAGCGATACGGTTTCAGGTGCCAGCCAGCCAGCCAGCCAGCCGAGCAGCAGCGGTCCAGCCGAGCAGCAGCGGTCCAGCCGAGCAGCAGCGGTCCAGCCAAGCAGCAGCAGCAGTGGCAGCTGTCCCGGCCAGCAGCAGCGGTCCCGGCCAGCAGCAGCGGTCCATCCAGCTGGCCTTCCTCCAGCAGCAGCAGCAGCAGCAGCAGTGGCAGCAGCGGCCCCGGCCCCGTCCGCGGCAGCAGCAGCAGCAGCTGCTGCGGCGTTCCTGCCAGCCTTCGCCAGCGCCAGCAGTGTGGGACTCTGATCTTCGTCTGTCGCCAGTTTTTTCCTCTCCTTTTCGTTTGTGCTTTTTTGTTCATCCCTGTCGTCATGTCAGCCCCCACCACCACTGCCACTACTACCACCACTGCCATTGTGTACACGTCGCCCTCCGCCGCCACCACCACCATTACATGGTGTGCCCAGTCACCCCCCACCCTCTTTCCATCCCTTCTCTTCTCACTCTCCCTTCGCCATCGCTCTTTTTCGCCCCCTCTCCAGCTTCTTCCTCCCGCTCCTCTCCCTCTGATACTTTCCCCCCACTCCCCAGCCAGTCACTGCACCTCCAGCTGGGGTTTTGGCCCGTTGGGCCACTGCCCATGCCCAACTCTCCCCGTCGCCTTCGCCATCACTGCCACCACCGTCACCGTCGCCGTTGCCATCGCCGTCGCCGTCACTGTCGCCATCACCGTTACCATCTCCGGCGCCGACTGCTGTGTCCACGCTGGGACCTGCCACTTCCCGCCACCTTCCTATAGCTCCCGTCCCTCATGTCACCACCCATCCTTCTGTCGCCGTTAAACGCCGTAGTGGCATCACCACCTCCTCCACTCCCAAAAAGGCCCCATACCATCCTCCTTCCCCCCGCCAGGATGCCATGGATGTCTCCCCACCTGGCCCTGCTCCCTCCACCTTCTCCTCCACCTCCCCACCTCTTTATATAAATGCCTCCTCTCCCGTCCTGATCCTTCCCTTCTCCAGTCCGGGAAACTCTGCCTCCTCCTCCGCCAACACTTCCCTGGTGCCCCCATCTCACTCCTCACTCCCAGACAGGATTCAGTTCTCATCTCCTCCCTCTATACTGACATCCTCTCTCGCCTCCCCATCAGCCGGTTTGTCCCCAATGCCTCCCTCACCCCTACTCCTTCTCCATCTCCTACGCATCAACCCCAACCCCCGTGTCGCCCGCCGACCCTCACTGCCGTAATCACTCAGCTTAGTCCGACGATCATGGAGGAGGAGGTGTTGGCAGAGCTCAAGGCGCATGCCACGCTGGAGGTGTGGGCGGTCCGCCACATTTTTAACTCGGCCGGCCCCACCCACCTTATGCGGGTTTTCTCTGAGGACGACCCCTCCATTGACCGTCTCCTGAAGGAGGGTGCCCTCCTCTTCAACCAGCGCTATAAGGTCGGCCCATCCCGTTCCCCTCCTCAATGCCTGCGCTGCCAGAGGTGCCTGAGCTATAACACTCACCCAACAGCCGAGTGCCGCGAGGCCCCCACCTGCCCGCATTGTAGGCAAACGCACTTCCTCCGGCAGTGCCCTAACCTTCAATCCCCTCCCTCCTGCAATACCTGCAATCTGCCCCATCCCACCTACTCTCAAAAGTGTAAAGCCCAACCCCCCTCTGACCACTCCTGAACTCACCGTCCCTGTCCGTCCTCTGGACGCCCCCACCCCTCCTGGCAATTCCCTTCATCCCCCCCCATCGCTGAGGACATCATAAGGTTCCTCACCATTGTCCTCCAAAACGTCCACCCCTTCCAGCGCCCTCACACCCTCCAACAGGTATCCCTCACCGCCCGTTCTGTCTTCCACCTCCAAATGTATGCCACCTACTCCCACAACTAGGCCCATTTCACCTTCTCCCGTCTTGACACCCTCATCTAAATCCCTGTCATGGCGCGACAGCACCGTATCAAATGGGTTCAAATGGCTCTGAGCACTATGGGACTTAATATCTGAGGTCATCAGTCCCCTAGAACTTAGAACTACTTAAACCTAACTAACCTAAGGACATCACACACATCCATGCCTGAGGCAGGATTCGAACCTGTGACGGTAGCAGTCGCACGGTTCCAGACTGAAGCGCGTAGAACCGCTCGGCCACACCGGCCAGCCAGCACAGTATCCTTTTCAACAACATCCGCTCCCTTCCCGCCAACAAGAACCTCTTCCTGCAAACCCTTGCCACCCACCGTGTGGATGCCTTCCTCCTCAATTAAACCTTCCTCCAACCCCACCACACTGTTCAAACGTCGCCCCACCTCCTTCACTGCTCCGATAATCCCCTCCCAATTGCGCATGGCGGAGTTGCCATTGGTCACCACCGCCAGATCCAAGTTCGGCGCCAAACCTCTCCTTCCCGACCCCACCGATCACCTGATCCTTAGTCTCTTCTTCCCTGGCCTTAACGTCACCTGCGCCACCATCTATGTCCGCCTTAACGCCCCTATTCCCTTCGACTTCCTCTCCCACATTGACTGTACCTTCTCCTCCTACGTGATCGCCACTGACCTCAACATCCATACTCGTTCTGCCGCCCAGTTACGGCGGTGGCATTGATTCCTCTCCTCCCTTCAAGGCGACCTCATCCACATCGCCCAGCACACCCGTCCCGAATCCAACTCCACTACTGATGTTATCCTTTCCTCCCCTAAAGTCCTTGGCCACATAACGGTGGATGTACTGGAGGCTATTGGTAGTGACCATCTCCCTGTCCTCCTCACTATTTCAGACGATCGTCGCCCCCGCCCCAACCCTCATAATGACCCTCCCCCAGGTATGTCCATGACTATTCCCGTGGCAACTGGAATGCCTACCGGGATACCCTCTGCACCCAGGTCGATAGCCAACCCTTCACCTACCACCAACCTGCCGATGTAACCCATGCCGCCTCCTTCCTCCAGCAGACCTTGTCCGTGGCTGTGGAGGCCCACGTCCCTACTGTCACCATCCATCCCCACCGTCCTACCTTACCCCCACAGGCTGTCCTCCTCCTCCATGAATCCTGCCGTTTCTACCGTGCCTTCCTCCACACGCGTGACCCGGACACACTATGATGCCACTGGCAACTCCAGTGATGCATTCTAAATTTGCTCGTGGCTAAGAAATGCCGGGACTGGCGACAGACATGCACCCGTTTAAATGCTACCCTACCTATAAACTCGTCCAAGTTCTGGTCAGCCTTCCGTCGCCTTACCGGAACTAAACCCTCCCCCTACTATCCTCTTCCACCCCTTCCCTGACACCCTTAGTAAGGCCAATCACTTTGCCTCCTACCTCTCCGATGTGTTTTCCATCCCCGATGATCCCCAGTTCGATTACTCCCTCTTCCCGGATGTCCGCGATCGAACTGACACCTTTGTCCCTCCCCTCGCACCTGGTTTCCAGTACTTGGACAACATTGCACACATGGAACTCAATGCCCCTATCACTACACAGGATCTCATTGCTACACTCCACACAAAACGCAACACTGCTCCTGGTCACTATCGTGTCACCTGTCGCTTTCCTCTCCACTCTGGCCCAGCTCTACAACGTAGTCCTGTCCACCGGTTACTACCCCGACATGTGTAAAACCTCCCGTATCCTGATGTTCCTTAAACCTGGTAAACCGCCGTCCGCCGTCTCCTCCTACCGTCCCATCAGCCTTACCTCGGTCTTCAGCAAGGTCCTGGAATCTATCCTCACCCGCCGCATCCACCAGCATCTCCGCCAGCACCGCCTCCTTCCCGTTACCCAGTGTGGCTTTAGGCCGTCCTCTTCCAACGAACTTCTCCTTCACCTCACTTATCTCCTTTCCTAACAGCTTAATTCCCGTCGCTCCACAATCTTCCTCTCCCTGGACCTCGAACGTGCTTGTGACTGCATATGGCATTCCGGTCTCCTCTTCAAGCTCCAAACCTTCGCCCTTCCCATTAACTACGTCCGTCTGATCGGCTCCTTTCTCTCCCACCATCCTTCCTACGTCACCATCCATAACACGGATTCCTACACCTTTTTTTCTTCCGCCGGTGTGCCCCAAGGCTCCGGCCTCTCCCCCCTTCTGTACCTTTTATATACGGCGGACATGCCAAATTTGCCGATGACACCGCCTTCCTTGCCTTTGCCCCCACCCTGCAGCGCTCCCAACACCTTCTCCAATCCCATCTTGACCGGTTTACCGCTTGGTGCAACCAGTGGTTCTCAAGGTCAATCCCTCCAAAACCCAGGCGATCATTGTAGGCAAAACCACCCCTTCCTTCGCCCTCCTTGATTTCTATCTCACCATGTATGGCCGTCCAATTGCCCTCACCCCCACCCTTAAGTACCTTGGCGTCACCCTCGGCCGTCGTCTCTCCTGGACCCCCCATCTCCGGACAATCCAAGTCAAGGCACGCTCCTGACTCCGTCTCCGCAATCTCCTTTCCGGCCGTACATGGGGTCTGGACCCCTCCACCATACTCCACACCTATAAATCCCTCATCCGCCCTATCCTTTGTTATGCCCTTCCGGCCTGGATCTTCACCCCCCTACGTTTTATAAATCTCATCAAATCCTTGAACGCCGTGCTCTCTGCCTCGCCTATCGGATCCGTCTCCCCTCCCTCACGCAGATCCTGTATGGTGTCATTCCGTTCCCCCACCTCCTCCTTTTCCTTGAAAGGATATGGTTCCTGTACACCTCCCGCAAACTCGATCCTCCTCACCCGCTTGTCTCGCCCATCCTCTCCCTCCCCCGAGTGCTGCTGCGCCTGTATTCCCACGTCCCACCTGGTCTCCATCTCTCCACCCTCCTTACCCTCTCCCAAGGTGGCTTCCGCCAGCTCCCTCTCCCTGATGATGCCCTTCTCCCCTCCATCTACCCCTCCTACCAGCTTTGATCCTCCCGCCATCTTCCTGTGTTTGCTCCTTTGGGCACCCTCCCTCCCTTCTCTCCCTCTTCCCTCCCTCCTCCATTTCTCCCCACTCCTCCCCCGGGCTTCCCCTCCCCTGTCCCTCTACTCCACCCCCCATCTCCTCAGCCATTGGCATCTTTGTTCTTCCCTCTCCCCCACCTCACCCTTCTTCCCCTCTTGGCCGGTCCCCGGACTCGCACACGCTAAGTGGACATTCGCGCGCCGGAGATCATCGCCATCAGTATCTCGTGTGTGTCGTCGTGTTTAGTGTTCATTGTTCACCGTCGCACTCCATCGTTCACCTGTGCCATCGCCATCTTCAGTGCTTGTGCGTCGTGTCAACAGTTTGTAGTGTGGTTTATCGTCGATTGTGAACGGCTCAGTGTTTGTCTTTATGTGTCTACTGTTTTATCACCTACCGTTATGTCACTTATTTTTATTCTTTGTGTTGTTTATTGATCTATTCTATGGCTGAAGAGCGGCGTAACATGCTGCTGACAGCCTGCCTGTTTGTACGGGTTTGAAAATAACAATAAAGAAAAAAAAGCGTACTCGCCAGAACTACTACAGTGGCATTCACCTGAAGATGGCCAGAAGACTCTGCGCCGAAATATCGTGGCAGGAAGTTACTAATATCCGGCAGTTCTCCCGTGTTTTTATGGAACAATCAGTACGCCGGGAAAGCTTTAAACATCATACCAACATTCACTTTTCCACATAATCACCAGCCAATTGGATATGTTTCTGCAAACGATGAACAAGTTTTCTATGGCCGTCGCGGAAGAAGTCGACACCTTTTTATGCAGCCACAGTCGCACAGTTCTCTCAACGTCTTCATCAGAAGCGTAATGATATCCCCGAGATCGTCTTTCATTATCGAGAACAGATGGAAGTCAGACGGTGCTAAGCCTGGACCGCATGGAGAATGCCGTACGGTGGTGAGATTCAATTTCTGAAGTTCTGCTGTGGTGGGACGTGAAGTGTGTGGTTTGGCATTATCATGCTGCAGTAAAACATTTTCCTTTCAATTTCGGACCCTCGTTAGCCGTCGTTTCAGAGTTCGCCGCGTTATGATTAACACACTCAATTTTCTTGTTCCACGATCATGGAAATCAACATGTATAACACCATCTGCGTCCTAGAACACTGTGGCCATGATTTTTCCAGCTGAGGGCTGAGTCTTGAATTTCTTTTTCTGGGGCGAGTCTTTGTGTCGATATTCCATACACTGACGTTTCGTCTCCGGGTCGTAATGGTGTACTACGTTTCGTCTCCTGTCACAACTGAATGGAGAAAGGCGTCACGTTTATTCTAGTAACGCGAGAGGAGTTCCTGGCAAATTTCAAGCCTGTGAGCTTTCATTTTAGGAGTCAGCATCTGGGGTACCTATCGTGCACAGATCTTCCGATAGCCAAGCAAAGCAATAATGTGACCCACAAGTTATTGTGAAATGGCGATTGTGCTTGCAATTGCTCTCTGAGCGATACGACGATCGTCCTGAATCAGTCAGTCAACATTCTGCTTGTGAAACTCGGTTGTTGCTGTCACAGGACGTCCAACTCTTTGTTTGTCACGCAGGTCAGACGTTCCCGCCTCAGCATCTTTAAATTTACTCGCCCAGCGACTCACAGTACTCACATCAACACAATCACCATAAACTCCTTTCATTCTCTGATTAATCTCCTCAGAGGTGGCACCTTCTGCTGTCAAGAATTCGATGACTGCACGTTGCTTAAATCGCATTGGCCGACCGTCTGCGCAGGGTTCCATACTTTACACTGCAACAACACAACTGTTCAATGCTAAGGCTTCCTGCCAACTGGAGCTGTAGAGAAGAAGCTACGGAACAAGACAGTACCGGCCGCATACCAATGCTGCCAACTGTTGAGGAGTTACGAAGGTGGAGACATTACTTTTCAGTCAACCCTCGTACATGCCACTTGCAGGCGTGATTTATGGAAAACCACAATTCGTACTTCCGTTCAGTTCTACATAGTCTTCCTATTCGCAAACAAAAAACTAAATGAATTTCAGGAACTGTACATGTCTCTGGTATTCATTTAGAGCCCGTTCCCATTCTTTGTCTGAGATTTCCTGTTGCTGTATTCATTGCTGCTATTATTGTAAATACGTGAAACCAACAAAGTGAATCCCGATCCTTTCTCAGTTTCGTATGCACAGAGACGACCGCACAATCAAACCAGATACTTCGTAAACCATCATAAACACAGACGTGGTGCATGGGAAATTGGAGCTTGCTCAGTGACTTGGCGTGCCGTGCGATACAGTTATATCATATTAGTCCGGTAGGCGCTGCTCCATTAGGCTATGTTTGTTCTTTCTCATTCGGAAGCCAGAAACAAGACTCGTGCCGTACCATACGCCAGGTCGCTTGCCGCATCACTCTCTTCGGCGCATTGCGAAACCAGATCATTTAGTCTTCACGTAAGTTTGTACAAATAGCATCAATAAGTATACATGAAAGGGTCACTGTCCCCCAGTTTAGGTTATATTATGATACAGAAACGTTTAAGCTTACAGAAGAGAATCTGGCTTCTAGATGAATTCATTATGGTCAAATGCTAATCAGCCGTCCGCAGCTCGTGGTCGTGCGGTAGCGTTCTCGCTTCCCACGCCCGGGTTCCCGGGTTCGATTCCCGGCGGGGTCAGGGATTTTCTCTGCCTCGTGATGACTGGGTGTTGTGTGCTGTCCTTAGGTTAGTTACGTTTAAGTAGTTCTAAGTTCTAGGGGACTAATGACCGTAGATGTTAAGTCCCATAGTGCTCACAAGGGAACCTCCCCATCGCACCCCCCTCAGATTTAGTTATAAATTGACACAGTGGATAGGCCTTGAAAAACTGAACACAGATCAATCGAGAAAACAGGAAGAAGTTGTGTGGAACTATGAAAAAATAAGCAAATTATACAAACTGAGTAGTCCAAGTGTAAGATATGCAACATCAAGCACTGTGTAAGCTGAGGAGCGCCGTGGTCCCGTGGTTAGAGTGAGTAACTGCGGAACGAGAGGTCCTTGGTTCGAGTCCTCCCTCGAGTAAAAATTTTACTTACTTTATTTTCGCAAAGTTACGATCTGACCGTTCATTCATTGACGTCTCTGTTCACTGTAATAAGTTTAGTGTCTGTGTTTTGCGACCGCACCGCAAAACCGTGCGATTAGTAGACGAAAGGACGTGCCTCTCCAATAGGAACCGAATACATTTCATCGCAAATTCATTGGTCAACCGATTCCTCCACAGGAAAACACGTCTGAAATATTCTATACGACACTGGTGACGGCATGTGCTTCACATTACAGGAATATGTTGTCGACCCACCTAACTTGCACACTTGGCGAATGAGTAAAAAGTTTCTTCTACCTTGCCCGATTTAGGTTTTCTTGTGGATGTGATAATCACTCCCAAAAAAGTGATGAAAACATAAGTTTGTCACATAAACGGCAACAAATGAATGCAAGTTTCACAGTCGCACAGTTTTCCCTGTGCTCTGTCAAAACATACGTTTTTAACGTTTTCAAGTTTTTCCGTGTGTATGTAGACCGTGACATCCTGCTTGTGTCCAAGCAAATCTGAACATGTCCTGGAATTTTGGAGAGCGAAGCTGATCATGTCTGAGTGCATGAACTTTGATAATTGTCTGAAAATAAAAAATTAAAACTTTTCACTCGAGGGAGGATTGAACCAGGGACTTCCCGTTCCGTAGCTGCTCAGGGTAACCACGGGACCACGGTGCTCATCGGTGTACATGTACCTTGATGTGGCTTATCTTGGACACGGACTACTCAGTTTGTATATTTTGCTTATTTTTTTCATAGTTCCATACAACTTCTTCCTGTTTTCTCGATTGATCTGTGTTCAGTTTTTCAAGGCCTATCCACTGTGCCAACTTATAACTAAATCTGAGGGGGGTGCGATGGGGAGGTTCCCTTGTCAGAGCCATTTTGCTAATCAGCCATATGCAAGTTACATAATACGTATTCACAACTGCGAATATAGACGAGCATCAGCTGTGGAACTGAATGATGACAATGAAAATTTGTGCCGGACCGTAACTCGAACCCGGATTTCCCCGCTTATAGGGAGCGGTCGCCTGACCATCGGGTTATCCGTGCATATCTTACGGTCACATCCAAACTTCCTTATGTCACCAGCCATGTGTTTACAATCTGTTTGTACATCCATTATGTACGTTCCCGTACAGATGAGACATTTTACTGGAAATTCGCTTGCCCGGTGTCGGCGAGTAAATACGATATTGCGGTGCCTGTGTTATTCCGAAAAACGATGCAATGTTGCTTTGGACAGGCATGCACCTGTTATTTCGAATAACGATGCAATGTTCTTCCGTACAAAGGAATTTTGCATAGTAATTCAGAATTACACGGTCACTGTAATATCGTATATGCCAGTTACGCCAGCAACGGCCTAGGTGTTATGGAGTCTGTATCTCTAACCGAATATAATCTAAACACAGTAGCTACGAGATATTTGCTGCCCGAAGTTAATTATTCGCCAGGTATCGTAATTAACATAAAAACCTGACACAAGTACGATGCAAAAATGTTCCAGTAAACATCAGCAGACCAGACGATTTCAAAAGAAGCGTGCCGCGCGGCGTAGCCGTGTGGTCTTAGGAGCCTTGCCACAGTTCGCACGGAACCCACCGTCGGAGGTTCGAGTCCTCCCTCGGGCATGGGTGTGTGTTGTCCTTAGCGTAAGTTAGCTTAAGTTAGATTTAGTAGTTAGATTAAGCAGTTTGGTCCCATAGTAACTTACCACCACCACCACCACCACAAAACAAGTGTGACCGTATAGGTTATCAGCAGCCTCTGACTTCAATATTAAATAGTGTGAATTCAATATTAAATAGTGTCCTAGTTAGTAAACTGTATTTGAAATGAGAACTTTTCCATTAAGTTCAGATCTTATTGGGCTTGAGTTTCAAATGGTTCAAATGGCTCTGAGTACTATGGGACTTAACTTCTAAGGTCATCAGTCCCCTAGAACTTAGAACTACTTAAACCTAACTAACCTAAGGACATCACACACATCCATGCCCGAGGCAGGATTCGAACCTGCGACCGTAGCGGTCGCGCGGTTCCAGACTGTAGCGCCTTTACTTGAGTTTCACCCATGGCGTTCTTTAACGTGTGCAGGTGAGAAAATTGATTGTCATTACGTTTGCCTACCTTTTCTGAGTGAGAGGCAGGACTTCTCTCGCCTGCCGAGGGGGGAAATTGGCAGTGAAGGCGATTGAAGCGGCTCCGGCTGTATACAGAAGGAAGTATGGGCCTGTGGAGTGTGTGACCACTTACTTGTCCTCGTGCTTGCTAGCTGGTCACCGCACGGACGGAGGGCTTGGACAGTGACAGAGTGTGAGGCCGCGTGTCGGCCTAGGATGCACGTTTGTTTTGATATCCAGACTGCACTAGTTATGTGGAAATTGTTTCTCAGAAAGGAATGGCGACCTACGTCTATTACGAAGGTGGACTGAGTACCACCGAGAAACACTGCATGGTGAACAATTTGTCAGGTACACTCTTTCTGTGTTGTGGGAGGTGATTAGCGTGGTTGATTTATACTGGTTCGCCATGAGAGACATCCATAGCCGATGTTACCGGAATAATCGTTGACGGAAATTTGATATGGAGCCCATAAGTTGGGAATTAAGTAAGTGCAGTTGGACTTTTCTGGTAGTACCATTATTATCTGTACCAAGTTAACAGCATTCGCCAATATTCACCGGCTGGTTGAGCGATTTAAGTGTTTTGTTCTAGCTACGTACATTTTCTTCCGCAGATTTTTTTCAGAAATTTCACAGTATTTAAGATTTTATATTTTAATGTTGTGCCTAATTGTGTCTTTTATTTGTTGCAATACCGATCACTGTTTTCTGGATTTACAATTACTGTTGCTTTAAGGGCCTTCCTGTTCTTCCCGAAGTCTGAATCAATTCGATGTGACCAGAGCGGATAAAATCGTGAAAGGCTGTAGCCGGGATACACGCATTCGACCGAGGCTTATGGATCGTTTCTAACAAGGGGAAAGCAACTTATACGGACTGGGTTCTGAACAAAAAGTAATTATTTTACCATTCGGCATTACTTAGTTAAGGAATTTTACGTACAGCTTGTTGCAACTTAGTATTTCGCCGAAATGTTGGGTATCTCCTATGTTTCCTTCTGAAAATTGCAGGTGACTAAGTTTTCTGTACTTGTTACGTTCACAACATAACGCTTTAGCGCAGTAACTCACCTTCTGCGCAAACGTCGGTAATTGTGTACCTCACTGAAGTTGTCTTTTAAAGTATATTTTTTAATGTCATTCCTCATATAATTGTTATAGGTTTTCAAGTATCTTCTTGTGTATTGATACCCTTCAGGGTACTCCGTCATTGCCGGCCGGAGCGGCCGAGCGGTTGTAGGCGCTATAATCTGGAACAGCGCGACCGCTACCGTCGCAGGTTCGAATCCTGCCTCGGCTGTGGATTTGTGTGATGTCCTTAGGTTAGTTAGGTGTAAGTAGTTCTAAGTTCTAGGGGCCTGATGACCTCAGAAGTTAAGGCCCATAGTGCTCAGAGCCATTTGAAACATTTTTTTAATCCGTAATTATTAGTTTAAATATTCATAAATGTAATTTTTTAAAGTTATTGATGTTTTTTTAAACTCTTTGTAATTGTGTTAAAACTCTGTGGGACATTCCCGGAAAAAAAGGTATCCCTTGCAGTTTCGACTACAATTCTCTCACCATCATTATCAAGTACAATACTATTTTCACATAGTACGCTATAAAGGGGGTGTTGCACGTGTCGTCCTCGTGTTTGAAAGCAATGCTGCGCTTGCCGTCACAAACTTTCAATGGTGCACTTTCTTTCAAACACTACCTGATCATTCCGTAAACGTTGACCAGACTGTACCAATCGCTTCTCTACGTCTTTAGCTGTATCGGCGGGATTTTTAAGCACTTGACTTTTGAGGTGACGCCAGACTATGTTCAGGTGATGCTAGAGGCATTCCGCAGTCCCTGCTCGACCTGTAATCCTTGACGAAATTGGCCCATTAGGTATGGTCTTACGTCAGTAGCAAACTACTGGTGACCCATATACTTGGTTTGTAATTCCTCAGTCACTGGCCAAAAGTTACATTAGAACCCAATTAAATTTGGCCTTAATCGAATAATTTACGTCTCAAGTGTTCTACACCGACAAGGACCACACATCGTAATGAAACTGGTGGAAGCTCGTGACATACATAGTTATCTCGCAAACCAATCGTTTGCGGACCTATATTTTCTACGGATGAGTTTGTTTCTATTATCGTATAATTTCACCCACGTCAGATCCGCTATTAATTACGAGGGCGTGCTGGAACTATTACGCGAAAACTCTTAAATCTTCCTAAATAAAGTAAACTTTGTCAACATTCTACTTGTTATTTAGAATGCTGTAATCGTGTTTCGAAATCGATTGGTTCGTAGAAAGGAACACATTCTCCTTCAGCATGACTCAAATCCTGCGGCGCTTTGGCGCCAGCACAGTTGACTGCGGGGTATGAGGACCAGACCCCAAGGTACTTTATTATAACACCAGTAAAAAAAAGAAACAATCAATGGCTAAATGAAACAATTACATAAGCCGGTCACGGAAACCAGCAAAGGACATTCATTAACTTACAATAAACGAAAAACGTTTCTTCTTAAAAGTTGATTTAAAAATATACCTATGCAGCAACGAAAGCCATTCAAGGAAAATTTAAAATTAATCAATTACAGGTGCACACGTCTGATCTCATGTGTGATGTGTAATTTAATAAATTAGATCCATCAGGGGAGTCTTGTAGACCCATATTATAAATTAAATATTTAATTAATAACAAAAACAATTAACTAGAAAAGAAATGCAGAATAACAAGATCTTCGATGAGCTCAAAGACTCTGATCAGACAGGTAACCCAGTCATGGTAATTAAAACAAGAGACTATTTAGATAATGTACTCTCTGACAATCCAAAATTTGGTTAATACAACTATAGGACTGTTCTGGCGCCGGCCGCGGTGGTCTCGCGGTTCTAGTCGCGCAGTCCGGAACCGTGCGACTGCTACGGTCGCAGGTTCGAATCCTGCCTCGGGCATGGATGTGTGTGATGTCCTTAGGTTAGTTAGGTTTAAGTAGTTCTAAGTTCTATGGGACTGATAACCACAGCAGTTGAGTCCCATAGTGCTCAGAGCCATTTGAACTGTTCTGGCTAAATAAGTTGCTGTCTACAAATTCATTACGGAAGAAATATGCACTTACAATGACACCATAACAGGTGGTAGTTTCAGTGGTTTAGATGTAATAACTTCACTATCCCTCGGGCTACAGCCAGCCACAGCCAGTCTCAGACTCCTCAAAGGCATCAGTCGAATCACAAACCACCGGAACACACGATATCCAGAAGCCCGTCCTAGAATAAACTAAGATCTCACATGAGAATCCATTTGGCACTGGCATAATATTAAGACATAAGGAATCACAGTCAGATTGTACAGTAGGAATACTACAATTATGTAAATAACAAAGTAACCCACAGAGAAGAGAGAGATACACACAACGGCTTGCGTGAACTTTGAGATACAGGCGATCGTACTGGAGCCCAAGCTACTTAAACGGATTGCTTCGAATGGTAAATCCTATTGCACATACATGGTTACAATAACCGCTAAATGCCACTCCAGACGAGCGGGTTATGTAGCTAGTAAGTGCAAGAGAAGTGCATACGGGAAATGGCAGCTCAGACAGTTGGCCGTTAGAAGACAGTTGCTAACGAAGTGCACTTAGCGCATTCCAATCCCTGTCGGAGTATTACTGTAACCCATTGCACACAACCCCAACGTACGGCTCCAATCAAATAAAATATTATCTTTACTCAAAATCACTTTACCACCCAATTTTAAAACAGCCGTATTTAAGACCGTCAATTTTTAACCCGAATATGGTGATACACTATGTGGTCAGAAGTATGCGGACACCTAGCTGAAAATGCCTTACAGGTTCGTGGCGCCCTCCATCGGTAATGCTAGATTTCACCTGTAGCCTTGATGACAGCTTTCCACTCTCGCAGGCATACGTTCAGTCAGGTGCTGGAAGGTTGCTTGGGGAATGGCAGCCCATTCTTCGCGGAGAACTGCGCTGAGGAGAGGTATCGATGCCGGTCGGTGAGGCCTGGCAAACAAAGTCGGCGTTCGAAAACATCCCAAAGGTGGTAGAACTCCATGCAAGCCAGTCCATTACAGGGATGTTATTGTAACCACTTCACCACAGGCCGTGCATTACGAACAGGTGTTCGATCGTGTTGAAAGAAGCAATTGCCATGCAGGAACTGCTCTTCAACAGGCGGAAGCAAGAAGGTGCTTAATATATCAATGTAGGCCTATGCTGTGATAGTGCCACACAAAACAGCGAGGGGTGCAAGCCCCCTCCATGAAAAACACGACCACACTATAACACCACCTAATTTTACTGTTGGCACTACACACGCTGGCAGATGACGTTCACCGGGCGTTCGCTACACCCACACCCTGCCATCGCATCGCCACATGGTGTACCGTGATTCATCACCCCACACAACGTTTTTCCACTATTCGATCGTCCAATGATTACGCTTCTTACTCCAAGCGAATCGCCGTTTGGAATTTACCGGCGTTATGTGTGGCTTATGAGCAGCAGCTCGACCATAAAATTTTCTCACCTCCCGCCTAACTGTCATAGTACTTGCAGTGGATCCTAATGCAGTATGGAATTCCTGTGTGTTGGTCTGGAGAGGTGTCCGCCTATTACACATTATGACAATCTTCAAATGTCGGCGGTCTCTGTCAGTCAGCAGATGAGGTCAGCCAGTAAGCTATTGTGCTGTACGCGTCCCTTCACTATTCCACTTCACTATCACATCGGAAACAGTGGACCTAGGGATGTTTAGCAGTGTGGAAATCTCGCGCACAGACGTATGACACAAGTGACACGTAATCACCTGACCACTTTCGAAGTCTGTGACTTCCCCAGAACACTCCATTCTGCTCTCTCGCGATGTCTGATGACTATTGAGGTCGCTGCTGTGGAGTACCTGGCAGTAGGTGGTAGCACAATGCATCTAATATGAAAAACGTATGATGTTGGGGGTGTCCGGATACTTTTGATCACATAGTGTATCTTTAAATAACAGACAGTACTTCACGTATAACACTGGACGCATTAACAAATATTTCAATAATTATTGCAATACAACACCGAATAAGGCACAACTTTTTAACATCATTAACGTTTAGCCTAACACAGCCTGCCAAATCCCTAAGCGAATCATCAAGAGTACTTAGAGTGACTTACTGTAAACGTGAATACAATAACAGCCTTCATAAGGCTTATAATTTCAGTTAATCCCTTAACAGATGCCAGGTACCGATCGATTCCACTGAACACAGCACTTCTTAAAGTTCATCCTACCAGGGCGGAAAACGTATAAGCCAAGCCACTTATCACCAATCTTTTATTTACTTATTTATTTGTTTTAGTTTCATTTATTTATTTTTTATTTATTTTTCAAGCACAGCCACAGCTGTCCCAGAACTATCAAAACAAATCACTATTTATGCATTCACCACTCTTAAAATAGAATTACAAGACATGTTTATGCAAGGCGGCAATTTAAAACGGTTAAATTGAACTGGCTTCTAGTAACGTAACGTCAGATAGAATTTCGATTACCAGAAGTCACATGTCACCTCCCACTAACAGAACAACATGTGAGTAGTACACAATATCGAGAGGTACACTATCCGTTCTGCTCAACAAACGAATTTGTTCACAGCTTGCTTTTTCACCAATTAGAAATTTAGAGTAGCCAGGGAGCATTTCATTCCGAAGCCGTTCCTCTAGCCAGCAGTAGTAATTACACAATGAACCTTTGGTCCCTGGCAACAAGTACGGAAAACCCATTTCCATCCTTACCCTAAGAGCTCGCACATGTCATGCAAATTCCACTTCCCAGAACCACCGCTCAAAAACTGGCTCACTGTCCAATTGCCCACCACGTCTTCGCGTTCCGTATTTGAAACTCAAAACCGTGCGCGAAACCACGCAAAACACGCTGTCAAAGATCCTCGCGGCGGGCAGCGATAATCGGTACTGGCTGGATATCGTTGGGCCGCGGCCCGGCCGTCGTGCCAGCAACTCAGGCGAGTCGGCACGGCTCAATGACAATGTCAGACCGTACACGAGCGGTGCGACTGCTAAACAATCGCAAATCTTGGGTTCACTGTCATCGGTCAGCCTCCATACACTTCCGAGTAAGAGCCGTCAGGCTCTCATCTTTTTTCGAAAACTTAAGGAACATGTTCGAGGACTTTCTGATGAAAGCCGTGCAAGCAGGGGTGAAATTGTGGCCCCGTCAACGAAGTCTAAGATTTTACAGTTTCGGTATCATAGGTTTCTTGTTGAAAGAAGTATGTTCTTCACCAGGATGACTATTCTGAGAAATAAATATTTAGACGTGAAGAATAACATGCAGAGTGTTAATAACATTTGTTTATTTTAAAAGCTTTAAGAGTTTTCACATACAAAATTCTGTAGCATTACTTTTTGTGGTGTCACCGCCAGACACCACACTTGCTAGGTGGTAGCTTTTAAATCGGCCGCGGTCCGCTAGTATACGACGGACCCGCGTGTCGCCACTGTCAGTAATTGCAGACCGAGCGCCGCCGCACGGCAGGTCTAGAGAGACTTACTAGCACTCGCCCCAGTTGTACGGACGACTTAGCTAGCGACAACACTGACGAAGCCTCGCTTATTTGCAGAGAATATAGTTAGAATAGCCTTCAGCTAAGTCAATGGCTACGACCTAGCAATGCGCCATTACAGTCAATATTCTTGATAACGTACCGTCAAGAACGATGTATTCAAATGATGGATTAAAGTTAAGCATTCCAGCAGCTATGTACTTTTCTTTATAGAATTCATTAAGTATCCTGTTTCAGACCTCACGCCATCCTGCGTGAGCTTATAGCGTGCATTTCGGCTTCCTCAAACAACACGGTGTTGGCACTTCTGCCGACACATCACTTTTCAGCACGCCGTTGTCTGTACACGTGTCTGTTGTGTTGTCATGTTAAATGTTCCATGGAGGACACGTCAGGAGAACATCGATGCCAGGGAAGCAGTGGTGCCGTTCTTTCAGCGAAGAAGGCGCAAGTGCAGCCGTTCCTCGCCACTTGCTTCTGGGCAATGACCCTCTTAAATATTCCAGATGGAGCTCCTTAAAGCAGGGGCAGTGCCACGGACAGAGGTGCACCGAACCATAACTCTTGGCTCTTGTCCGCTGTACTCCTCCACAGCACCGGCTGCCAGACTGCGGACGCCGTTGCTCCGTCCAACGCGCGGAATACAAGATGGGCTACCTAAAGCTTACGAGAATTTGAACGTCACGTATAAAAAATTACCAACACAAACGTGCGCCGCTAGGCGTCTCTAGCTGTGTCCTCCGATTTCCAGTCTGCCACGTTGTGTCAGTGTGCGTGCATCGCTGTGTTTTTTGCACACTGTTGTGCTCCGAGAAAATGGAGCCGAAACCGACCACATGCTGAAGGACGTTTCCGGTGAGCACTTCTCGTGCCAAGAAAGATCATTTGAATCATTTAAGCCATTTAAAGATCGCCTGGAGTCTGTGGAGGAAGACAAATATTCGGGCCAACTGTAACTGTGCACAGCTATCGAAAGTACTGCCGCAAGACAGCAGGTAGACAATCGATGATTTCTGTGAAATCTTTGGAATTAGGCACGGGACATGACAAAAAATTCTAGCTGATGATTTCAACATGAGACGATTCGCAGCGTGCTTTGTCCCTCGTCTTTTGAACTACGACCAATGGAGACCATGGTGTTCAGATGTACACTCAATGGCAAAGACCGTTCGAGATGATTCATATTAACTGTCGATGGATCAAATAGCTCTACTGTCGTGGCCCTGAATCAAAACACAAATCTTTTTGATATTAATTTAATTTATTGGCTATCGGAACGTGCCCATACAACCATCTGAACACTAGAAATGTACGAAGTTACACAGGCTTAGCAAAGGACTGATTCCGAGATAAAACCAATTTTACATGTACAGTATGCCGAAACGAGTAGACAAGACGTAATGTAACGCAGGAAACACAGAGCAAGTATTCTATAAAAATTCTACTGGTTACACAATAAAAAACGATAAATCATGTTGGCACACAGTTGGGGTACGGCCGATTCCATATTAATGACTATGCATGTTAATTAACAATGAATTGTTCTTTTATATGCCTGAGGCAAGCGTAGCTCGTGTTCATGCCATTTATTCTTTATCATTTTGTCTTTACGGTACTGCCGCCTCGTTTCTTATTTGATTTACTGGCATCACTAAGTTGCTGGCTGGCCTGCCCGTGAGTCGCAGCAGCAGCGCTTATCGATAAGAGCACTGTCGTACTATCTCCCGAGCTACAGCTAGTATTTACGGGTCGTCGTCTGTCGGAGTTCAGGCGGGGACGAAGCACGAGTCGAGGACGGAGCAGCAGGGAGGTGCGGACAGCCAATACTTGCCGACCGCTGGCGACACACACGAACTGTCCGACGGAAGGAGATTGGAGCGGGACGACCGTTGGTTAGTCGTTGATTGTATTTGGTCTTTTGACCGTTCCTGGGACTCGTCAGTTGGTCATCTTGCGGGACGTGGCTTGGTTCTTTCCGCAGAGATGTCGTGGCCAATGGGCAAGAGTTACCTCTGTATGATTGGGTCCGAGCCAGTGTGGCCGGGTCGCCGTGTCTCCGGGTTCCGAACGGACATCTAGTTGAGTAGGGTTGGAGCTGCAGTGAGCTCCGGACAGCCAAGATTCGCCCGGCCGCTGCCGACACACATCATTTGTGTGGGGAAGAACTTGGTTGGTTGTTCGGTCGGTCGGTCGTCTCATCGGACGACGTGTATTTGGTCGCCGACCGCTTATAGAAACTGTATCTGTCGACTTGTTGTTGTGGATTGGCAGGAGCCAACCCACGGAGTTTGGAGGAAGCCGAAACGCACGCTAAACGCTGGCGTGAGGCCTGGAACAGGACAGGAATTCAGACTTCAGAAAAAAGGTGGTACTTGGTGGAATACTTAACTTTAATCCATCAATGTTGAACGTAGCTCTTGTCTGTACATTCTTTACAATATCAATAGCAACTGATAATGGCGCCTTGCTAGGTCGTAGCAAATGACGTAGCTGAAGGCTATGCTAACTATCGTCTCGGCAAATGAGAACGTATTTTGTCAGTGAACCATCGATAGCAAAGTCGGCTGTACAACTGGTGCGAGTGCTAGGAAGTGTCTCTAGACCTGCCGTGTGGCGGCGCTCGGTCTGCAATCACTGATAGTGGCGACACGCGGGTCCGACGTATACTAACGGACCGCGGCCGATTTAAAGGCTACCACCTAGTAAGTGTGGTGTCTGGCGGTGACACCACACTTGTCATTTCTTCTTGTGTTGTACAGTGGCTTTTAGGATTGTCGGAGTTCTTGGTGCATGTGTTTATGTGGAATTGTGTGTAGCTTCTGTGATTTTCATTGAGCAGATGAATGCTGTCTGCGTACTGGAGTTGGGAGTCGGTCGGTTGCGACAGAGCAGAGAGGAAGTCATTTCGGTTGTCATGCCGTTGGTTGGGTGGAAGGGAATTGATTGGGTTGTTGGCTGGTTCTTCAGCCGTCCCTAGGTCGTGCTGCTACCCGATTATTCAGTGTTACGCTTGGCTGCCTGTCTCACCTAAACTGTTGTTAGAGTTTCCTCCCCAGACCGACCCTTGGAACACTTCTGAGCACCACTGTTCTGCTGTTCGTGATTGCGTTTTCCTTTTGTCGCAAGTACTGCGTCAGGCCTTCAGCCATGTATTAATTTTGTCTGTTCTGTGTTCAGTATGGCATTCAGCAGAACCTTATGTGAAGTATTTTAAGACTGGCCTTCAGCCTTGTTTATTTAAAATTCTTGTTTGCTCTGTATTTAGGCCTTCAGCCGCCTTTGTTTAAAAATCTGTGGCTTTCAGCCCGTAGTATGTAAATTCCTGTCTGTAAGGTTTCTCTTTAATTATCTTGATACCTTAAAATGGCCTTCAGTCCTACTAGGTAAATGTTTATCTTAAGGTTTGTCTTTAATTATTTTGAATAATTGTTTGGGCCTTCAGCCGTCAAGATAATAAGATGTTTTCTGTTGTACTGTGTAAATGCTTGTCTTTAAGGGTTCCTTGTATTATGTTGAAATATTATTGGGCTTTCAGACGAGGATTTCATTCAAATTTTCCTTAATATGGCTTTTAGCCGAAATTTGTAAATGCTTGACTTTTAAGAATTTCTTTTGCTGATCCGGAATATTATTTGTGCCTTTAGCCGAGACGATATTTTAATTTTATTTAAGTAAGGCCTTCAGCCGTTTCTCTAAATCCTTGTGTTTTAAAAGGAATTATTTAAACTTTATTATTGAGAAATCACTTGGGCCCTCAGCCGTGAATTGATCACTGTTGTTTTAAAGAGAAAACTGTGCCTTGCTTTTCGAGGAAAAAAGTTATGTGTTCCTGTGTAACTAACAGTAACTGCTCTTTGCCCTTTTCCACAACCTGATCCTCTCTGTCCTGCGATACCGGATTTCAATGACCTGTAAAATTTATTTCAGAAGATGGGGATTGAGAATCGAATGTTTGTGCTAGTCCAAAAGTACCATCTAGACAGAACAAGAGAACAGTATACAAGAATCAGATTTGGGTTTTGCAGCCATATGTATAGATACAGCAGCACTCAGGAATATATTTATAGGAGGTACATAGTGGCATACGTTCATAGGCTGAGCGTCCCACAACCTGCTGAGTAGCATATGAGAATACAGTTTTCCTCTGGCATTCTAATTACCAAGAGCATTAGATCAGCAGCACAGGCAGCTACGTCGGGATGTTGGCCCTGTCGATTAATTCGTACGGAATCTTACATGCTCTTGTATCTTTGGATGTTAACAAAGTTTGGAAGTTACTTGGAAACTGGTGACCGAGAACTCCAAGATTACTTACACGCATGTTTATGTGATACGTGTTCCCAGGTTATGCCACAAATATTTGCAGCGCAAAACACTGTGTTCTCTGTGGCTCAAAAAAAGAACGCCAATTTTGCAGCATATCCCAACAGGCTGGTTTCTGCAGTATGATAATGCACCTGCGTAAATCTGTGAGGAAACTCCTGTCAAAACATCGAATTGCAATTATCCCGCATCCACCTCACTCGCCTAACGTAGCCCCTTGCGACTTATTGCTCCTCTCGGAAACGAAAATTAAATTGAAAGAGCGGCGTTCTGACTCCACAGAAGAGATTGAAGCGGAAACAATTTTGCACAGTATTCAGCCACCACAGTTCGAGTGCTGCTTCCACCAAAGGGAAAACCGGAAACCACCGGATAAACCACTGGATTCGTTCATACAAGCGCGAGGAATCTACACTGAAGGCAACTTGGAGAGGAAGACGTAGGCTAAGTTTACGGATTTTTATCGGTAAATTCTCGGAAATTTAGGGTGGCACTTCCTATTGCCATCTCCTAGGACAGGTTGAAGAAAGACCCGCTGGAAAACATTTTGCCAATCTGTGGTTCATTACAATCATAAATCAGGATCTTTCCTACATCTACACCCATACTCTACACATCACTCTGAAGTGCATGCGAGGGAATAGTTCCTAAAGTGTCATGCATTAAGTGATCTCTCCGTTTTGGTCGCTTGTGGAGCGCGGGAAGAATGACTGCTCTGCTTAAATGCCTTTCTGCATACGGTTAACTGTTCTAAACCTGTTTTCGTGATTACACAGGAGCGATACGTAGGAGGCAGCATTAAGTTCCTACGTTTCGCACTAAGAATGATTCTTGGTACTTCGTAGGTTTTCTCGAGGTCGTGGGCGTCTATCTTTAAGCGTCCGTGACACTTTTTCTTGGGTCATACAAACAGATGATTGTGTCGAAGTTTTCCCTGCAGATCGAATATTCGATCATCATTCGGGCGCGCATCCGTGATATTAATTCGTCTTCCAATATTTCGGCTGACAACATCGATAACCATTCTCAATGTGAGTGGCTTGCCGGATTTTTAATCGGTCCAAACATTACTGTGGAGTAAATGCGCAAGCGCCGGAGATAAAGCTGTTGCTGAGAAGAACATTAACCGTAGATAAAACTTTATGCGTCTAGGCGCAAAACAAAGCTAGCAGAGAGCAAATCCACAGAGCTCTTTATATCAACAGCGTTATCCCTGACGCATGCGAAATCGCTCCTCAGTATTGCGGAAAGTGTTTTAAAAACCTTGCAAGCGACTTATTTTGAGAACGGATGTAACGTTGTCAGAAGTGGCCCCGCTGTTTGAGGCGACATGTCACCGCCCCTCTCGCAGAAGGTTCGTGTCCTCCCTTGGGTACGGATGTTTATGTCGTTCTTAGCGTAAGTTAATTTAAGTAGTATGTAAATCTAGAGACCGATGACCTCAGCAGGTTGGCTCCTCAGCAGTTGAAACACATTTTTTGAAATACAGAAACAAGAATTAATAACAATACAAAGTGGTAGCATAAAGTATGTATTAATTCGTGCCATTCTTCACGTTCATTCAATACTCCCAGTTAGTGCAATTTGCTACCAGTCTCACACAACTGAGCAATATTCGAGGATGAATCATATAAGTGATTTGTTAGCTAATTCCTTCGTAGAAAAACTTTTCTATGACTTGGTCGATTTCAGTTGTAGCTCACTGGTTTTGTAGCCATAGAATAGCATGTTTTTACACTTAGAGCATAATTTTACATCCATCAACTTATAACTTAAATTGTAAATATTTCCACGTCTTTGATACCATATAAAGAGCTTCCCCAATATTAGTGCAGGTCTTGGTTAGAGAGTACTTCTTGTCGATAACTTCAGCATCAGCTGGAACTCTAACGTTACTATTAGCGATATCTGCTACGTGTAGTAGACGCTTGCCATTTAGTCTGTAGATCAAGCAAGAGGCGCCGTCGAATCGTCGAAGCAGACAATGCTGCAGCGTCTACGCCACATTCCGGTCGATAGTGTGCGGAACATTACCGTCACATAGACGAGATGGCAGTCATTTTTTCTGTGTTATTTGGGGATTGATTGTGGCACCGTACACAATCATAAACCCGGCTCCAGGGAGGTAGGGTCATCTTCTCTATTCCTCCACTGGAGTAATACCTGTCTGGCGCGTCCACGTCGCGGGGGTGGGTATCCTACGCTTCAGTAGGCCAGAGTGATAGAATGGCTCAGTTCAGGCACGGATCCAATCTCCTAGGGTATAACACGGGAACCATGCCCACGGTTACGGGTGAAGACATTAATGGCAGCAATAGCTGAGAAGAAAGACTTCGGAACGGCGTAGCTGGCAGATGAGGCAACCCTCCTTTCTGGGGATTAAATGAAAAGGGAACCACTGCCTTGTGGTGGAGCAGAAACTCCAAAGGCTAAGGGAGACAACCCCAACAGAAAATCCTTTCTTACATTAGGCCTAGAAGGCCAGTAGGAAAGTCTTCATATAGTGCCTTCAAAACACAGACGAGCCTCGAAACGAACCACTGAGGATTTGACCCCACTGCTTCTCCAAGTACTGATGCGATCGATGGAAGATGATATTCACCAGCACAAGAAGATGAAACCAAATGGAATAAACGAACCTAAATATTAGCACCCTTATTATATTAACCCTCAATGGAAAAATAGAAGAAATGACAGATGTACTAACAGAGAGGAAGTTGGATATTTTGGGATTAAGCGAAACTTAGTGGAAGGGAAAAGGTCAATTTGAGAGTATGAGGAAAACTGTACTGGAGTGGGAATAACAGGTTTGGAAGAAATGGTGTGGCAGTGATGGTGAATAAGAATGTACAAAGCTGTATTGAAAGTGTGAGATATATATCAGACAGGTTCATAATCTTAATTCTGAGAGTCCAACAAGAAACACTAAAAGTTATCCAGACTTATGCATCTCAAGTGGGATGTAGCGAGGAAGAGAAGATGGACTTTGAAAATGAGTTAGAGAACCATATAGAGAATGCTAATATAGAGATGGGACATTTTAATGCACAGGTAGGCAAGTACAGAAAGGGATTTGAGCAAGTGTTGGGATGTTTTGGATATGGAGGCAGAAATGAAGAAGGGGAAAGTCTCCTGGATTTGTGTCAGAGGAATGGAATGAAAATAGCAAACAGTTGGTTTATGAAGAGAGAAAATCATGTTATCACCAGATACAGTTGGGATGGAAGAACCAAGAGTGTAATTGATTATATTCTAGTACATAGAGAATGGGGAGAGAAAGTAACAAATGTGAAGGTAAATCCAAGTGTGAGTGCAGATGGAGACCATAGATTACTTGTGGGACAATGGAAAATGAATCAGTGTGAAAAACAGAAAACGGAAGAAAGTGATGAGGATACGGGATTGGAAACTGAAGGAAAGTGCTAAGAAGTATAGAGAATTAATCACATAATAATTTCCGAAAGTAGTGTTCTGCCATGTACGAGGGTCACTCAAAAAGAAATGCACGCTATTTTCCTTAAAATTCATCTTTTATTCTACATGTTTGAAAGTTTTACAGTGTGTAGAAAGAGTTCTGCATGACCGATTAAGCCAGCACAAAATACGAGATGGGGCAAGCACACCCTAACTGGATAGGCTCCAAAAATGGCTCTGAGCACTATGGGACTTAACAGCTATGGTCATCAGTCCCCTAGAACTGAGAACTACTTAAACCTAACTAACCTAAGGACAACACACAACACCCAGCCATCACGAGGCAGAGAAAATCCCTACCCCGCCGGGAACCCGGGCGTGAGAAGCGAGAACGCTACCGCACGACCACGAGATGCGGGCGGATAGGCTTCCCGCGTAAGTTCTAGTGACCGAGCATAGAAGCCGTGACCGTATACGTAGCACTTCAAACAAATTACACGTGTCATTATCCGTGTGAGACCGCTGCCAGTACGGGCTTCTCATTTGTTCAAATGGTTCAAATGGCTCTGAGCACTATGGGACTCAACTGCTGAGGTTATTAGTCCCCTAGAACTTAGAACTAGTTAAACCTAACTAACCTAAGGACATCACAAACATCCATGCCCGAGGCAGGATTCGAACCTGCGACCGTAGCGGTCTTGCGGATCCAGACTGCAGCGCCTTTAACCGCACGGCCACTTCGGCCGGCTTCTCATTTGTGATGTGTCTCTCTCTGTAATCATGCAGCGCGAGAAAGCCAGTGCAGTAAGACGTAAGATTGAAACCAATGTTTACACATTGAATAAACGGGAAGGTCTAAAAAGCCAAGTATGGGGTACATTTCTGTTGGTTGTAGACGAAAACAGTGCGTCTACTGGGTACGTATCGTGCATCAACTGCTCCACATTATTGTGTTTCCAGACGGGAACCACTCATTTAAAGAAACACAGTTGCAAGAAACCTCACAAAGATACAGCTCCTTGAAGGATACCGGCAGTAATAAAAAAATAGTATTACAGTAAAATGTGTTGCATTGTTTGTTAAACATATGAGACCTTTTAATGCTGTTTCCGGTGAAGGTTTCAGAGAACTAGGCCAAGAATTAATACATCTAGTTGCGCGTTATGGAAGAAATTAACGATGCGGATGTCATGCCACATCCCTCTATTATAAGCAGACATGTCAAAGAACAAGCTGATGCAATACGAAACACCATAATGCCTTCTGTTATTGCGGACGTTATTAATAAAGCATGTCCTGCGACAGTTGATATGTGGACTGATTCGCATAATCAGGTGCACAATTTGACGCTTACAACACATTACAGTAACACTGATTGGTTTCTTGTGAACAATGTTTTATTTACAACAAAATTCCCGGACGTTAAGAAGACGGGAGTAAATATTATGAAAGAAATTGAAGAGAGGACATTTCGCCGGACATGTTGCACAGTTTTGTTTTTGTCTCCGACCAGGGTGCCAATGTAATAAAGGCTTTGGAAAATCACGAAAGGATTCCTTGTGCTGCTCATTTTATAAACACAGCACTTAGCCATAGTTTCGATGAAGATAACTTCTTGTTAAATCATCCCCCGAACATCGCATCAACAATAAATACTGCAAAATGCATTGTAAGGTATATTAAGAAAAGTGGCCTCTGCTCGTCTTTGAAATCATCTTTGAAACAAGAGGTCTGCACACGCTGTAACAGCTTGTACACTATGCTGGAATCATTTCACACTCAGTATAACACAGTTTCTGCTTTGCAGACGGAAAAGGACTCTGCTTACAGACTGCAAGGATATCAGAATGAGCCTCCAGGAGAAATTGTGCGTTTTCCGAGACCATTTAAAGAGGCAAAAGATGAATTAGAAGGCGAAAAAGAACCGACAATCCAGTTAGTTCTTCTATGGTTTCACAAAGTGCAACAAATTTGCAGTATCAATGGCACTGACTGTCAGGTGAGTAATTACTGCAGTTAAAAGCACTGTTTCATTATGATAAGCGATAGATTTATAATTAACTAGCGTATTTGACGTGTACTAACAGATATGAATTTTTTAACAGGCGGTACAAAGGATTAAAGATCGAGCCTTTACTTTCGTTTGTGAGAAGATTGTGGTCATTTCCAGACGTAAAATTGCTATGTTTCTTTGGCAGTCTTCCCGTGATCTTAATATGCTTGAAATAAATGAAAACCAGGAAATTCTTAGCATTGTGCGACAAATGTGTGCTACTTACAACATGCAATCATTAACATAATCGTTTCTGCATAGTTAGTGGATGGTGTATTATAGACAGTTTCGAGTCCTCCCTCGGGTATGGGTGTGTGTGTTTGTCCTTGGATAATTTAGGTTAAGTAGTGTGTAAGCTTAGGGGCTGATGACCTCAGCAGTTAAGTCCCATAAGATTTCACACACATTTGAACATTTTTGTATTATAGAGAAACGGAAATATTATAATTGGTATAGTATTTCATTACCGCAAAACAGCTCGTTTGTACGGGAACATTTCGATGATTTCCACATCAGTTCTGTATCACTTGTCTCTTTCCTTTATTATCATAGATCCTTCAAGTACTGTGTCATAACCAGCCAGAAAGAGAGATCGTTTCAAGGAATGGAGGCCCGCATCTCGTGGTCGTGCGGTAGCGTTCCCGCTTCCCACGCACGGGTTCCCGGGTTCGATTCCCGGCGGGGTCAGGGATTTTCTCTGCCTCGTGATGGCTGGGTGTTGTGTGATGTCCTTAGGTTAGTTAGGTTTAAGTCGTTCTAAGTTCTAGGGGACTGATGACCTAAGATGTTAAGTCCCATAGTGCTCAGAGCCATTTGAACCATTTTTGAAGGAATGGAGGAACAACAGATCATACGCAGCAGATGAAGTAGATCTCTACATTGTAATGCACCCCGGAAATGATGATGACATCTTAAAGTGGTGGAGCAGATATGAAACAGATCTGCCAGGCCTGGCTGCAGTTGCGAGACGTATTTTATGTAACCCAGCAACAAGCGTTCCTAGTGAAAGATGCTTTAGTAAAGCCGGCATGTTACTAACAAATCGCCGCAGCCACTTAAATCCGAAACGCTTTAGTGATTTACTACTGATCAACAATAACTATAATTTTGTTTCTGTTGCAAACAAGTGAAAAGTATGACAAGTTACGTTTGTAAATGTTTAATGTTCTTTATATACTTTCTTTATGAAGATCGTTGTCTTCTAGACTACAGGGAAAGCACCTATTTAATGTTTCTTCTTAATGAAAGGAAAAATAAATCTTCTGTTTGGAAATAAGACTCGTCTTCTATCCGCGATTGTATATATATATATATACAGGGTGTTTCAAAAATGACCGGTATATTTGAAACGGCAATAAAAACTAAACGAGCAGCGATAGAAATACACCGTTTGTTGCAATATGCTTGGGACAACAGTACATTTTCAGGCGGACAAACTTTCGAAATTACAGTAGTTACAATTTTCAACAACAGATGGCGCTGCAAGTGATGTGAAAGATATAGAAGACAACGCAGTCTGTGGGTGCGCCATTCTGTACGTCGTCTTTCTGCTGTAAGCGTGTGCTGTTCACAACGTGCAAGTGTGCTGTAGACAACATGGTAGACACAGAGGATTTTTCTGGTGTTGGAATTCCACCGCCTAGAACACAGTGTTGTTGCAACAAGACAAAGTTTTCAACGGAGGTTTAATGTAACCAAAGTACCGAAAAGCGATACAATAAAGGATCTGTTTGAAGAATTTCAACGGACTGGGAACGTGACGGATGAACGTGCTGGAAAGGTAGGGCGACCGCGTACGGCAACCACAGAGGGCAACGCGCAGCTAGTGCAGCAGGTGATCCAACAGCGGCCTCGGGTTTCCGTTCGCCGTGTTGCAGCTGCGGTCCAAATGACGCCAACGTCCACGTATCGTCTCATGCGCCAGAGTTTACACCCCTATCCATACAAAATTCAAACGCGGAAACCCCTCAGCGCCGCTACCATTGCTGCACGAGAGACATTCGCTAACGATATAGTGCACAGGATTGATGACGGCGATATGCATGTGGGCAGCATTTGGTTTACTGACGAAGCTTGCCGGCCGAAGTGGCCGCGCGGTTCTGGCGCTGCAGCCTGGAACCGCGAGACTGCTACGGTCGCAGGTTCGAATCCTGCCTCGGGCTTGGATGTGTGGGATGTCCTTAGGATAGTTAGGTTTAACTAGTTCTAAGTTCTAGGGGACTAATGACCTTAGCAGTTGAGTCCCATAGTGCTCAGAGCCATTTTTTGACGAAGCTTATTTTTACCTGGACGGCTTCGTCAATAAACAGAACTGGCGCATATGGGGAACCGAAAAGCCCCATGTTGCGGTCCCATCGTCCCTGCATCCTCAAAAAGTACTGGTCTGGGCCGCCATTTCTTCCAAAGGAATCATTGGCCCATCTTTCAGATCCGAAACGATTACTGCATCACGCTATCTGGACATTCTTCGTGAATTTGTGGCGGTACAAACTGCCTTAGACGACACTGCGAACACCTCGTGGTTTATGCAAGATGGTGCCCGGCCACATCGCACGGCCGACGTCTTTAATTTCCTGAATGAATATTTCAATGATCGTGTGATTGCTTTGGGCTATCCGAAACATACAGGAGGCGGCGTGGATTGGCCTCCCTATTCGCCAGACATGAACCCCTGTGACTTCTTTCTGTGGGGACACTTGAAAGACCAGGTGTACCGCCAGAATCCAGAAACAATTGAACAGCTGAAGCAGTACATCTCATCTGCATGTGAAGCCATTCCGCCAGACACGTTGTCAAAGGTTTCAGGTAATTTCATTCAGAGACTACGCCATATTATTGCTACGCATGGTGGATATGTGGAAAATATCGTACTATAGAGTTTCCCAGACCGCAGCGCCATCTGTTGTTGACAATTGTAACTACTGTAATTTCGAAAGTTTGTCTGCCTGAAAATGTACTGTTGTCCCAAGCATATTGCAACAAACGGTGTATTTCTATCGCTGCTCGTTTAGTTTTCATTGCCGTTTCAAATATACCGGTCATTTTTGAAACACCCTGTATATATATATGTGGGGGGGGGGGGAGAGAGAGAGAGAGAGAGAGAGAGAGAGAGAGAGAGGCCTTGGATTTGTACAGTACAGTGCAGCGAGCCGGGGCGAAGCGAGGTGAGGCGTCAGCGGTGACCGGTCATGCTCGGTTATCCGCGTGTCCGGAATCCGGACAACAGACATGGGGCGAGTACGTGACCGAGCCGAGTCGTGTGGGGCCGGACACGAGCGGATCGGTCCCCCCTTCAACAGCTGAGCCGTGACAGGTCAAACATCGAGCGTTGCAGCACTCATCCTTTAGGAACAATATTTTCATTTCTCCACATAATTTCCATCCCTCTCAACTGCCTTCCGCCATCTTGGAACCAGCGCCTGTATACCCGCAAGGTAAAATTCTGGACCAACCTGTTGGAGCCACTGTTTGGCAGCGTGCACAAGGGAGTCATCATCTTCAAACCCTGTTCCACGAAGAGAGTCTTTCAGTTTCCCAAAGAGATGATAGTCACATGGACCCAGGTCAGGATTGCAAGGGGGATGTTTCAGTGTTGTCCATCCGAATTTTGTGATCGTTTCCATGGTTTTTTGACTGACATATAGCCTGCATTTTCGTGCAACAACAAAACATCCTGCTTTTGCCGATGTGGTCGAACATGACTCAGTCGATTTTTAAGTTTCTTCAGCGTCGTCACATATGCATCAGAATTTATGGTGATTCCACTTGGCACGATGTTCACAAGCAAGGGTCCTTCGGAATCGAAAAACACTGTAGCCATAACTTTTCCAGCAGAAGGTTTGGTTTTGAATTTTTTTTTTTTCTTGGGTGAATTTGTATGGTCCCACTCCATTGATTGCCTCTTCGTCTCTGGTGAAAAATGATGGAGAAATGTTTCATCACCTGACACAATTCTTCCAAGAATGCATCTCCACCATTCTCGTACTGTTCCAAAAGTTCGCTGTTTCTCGTTTCTTTGTGAGCCTCTGTCAACATCCTGGGAACCCACCTGGCACAAACCTTTTTTAACGCCAACACTTTCAGTTCAAATGTTCAAATGTGTGTGAAATATTATGGGACTTAACTGCTAAGGTCATCAGTCCCTAAGCTTACACATTACTTAACCTAAATTATCCGAAGGACAAACACACACACCCATGCCCGAGGGAGGACTCGAACCTCCGCCGGGACCAGCCGCACAGTCGCTGACTGCAGCGCCTGAGACCGCTCGGCTAATCCCGCGCGGCTAACACTTCCTTCACCTATCCCAACGTAGCGTGACAATTCGTTCACTGTGATGTGTCTGTCAGCAGTCACCAATTCGTTAACTCTCTGCACATTGTCTGGAGTGTGTGCAGTACGAGGCCTGCTGCTGCGAGGACAATCCTCAATATTGCCGTGAACGCATTCATCACGTAACCTGCTTGCTCACCGACTAACTGTACTGCGATCGACAGCAGCATCTCCATACACCTTTTTCAACGTCTTGTGGATGTTCCCATTGCCTCGTTTTCACAGAACAGGAATTCTATGACAACACGTTGCTTCTTACGACGCCAAGTGTAGCAACCATCTTGAAGACATGCTGTGACGGTGCCATTCACGGGAACAGGTTGAACTAAGTTTGAAAACAAGCAGGAAGGATGTATTTTCACACTGTAAAACTTTCACATATGCACAATGAAAACTTTATTTTTACAAAAATAGTGTGCATTTCTGTTAGAGTGACCATTGTACATCCACATCAACACCCATATTCCCCAAGCCATCTGGCGGTGTGTGGCGGAGGGTACCATAAGTACCTCTATCGGTACTCCCTTCTATTCCAGTCTCGTATTGTTCGTGGAAAGAAGGACTGTCGGTATGCCTCTGTGTGGCCTCTAATCTATCTGATTTTATCCTCATGGTCTCTTCGCGAGATATAAATAGGAGGGAGCAATATACTGCTTGACTCCTCGGTGAAAGTATGTTCTCGAAACTTCAAAAAAAGCCCGTACCGAGCAACTGAGCGTCTCCCCTGCAGAGTCTTCCACTGGAGTTTATCTATCATCTCCGTAACGCTTTGTCGATTACTAAATATCCTGTAACGAAGCGCGCTGCTCTTCGCTGGATCTTCTCTATCACCCCTATCAACCCTATCTGGTACGCATCCCACACTGCTGAACAGTATTCAAGCAGTGGGCGAACAAGAGTACTGTAACCTACTTCCTTTGTTTTCGGATTGCATTTCCTTAGGATTCTTCCAATGAATCTCAGTCTGGCATCTGCTTTGCCGACGATCAACTTTATATGATCATTCCATTTTAAATAACTTCTAATGAGTACTGCCAGATAATTTATGGAATTAACTGCTTCCAGTTGCTGACCTGCTATATTTTAGCTAAATGATATGGGATATTTCTTTCTATGTATTCGCAGCACATTACACTTGTCCGCATTGAGATTCAATTGCCATTCCCTGGACCATGCGTCAATTCGCTGCTTATCCTCCTGCATTTCAGTACAATTTTCCATTGTTAAAACCTCTCGATATGCCACATAATCATCCGTAAAAAGACTCAGTGAACTTCCGATGTCATCCACAAGGTCATTTATGTATACTGTGAATAGCAACGGTCCTACGACACTACCCTGCGGCACACCTGAAATCACTCTTACTTCGGAAGACTTCTCTCCATTGAGAATGACATGCTGCGTTCTGTTATCTAGGAACTCTTCAATCCAATCACACAATTGGTCTGATAGTCCATATGCTCTTACTTTGTTCATTAAACTGTCTGTGGGGAACTGTATCGAACGCCTTGCGGAAGTCAAGAAACATGGCATCTACCGGGGAACCCGTGTCAATGGTCCTCTGAGTCTCATGGACGAATAGCGCGAGCTGGGTTTCACACGATCGCCTTTTCTACAGAGTAGATTTCTAGTTTCCAGAAAAGTCATTATACTCGAACATAATACGTGTTCCAAAATTGTACAACTGATCGGCGTTAGAGATATAGGTCTATAGTTCTGCACATCTGTTCGACGTCCCTTCTCGAAAACGGGGATGACCTGTGCCCTTTTCCAATCCTTTGGAGCCGGCCGGTGTGGCCGAGCGGTTCTAGGCGCTTCAGTCTGGATCCGCGCGACCGCTACGGTCGCAGGTTCGAATCCTGCTTCGGGCATGGATGTGTGTGATGTCCGCAGGTTAGTTAGGTTTAAGTAGTTCTAAGTTCTATGGAGCTGATGACCTCAGAAGTTAAGTCCCATAGTGCTCAGAGCCATTTGAACCATTTTGAACCAATCCTTTGGAACGCTACGCTCTTCTAGAGACCTACGGTACACCGCTGCAAGAAGGAGGGCAAGTTCCTTCGCGTACTCTGTGTAAAATCGAACTGGTATCCCAACAGGTCCAGCGGCCTTTCCTCTTTTGAGATATTTTAATTGTTTCTCTATCCCTCTGTCGTCTATTTCGATATCTACCATTTTGTCATCTGTGCAACAATCTAGAGAAGGAACTACAGTGCAGTCTTCCTCTGTGAAACAGTGGCTGTATAGAGTACTATCAAGAGTGTGTGGGGAAATAGTACAATACCTGACGACTGGAGAAGAGGAGATATGGCTCCCGTCTTCCAAAAAGGCAATAAAATTGTAAAAACTACAAAGGAATGCAGTTTATTCAGAGAAACTTTATTCGAATCAGCACAAAAGGTATGTGGTAGAAGATCTGGAAAGGTAAAAGTGAGACAGAGATTTTGGTGGGATGTACCAAGCAGTTAGAAGAAAAAAATGGAGCATGGAGAAAGTGGTGGAAAACTAAAAATGACGAGAACTATATAATATATATAGAGGAAAAGAATAAGTGCAAAGAAATAGTGGGAACAGCAAAGAAAAAGGCTTGGGAAGCGTATACAAAAAAACTTGAAGATGATGTGAAGAGCAGTAAGAAAATGTTCTATAAAATGAAAAATAAAAGGAAGGCTTCTGAAGTGCCAGTAAAGATGGAAACAGAGGATGGTATTGTGATTGAAGATCCAGAGAACATAAACGATCTCGGGAAAGAACATTTTAAGAAACTGTTAAACGCTGAGGAGCAGGTACAATAAATAATGGAGAAACTAAGTTGGGAAGCAGCATTAGGACAAATTACACGGGAAGAAATGGAAACAGCTGTGAAGGAGATGAATCGGGGGAAAGCATCAGGACCTGATGAAGTATAAGTGGACATGATAAGAGCAGCAAGTCCAGTGGGAATTCAGTGGCTGTATAGATTACTATCAAGAGTGTGTGGGGAAATAGTACAATACCTGACGACTGGAGAAGAGGAGATATTGCTCCCGTATTCCAAAAAGGCAGTAAAAGACTTTTTAAAAACTACAAAGGAATAACCCTTATGTGTTATGGCCAGGATTTTTGAAAGAATTTTACTAAATCGAATGAGTGAAAAGATAGAAAAGGAGCTGAGTGAAGAACAGTATGGGTTTAGGAAAGGAAGAAGCACGTTCGACCTGATATTTTCTGTCCGTCAACTGATGAAAAAAGTTGGGACTGAAACGAAAGGGTGATAATGGTTTTTATAGACATAGAAAAGGCATATGATTCAGTTAACAGGGAAAGACCCTAGGAAGAAATGAAGAAAATAGATGTAGAAGATGGACACATTAATGTAATAAAGGAAATGTACAGAGGACACAATTGTAGAATTAGAACACCACTGGGGAACCCCGAAAATACTTCGAAATAAGACAAGGACTTAAGCAAGGAATTATTATATCTCCTGCACTTTTTAATGTTGTGATGGAGGAAATGAATAGGGCAGTTAAAGATATAGTAAAAGAAAAAGACAAAAAGATTACTTTTGCAGATGATATGGTAATATGGGGAGATAAAGAGGTAGATGTACAGTTACAAGTTGATGCGTGGAAGGAAATAATGACAAGGTATGGATTAAAAATAAATAAATAAGAGTGAAGTAATGGTATTTGGAAGAGACAAAGGGCTCAATGGAAATATTACTTTGAATGGAGAATCCCTCAAAGTGGTAGACTGTTTCACTTATTTAGGGAGTGAAATACCTAGTGATGGAAGAATAACCAACGAAATTAATAGGAGGTTTCAGAAGGGAAGCAATTTCTACCAAACAAAAAACACATGATTTGGAATAAGGAAATTTCAGAAAAAGCAGAACTCCTTACGTATTAGAGTTATTACTTCCCTATTGTGACCTATGGAGGAGAAACATGGACAATGACAGAAAGTGACTGGAGCAGACTGCAAGCAAGGGAAATGATACTTCTCATAGCAGTTAAGAGAAAAACAAGAATGGACAGTGTAAAGAACGTAGATATTATAAACGACGTTAAACAAGAAAGTGTAAGAGAAGAAACTGAAGAAAAGAGATTAAGATGGTACGGGCATGTTAAGTGGATGCCTGGAAAATGACTGCCCAAAATTATGGAAGAACTAAAGATGGATGGAAAAATATCTAGAGGGCACCCAAGAACACGGTGGAACACGGGAGTCAAAATATCTGTGGAAAGAAGAGGTGCGACGTGGAAGGAAGCGGAGGAAGGAAACTGGTGGGAGGACCGAGCCAGATGGAGAGGACTCATCAGCACCCAGACCCGGCAGTAGCTGGAGCGAGATCCGGATACAGATAGATAGACAGATTGATTTGGAGATACAGTATCCATTTACCTTTGTGGTCGCTCCTTTTGTATCCATTAGTTAAACACAGAGTTGCATCATCGTGCCCTGAAGGAGCCGAAGAATCACTGCCTAATATAACACACACCGTGGCGTAACGTTCATTGACCGGTACTCGATATTACATTTCAACTTTCTTTTATAGGTTGTCTAAGCAATTATGGTAACATCTTTGCTGCTGATTCACTGTCCTGCCCAAGCCCTGAGTTCCGATAATTTCTGTACGTTTCTTTTTGGGTGCTGGAATTTTTACAGACGTCACTGTGCACATTAGACAAAAGCATTAATTACTCCGAGAATCCGTACATGAACCTTCATGAAACATTCTTTGGTCTGATCCCATTAGAGCAGCGCAACGTACCACTATTAAAACACCGCTGCAGCAACTCCTATTAGCCACCTCTGCATAGCAAACAATGACATGTTGAGAGCAGAGGTGACAGTCAACAGTGCAACAAAGAGGGTATAGCTAGGGTAATCAGATGGATAACGCGTAATGTTTATCAACCCTATTTCGACGGAGAAAGAGTGGAAAATTGGTTATATCTTTAGAATTGTTGACATTTTACTCGCCAACAGGCATGCGTATTCCTTACGGTGGAGGACAGGGACTATTTATCACCTTTTTTTATAACCTTTTTACATAAAATCTGTATTCTTCGGTGTGCACAAATTTCAACCAATTCATTTCCGACACGATACCTGGGAATCGATGTATTACTCTTGATAAAGTGTATCATGTAATGATAAGTCAGCAGCAATCCATGAATGCGTACTTATTTTCGAACAATATGCATTGTTACATGATAGGGTGCATTATCATATGTGTGTTGCACCAGTTACCATCCTGAGATTGAGCATGAAGCTATCTGGCTTTGAATTTTCTTGCAGCTGGTTACAAAATAAGGAAATATAGCTGGTTTATCACAGATAATCATAAAAAGGAAACAAATAATTTTTATTCTCCATTGCGAGAAATTAACCAGCTGATATCCCCTTCTCCTTTGCTACAGAAGAAATAAGACATTCGCTGGTCTGGTTGGTATCTAAAAAGAATTCTGCTGAAAATGCAGGTATTTATTTCCGATTGGCTTGCCAGCCATGTTAACCATTTATAACTTACAGAGAAGCGTCGTGAATGGCGAATTTTGAGTAAAACCTATACATTTCTCTTGTTCCCATGTTAAAATTTCTTCTTTTGGCAAAACACAGCGTAGTTTACAAAATATCATCTCATTAACGTGCTGCAGAGACAAAATTGTGAGGGAATTCTGAAATAGTGGTTTAATAAGGTCATTGCCTGAGGAACTGAGGAAAAGTAAGGCCAGCAACTTATGAAAAACCACATTTTTAGTACAAAATAAATGTGTAATGTGCTCAATTATGTTGTTCCCTCACGCACAGCATTGCTCGTTTCACAGGATATCGATGGCCATTAAAAATTTAATTCTTTCATTAAAAAAGTCTGTAGTTAGTGGAATAAGACGGTAGATAATAGTGCTTTGCATAACAAACATATGGCAATATTCTCCCCTCTTTGCCTGCTATCCTTTGCCAAAATCTCTTTTCGATATCTCAAATTGTTTGCGAATGATGCGGATATTTCACTCTGGTTTTATCGCTAGCGTGGTGCGATCGCAAATGTGTGTGCTACATCAGATCAATTTTCTCTAGATCGAGACATCCACCCAAGTATAAAGAAAAATTCGATGTGTTAGCGAAATTTCGTATGCGGCAACATATTACATAACGTGAACCCTATTTTTCACTGCAAACTCTTTCGAATTTCTTCCAGTGTCTTACTTACACATAAATATCACAATAACTACGACCATTAACGAAATGATGGTCACATCATCATGAACCTGACACATAAAACTATAACTGACGCAATTTTTTTTCTGAACAAACGACTGAACTCGCCCAGTGCTGTGGACGCAAATTGGTCGCTGCGCATCGACCACCGTATCGTGCGCGGTTTTTACGTTACGCATTTTCTCTTCCATCCACACTCAAATGCTCTGCCGTTTTCGTATTTTCTTTCAAAACTGTTGAATGATCTAGCTAAGTGACTTCTTGTCCAGTGAGGATGAAAACTATGAAGTTCTTGTCTACTGTATATTATCCGTCTTCTGATTGGTACGATGTAGCCTGCCATGTATTACTCTCGTGTGCTAATCTCTTCACCCCTGGGTTCGTTAATTATTTGTTGGCTATTTTCCAACGCCTGTCTTCCTCCAGTTTAAACCCTCTGTAGCTCCCTCTACTATCATGAATGGCCTATCATCCTGTCGCTTCTTCTTGTCAATGTTTCTTTTCGCCCATTCTGGCGGAATCTCGTTTCATGTATTATCAGTATTCCCAATTTTCAGTATACTTCTATAGCACCACATCTCCTCGATTTTCTTCTTTTCCAGTTTCCCCATAGCTCATGGGTACTTTCAAACAATGCTGTGCTTCAACGTACTTTACTGAAATTTCTTCCTCAAATTAAAACGAATGTGTGACACTAGTAGACTCCTTTTGCCTCGGAATGCCCTCTGTGCCTGTGTTAGTATGCATTTTATTCCGACCTTGCTTCGTCTGTCACGTGTAATTTTGCTTTCAAAGAAGCAGAAGTGCTTCACTGCGTGTTCTCAACTTAGGTGGCAAGTCAAGATGTTATCACCCGCTGTACTTAAAAGCAAAAGAACAGCCATTGTGGTAAATTGGATACGGAGTATATGATTTCCAGAACCTACATTTTCGAATAACTGACGTTTGCATATTCAATGGACGACAGGACAGCACAATTGATTGGGATTTAACGTGTCAAGTCGCACTGAAAAATTCGCTTTCCGACATTCGGTGTTCGTCCTCCGGAAGTCGTATTGCTTATAAAAGGAGCAAGTGTAAATATCGGTAGCGACGTCCAAGTGTTTGCTGACAGCTCTAAGTCGTATAGCTGGAATAAATTTGCTGGCGGTCTGACGGCGTTGCCAGCCGCTGAACAGCGCACTACGTGCTTGTGCGATCAGTATAAATCATTCTGTGTCTGTCTCCCCTGTCCACCCAACCCACGCAGCCTGACTTGCTTGGCGAGACTGCATGTACCTACAAAGCAGGCAACACCGAGGGCATGTAGCGCCCGAGTGAAACCGGTGCAATTGTTTGTCGCTTGTTCCACAGCATCCGAATCAATGCAGTGTGAAAGTTGGTTTAGTCCAGGGATTCCTCTCGCGGAACACTTGGCGAATCCTGATATTTTAATGGGACACCTTGTTTGTTTTGAAGGTTTATAACATTTTTAAAAATGATAAAAACTTGTTTTATTCACTATTTACTTAAATTTTAAATTATAACTAACAACACAGAAATCATAATAAATTTAAAAAATAATTAGTATCGTTAACTCGTCGACAATAAAATAGCCATATTAGTAATCTAATAGTTTTCCATGGAGCACCTGTGCTATGTGGAACACAGTTTGAGGTACCCTGTTTTAATCGTAGAAATAATAGAACAGATGTAGTTGTTTTTCATCGCAGAATGCATGCATATACGCATACAATGGAGCACGCGCTTTTATCAGCAATAATGCGATAGAAAATCTGAAATAGATTCCCTGGTCTGACCGCAGAGTTACGTTACAAGATGCAATAGTGTCCAAATGTATTGAGATACCGAGTTCCCTGAAGGTGTTAACTGAGATGTTATCTCAGAACACAACCGCCTTACTGGCGAATTTATCGTGCTATCATGAGGACGAATACAATATTCGGCTATTATATTTACTTCGAAATTACTAACAGATTTCACGGAATATGGTGTATCTTACACTGATCAGCCGAAACATTATGAGCCCAAAAATGAATGCCGAATGGTGGCAGCGTGGGCGCGTCACGTGGTGTAGGAAGAATGAGGAGTGTTTAAAAGAAAAGGTACGAAAAAGTATTACAGGTCTTTTTCAAAAGTCGTCACCATAGACCTGAGCACAGCTGTCCCAATGTTTTACTAGTCGAACGATTCCCTGTTGCCGGCCGCAGTGGCCGAGTCGTTCTAAGCGCTTCAGTCTGGAACCGCGCGACTGCTGCGGTCGCAGGTTCGAATCCTGCTTCGGGCATGGATGTATGTGATGTTCTTACGTTAGTTAGGTTTAAGTAGTTCAAGTTCTAGGGGACTGATGACCTCAGATGTTAAGTCCCATAGTGGTCAGAGCCATATGAACCATTTGATTTCCTGTTCCTAGAGTTCCTGTGGCTGTAACTGGAGCCAGTCCTCCACTGTATCCTTCAGTTCATCGTCCAAGCTGAAGCGCTTCCCTTTGATATGTTTTTTATCAGAGCAAACACCTTGAAGTCGCAGGGTGACACGTCCATACTGGAGGGCGGATTCGCAAGCTGCTCCCACTTGGACATTACACTTTGCATGACCTCGGAGACGTGTTAACTCGCGTTACCGTGGAGCTGAATCACTCCCTTTGTGAGGTGCAAAATGTTTGGTCTTGATGGACTAGGCTTCAGAGTGTCTCATAACAGACGTTGCTGTTAATGGTTTCTCCGCGAGTATCAGACCTTGGACGTCGAAGAAGATGGTCAGCATCACCTTATGTGCTGAGGAAACATCTTTTAGTTTTTTAGGGGGAGGTAGCACATTTGCACAACCATGGGTCCCTAGGTGTCTCATTATGTTATCCTCAGTCAGCATATGCGAATTTCAACTGGCTCGGTTATTACAAATTTGCACACCCCTTATAGGCCCATATAAGTAGCGCAGATACTTATGGGACATCACTGTATCAACATCTCACAAAGGAGTGTTTCATTAAATTACTGCCGAATTCCGACCAGACGAATTCTCAAGCTTGATAGCCATGTTCAAGTTGCTTAGCACGTCTGTGGAAAAACTGCTGCGACCAACCTGCAGCGAATCACAGCCGCAGTTAAGTAAGCCATACAGACTGTCACCACGTCGCCATCACATTCACACCCAGTCCCATAGTCTGAGAGGTTTAACTTCCTGCGTGTGGAACGTCGGAGACCTCCGCTCACAAGATGGCAAATTTCGGCATTTATTTCGCGAACAGGCTGTCGACATGTGTTGGGCGAACGAGACCGACCTGACTCCTGGACTGCTAGTGCATGCAATAAATTACTTCTGCCGACGAACAGGCGGGTTCACAGCTGGTTGCGGAACTGCGATCTCTCGCGTAGTGGCTGATACAACTTCCTTCGCTGCAACTCAAGGAGACCAGTGACGCCTCAGAGGCGTATCACGTTCGTAGAGGCGTAATGTCTATTAAAAGGCCTACTGTAATCACCTTACGTCAGAGGCCTTCTTTCCCCTACTCTCTACCCCACCCTCAATGTCTTCCTTGGACATGTCTTCAACGCTAAAGATAATTCGTGGAACTCTCGTCTAAATGGTGTCAATAGAAGACGACTGTTCCAATCATACAGAGATGGTTGCCCCCCCCCCCCTAGCCAACAGCAACAGCTCTCCGCCAACCAGAGGTCCTTGATGTGGCCCTTGTACAAGAACTTTTTTTTTTTGGTCATCAGTCTACTGACTGGTTTGATGCGGCCCGCCACGAATTCCTTTCCTGTGCTAACCTCTTCATCTCAGAGTAGCACTTGCAACCTACGTCCTCAATTATTTGCTTCACGTATTCCAATCTCTGTCTTCCTCTACAGTTTTTGCCGTCTACAGCTCCCTCTAGTACCATGGAAGTCATTCCCTCATGTCTTAGCAGATGTCCTATCATCCTGTACCTTCTCCTTATCAGTGTTTCCCACATATTCATTTCCTCTACGATTCTGCGTAGAACCTCCTCATTCCTTACCTTATCAGTCCACCTAATTTTCAACATTCGTCTGTAGCACCACATCTCAAATGCTTCGATTCTCTTCTGTTCCGGTTTTCCCACAGTCCATGTTACACTACCATACAATGCTGTACTCCAGACGTACATCCTCAGAAATTTCTTCCTCAAATTAAGGCCGGTATTTGATATTAGTAGACTTCTCTTGGCCAGAAATGCCTTTTTTGCCATAGCGAGTCTGCTTTTGATGTCCTCCTTGCTCCGTCCGTCATTGGTTATTTTACTGCCTAGGTAGCAGAATTCCTTAACTTCATTGACTTCGTGACCATCAATCCTGATGTTAAGTTTCTCGCTGTTCTCATTTCTACTACTTCTCATTACCTTCGTCTTTCTCCGATTTACTCTCAAACCATACTGTGTACTCATTAGACTGTTCATTCCGTTTAGCAGATCATTTAATTCTTCTTCACTTTCACTCAGGATAGCTATGTCATCAGCAAATCGTATCATTGATATCTTTTCACCTTGTGTTTTAATTCCACTCCTGAACCTTTCTTTTATTTCCATCATTGCTTCCTCGATGTTCAGATTGAAGAGTAGGGGCGAAAGGCTACAGACTTGTCTTACACCCTTCTTAATACGAGAACTTCGTTCTTGATCGTCCGCTCTTATTATTCACTCTTGGTTGTTGTACATATTGTATATGACCCGTCTCTCCCTATAGCTTACCCCTACTTTTTTCAGAATCTCGAACAGCTTGCACCATTTTATATTGTCGAACGCTTTTTCCAGGTCGACAAATCCTATGAAAGTGTCTTGATTTTTCTTTAGCCTTGCTTCCATTATTAGCCGTAACATCAGAATTGCCTCTCTCGTCCCTTTACTTTGCCTAAAGCCAAACTGATCGTCACCTAGCGCATTCTCAATTTTCTTTTCCATTCTTCTGTACATTATTCTTGTAAGCAGCTTCGATGCATGAGCTGTTAAGCTGATTGTGCGATAATTCACGCACTTGTCAGCTCTTGCCGTCTTCGGAATTGTGTGGATGATGCTTTTCCGAAAGTCAGATGGTATGTCGCCAGACTCATATATTCTACACACCAACGTGAATAGTCGTTTTGTTGCCACTTCCCCCAATGATTTTAGAAATTCTGATGGAATATTATCTATCCCTTCTGCCTTATTTGACCGTAAGTCCTCCAAAGCTCTTTTAAATTACGATTCTAATACTGGATCCCCTATCTCTTCTAAATCGACTCCTGTGTCTTCTTCTATCACATCAGACAAATCTTCACCCTCATAGAGGCTTTCAATGTATTCTTTCCACCTATCTGCTCTCTCCTCTGCATTTAACAGTGGAATTCCCGTTGCACTCTTAATGTTACCACCGTTGCTTTTAATGTCACCAAAGGTTGTTTTGACTTTCCTGTATGCTGAGTCTGTCCTTCCGACAATCATATCTTTTTGGATGTCTTCACATTTTTCCTGCAGCCATTTCGCCTTAGCTTCCCTGAACTACCCCGTACCATACTGACGATCACGCAGACTGCTCTCTTTTCACACCATTTGCCCTTCATCTTCGACCTCGACAACGATCGGAGTCCACCCCAACCTCGGGTCCGGACATCTGATTCACAAACAGGGCTTCCGCCCCTGCACCTGAAGTGACAGGTAGCGACAGATCAGTTTACCACAAGAGAGATCAGATGCTAGAAGGCCGCATTTACAGTAACCCCACCACAACATGACGACTCACGATACTGCTCTCGCCAATTCCCACTGCACTTACTTGCGGCGACAGCAGAGGGAAATAGCCTCTCTGGAGTGGCAGATAACACTGCACTGGGTCACCAAGTGGCAGCTATATCGGACGCGTTGAGAGGTTACAATCGTAGTCGATCAGCAGCAATATTGGGACTGATCGAACTGCCTTGCGAATCTAAATGTCGGCGACAAGCCAGCTTTGATGGTCGCAAAGACCTTCCTATGCACTACAAATCGCTCACTTGATTATCTGTGAGCTGACAGACAAATCCAACTCCCTCACTGACATCTCTGAGGCCATCTTCACCATAATACGTATAATGCCCTGTCGATCCGACCTACATTGCATTCTTCGAGCAACTAATTCCAGAGGACAGAAACAAGGGACATCTGGAAGAATTAAACGCATAAGAGACGGCTGAACAACTCTGCACCTCAGATCTCGTAAATCAGGACCCTTTACCAATAAACTCCTTGCCAGGTGCCTCTCGCTGCCGCGAATCGCCTAGCAGCGATCTTTAAAAACATCCACCACAGAGGGAGGTATGCGTCTGAAATCCTAGGAAGAACCTTATATTTACGAACAACAACGATTTTCAGCTTGCTGGCTTCCATCAGCAAGTTGTTCGAGCAGAAATACCTGCACCAGTTGCTATCGCACATCACGAAAGAGCAGTTGCTACCAGACGAACAGTCTGGATTTTGTCACGTACATGAGACACTGGACGCTCTTGAATGCCCCTTCCCAAAACCGCAATGTTTACTCCCATAACACGGGGCAGTTACCATTTATCTGACGCTAATGGACCTCAACCTAGAGCACACGTACATCGTATGGGGCAATGCTGTAACGAGTAAATCTAAGGACTCCCTATTTCGACCTCCAACAAATCAGCCAAGTGAGTCCTCTCTGTGACCAATTCAGGGAGATTGTGCGAGGGATTCTTTTTTTTAGTTTTTTATTGTTTTTTTTTTTTTTTTTTTTTTACAGCAAGGCAATCCAATCACCAAAACGAAAAATCCACAAGGCTGGTAATCATAAGCAACACATGAATACCATGTAATGGGCCCACCTACTCCAGAACTAAAGTTTTCGTTGCATAAATAATGAGGAAGACAAAAACACTAGAGCTGCTCAAGAGAGGCCAACGATAACTACATGAAACATCAAAAGATGAATTTTTGCGACCTAGCTGTCAAGGCCTGAACTCCACAGCGCTCTGGGAACTATGGAAACACCCACATTACTTCAGCTTCACTATTTGGGATCATTCTACAGACAATACAGGCCGTATATTGGGATATACATTGACAAAGCGATTTTGAGAAAGGGCAGATCATTATGAGAAGGTACGTGGGAACGAGCTTCTCGGAAAACGTGAAGCTGTGCGGTTGTTCGTTTCTGGTTTCATGAGCTCATACAGAAGGTTGTTGACGGTGAAAGCATGAATAGACAACTTGTTGTTCAACGTCAGAGCCTATTGAACGTGGACGAAGGGGGACTGCCCACTTATTAGAGCAGAATAGACGGTGATCTGTACATGATCTGACGCCAGAGTATAATGTTGTTACAGCCATAAATTTTCCAGAGCACATCGTTCAGTGTTCATCGTTGAACATGATACTGTATAGCAGACGACACCTAACGAAATAGGCTTAAAATCGCTGAGGTGGACCGTTGATGATTGGAAACGTGGTGCCTGGTCAGATGAATCATATCTGGTGTTAGAACTGATCGATGAATGTGTATGCATGCGCCCATAATGAAAGCGAAAGGCTGCTCGGAACATGCACCACGTCACGGACACTGGCCGCTGGCTACAGCGTTATTCTTTGGAGAACATTCACCATGGCCTCCATGGAATACATGGTAGTTCTCGGAGGCACCATGACCGCTGTGGATACATGAAAACTAATGCAGACCTCACTACGGTCGCAGGTTCAAATCCTGCCTCGGGCATGGATGTTTGTGATGACCTTAGGTTAGTTAGGTTTAATTCGTTCTAAGTTCTAGGCGACTGATGACCTTAGAAGTTAAGTGGCATAGTTCTCAGAGCCATTTGAACCATTTAATGCAGACCACATGCATCGCTTGCATCATGATGTCTCCGCAGTACCATCTTCCAACTAGATAACTGTTCATGTCACAAGGCAGAATCGTACTACATTGATTTAAGGTGTTTGTACTCATGTTGATGTCTTCGCCACCGAATTCGACTGATCGGAACTCAGAGGAACACATCACGAATGTTATTGGGCACTAGTACTGCAGCTACAAAACATCAGTCAGTAATTTGTGGGAATTTCTTGAACTGGGCTTGGCCATCTGATGCCAATAACGCTCCGGAAATCTACTTGCAGAACCCATTTCATGTAGAATCACTGCTATGTAACTTTCTAAATATTGACCAACACGCCGTTAAGCAGGTGCCATCTTCATGTTTAGACGTCTCTCTTGGCGTGTGACGTAGTCAAAACTTGATGATTCGCTACTCATTGGAACATATTTAAGAAATGCTTACGTGTGGTAATGTCCCGTCAGATCACTGAAGTTAAGCGCTGTCGGGCTGGGCTAGCACTTTGATGGGTGACCATCCGGTCTGCCGAGCGCTGTTGGCAAGCAGGGTGCACTCAGCCCTTGTGAGGCAATCTGAGGAGGTACTTGATTGAGAAGTAGCGGCTCCGGTCTCGGAAACTGACATACGGCCGGGAGAGCGGTGTGCTGACCATATACCCCTCCATATCCGCATCCAGTGACGCCTGTAGGCTGAGGATGACACGGCGGCCTGTTAGTACCTTTGGGCCTTCTTGGCCTGTGCGGGAGGAGTTTAGCTTAGTAGCTGGTTTTTTTACGTGTGTTAATTTGCTGAGTCATTTGTAACTGCTGTATTGTTAACACACTGGTGCAACGGCCTTGCAGCAGTCGTAATACTGGTTCCCATCGCATCACTGAAGTTAAGTGCTGTCGGGCTGGCCACCACTTGGATGAATGATCTTCTGAGTCTGAAGAGCGCTGTTGGCAAGCGGGGTGCACTTAAACCCTGTGAGGACAATTGAGGAGCAACTTGTCCGAGAAGCACCCGCTCTGGTCACGAAAACTGACAACGGCCATAAGATCAAAGTGGTTCAAATGGCTCTGAACACTATGGGACTTCACTTCTGAGGTCATCAGTGCCCTAGAACTACTTAAAACTAACTAGACTAAGGACATCACACATATCCATGCCCAAGGCAGGATCCGAACCTGCGACCGTAGCGGTCGCGCGGTTCCAGACTGTAGCGCCTAGAACCGCTCGGCTACCCCAGCCGGCACGGCCATCAGACCGATATGCTCACCACATGCCCCTCCATATCCGCATCCAGTGACATCCATCGGCTGAGGATGGCACGACGGTCGGTCAGTACAATTGGGACTTCCGAGATATGTTAAGACGGAGCTTGGCCATTGCTAACACGCTTACATGATTCATTCGGAAACTGACCAGCTGCACCCTTCCTGAGTTATGTATATCGTTCTGAACCTAATGTACCGTATTTGATGGTTTTCACTTTTATAGCTTGCGTGCTACGGATATATGATCTTTTGAGGGCTGGATCATTAAAAATTTAAGGATATGTAACGTTGCAAGGGATGGAAAGTCTCTCTAGAGCTGTGGGTGATCTGTAATCCTTAAAACTTCCATTTGAATAGATATCAAAATCAATTATCAACCTATTTGGAGAACTTAGAAGTGGCACTTTGTTAAATTTCACTACCAACCAATTTAAAATAAATAAGTGTTCTGTAGCATACTGATACTAAAGTTATTGCATCTAAATGCATAGCAGACTCAAAAATAATAACACAGAATAATAAGACATCACAATATGCATGATCAATCTCATTTGTACATTATCTATCTCAGAATTCATTCAACATGCTATTACAAGCAGGTTGTGACAATAGGATCTTAACATAGGACGTACTGTACCTTGTATCAGATAACCCGTCAAACTTAGATATTTATTGTGGGTTTTTGATGGTACAAATGAGCCGTACAGCAATGAAAGATAGTGCAAATAGCTTCACTAGATAAACTGTGAAATGAATATTTCGTAAGATTTTGTCTGCCGTCGCTTATGTAAAAAAAGCCGATACATCAATCGTGAAAGTTTTGTATGATAGACAAAAATGGTTTCATTGAGCGGTTCCTAGTTGTTTATAAAGCCTTTCGTAAAAATTCGGTTTGTTCTGCTTCCGGTAATCGAAGGGTACAACTTTGCAAAAGAATATGATATTTTTAAGACATAAGCGAGAAGTGTTTTATGCTCTCTTTTGCCCTCCGTATCTTCAATTTCATTGCTTCTCGTTGTCAGCGTTTTTCTACCACCACTGGTGTTCTGATATACATTGATCCTTTTGTTCCCATACCTCACCTGTATTTCCCTTTATGTCCAAATTGGCAGTCGCTTCAGAGCGGATATCCCGGACTCGCTAAGAGCTCTTTCCTATTTCATGTGTATCACAGTGGGTTTATACTGTGTTCAACATCAGCCAACGCTAGCATCAGAATCGCATTTCTTTGGTAATCAGAGCCTTACGATCTCACAAAAATAAATGGCTACTACTTCCGCGTGCTTTGACTCCAGCCGTAACGCAAATAACTTGGACGTGCAAACACAACCTGCTTTCCCACGTGTTCGAGCGTAGTTTCTTGTAGTGAGTATACAAGCATCTGGCCGCATACCAATATAAACATCGTTTGCCAGACCGCAGTTCAAGAATCTACTGCCCGGCAACTTTCACAAACAAAATCACGTGGCCAGGCTCGAAACAGTTCTTTGCAATTCGCAGAGAATTGCAATGAGCTCATAAGCGACACGAATAAATTTATGGATTAGAAAATAACTGATTTTCCATTTTCTGCATTGTCAACTGGCAGGAATTATTTGTGTCTGGCGTCCGTCAACGATAAATGAGGGCGAAGAGCGGCAAATTAGTTTTTAAAAGAAAAGGGGCTACTCACTATGAACCACTGTGAAGTTCATGGCAGGGGCTGCTTAGCAAAGCACCATAAGTCTGGGTTTCTTCCATTTCCGATCACATATGCCGCACGGGAAGAATGATTGTTTAAATGCCTCTCTGCGTGATGTAATTAGTATAATCTTACGTGCCTGCTCTGTCAGACTTCGTAGTGTCCAGTAAGCTGAGAATTTGGTAACTACATGTACATCTTCATCTACATGCATACTCAGTCAACCATCCTACGACGCGAGAGGAGGGTACCATGTATCACAAGAGTCGTTTCCTTTCCTCTTGCATTCACAAATAGAGTGAGCGAAAAATGACTATCTACACGCCTCCCTATAAGCCTTAATTCTCGTATCTGATCTTCGTGGTCCCTAGGCAAAATGTATGTTTGTAGCAGTAGGGTCGCTCTGGAGTCAGCTTCAAATGCAGTTTCCCCAAAACTTCCTCAGTAGTGTTCCTCGAAATGAATGTATTCTTCCCTCGAGGGATTCCCACCTGAGCCCCCGAAGCATATCCGTAACACTTGCATGCTAATGGAACCTGCTAGCAGCTCGCAGCTGGCAGCTCGTCTCTGAATTGCTTCGATGTCTTCTTCCAACCGACCTGGTGTGGATACCAAACACTCGAGCGGTATTAAAGAATAGGTCACACTAGCATCAAATATGCGGTCTCCTTTAAGATGAACCACACTTTCTTTAAATTGTCCCAACTAACCAAAGTCGACCATTCATCATCCCTACCACAGTCTTCATTCACATGCTCTTTTTCATATCGATTCGCAGCTTAACGCCCAGATATTTAAACGTGTGTATGTCAAACGGGATACTACTAATTCTGGATCCGAAAATTACTGGTTTGTTTTTTCTACTCATCTGCATTAACTTACATTTTTCTATATTAAGAGATAGCTGCCAGTCATAGCTGCAACTAGAAATATTGTCTAGGTCATCTTGTATCAACCTACAGTCACTTATCTTAGACACCTTCCTGTACACTACAGCATCATCAGCGAACAACCGCAGATTGCTGCCCACACTGTCTGCCACATCATTTATGTATACGGAAAATAACAAAGGTCCTATCACACCTCCGTGGGGCACTCCTGGTGTTACTCCTACCTCTGGTGAACACTCGAAGTCTATTACTTCAGAAGACTTCGAACCAGTCACATAATCTGGGAACCTATTCCGTAGGCGCGTACCTTCGTTAACACTCTGCAGTGGGGTACCGTGTTGAACGTTTTTCGGAAATCTAGAAATGTGGAATCAGCCTTTTACCCTTCATGTATAGTTCGCGATATATCACGAGAGAAAAAGTCAAGCTGGATTTCACCCGAGCGACGCTTTCTGAGGCCTGATTCCTGGAAATGTTCTTTTCGGTCTCTGGGAAACTTTGTTGTATTCGAACTCAGAATACAGTAAGCGCTAGAATTCTGCAGCAAACCGATGTTAAGGATGTTGGTGTGTAATTTTGCGGGTCCGATTTTTTACCCTTCTTATATACAGGAGTCAGCTGCGCTTCTTTCCAGTCGTTTGGAACTTAGCAGTTGTCGACAGATCAGCGGTAAATGCAAACTAAATAATGGGCCAATGACGTAGAGTACGCTTTCTCAAATCGAATTCCATCCGGACCTGGCGGCTTAATTGTTTTATCTCTTTCAGTTGTTTGTCTTTGCTAGGGATTTTTATTACTATGTCATCCATAAGGAACTCTGTGTGACGGCGTAATGACAGTACATTTTTACGATTCTCCTGCGTGAACGATTTCTTAAACGGGGAATTTAAAATTTTGGCCTTCCTTTTGTTTTCTTCTATTGTCGAACCATACTGGTCGGAGAGTTACTGAATAGAAGCCTTAGACCCACCTAGTGATTTTACAGAGGACCAGAAATTTTCGGGTTCTCCGCGACATCTTTAGCCAAGATATGACAGTGGTAGCTGTTGTGTGCTTCGTGCGTAGATCTTTTGACAGACGCACGAATCTGTACTGACCTTAGCCTATCGTCATTTGCGCGCCACCGAGAGAGTTGGCTTAGTGGTTAGCACACTGGACTCGCATTCGGGAGGACGATGGTTCAAACACCCATCCGACATCCAGATTTAAGTTTTCCATGGTTTCCGAAAACCGCTTCAGGAAAATGCCGTGACGGTTCCTTTGTAAGGGCACGGCCGAGTTCATTCCCCATCCGCCACTAATCCGAGCTTGCGCTCCGTCTCTAATGACCTAGTTGTCGAAGGGACGTTAAACATTGATCTTCTTCTCCTCCTCCTCCCTCCACTTGAGAGTCCTCACTTGAATCGAGAGTGCATCAGCCTTTGCTGCCTCCGCATTTTTCGAATTTCCTTATTAAAAGAAGGTGGGTCTTTTCCGTCCTTAATTCACTTACTAGACACATACTTGTCCAGAGCAAGATTTAAAATTTGTTTAAATTTGGCCGTGATTTCTCTATGGTCATCATACTGGAATTACATTATCGCAGTTCATTGTCTAAGTGAGATGTCAGCAACTGCTTATGCTATCAGAAACCCCTCTAGACTGAGTTATTAACTTCCTTAACCATCGTCGCTATATCATTATCGCCGGCCGCGGTGGCCGTGCGGTTCTGGCGCTGCAGTCCGGAACCGCGGGACTGCTACGGTCGCAGGTTCGAATCCTGCCTCGGGCATGGGTGTGTGTGATGTCCTTAGGTTAGTTAGGTTTAAGTAGTACTAAGTTCTAGGGGACTTATGACCTAAGATGTTGAGTCCCATAGTGCTCAGAGCTATTTGAACCATTTTTTTTATATCATTATCTCCATACTGACGCCATCGACAAGATCCGTCCTGTTTGTAGATACAAGGTCCAAGATACTTCCTTTGCGTGTTGGCTGCTGAACTAGTTGCTCAAGACAGTTTTGGGAAAACATGCTCAAAGGTACTTCATAAAACTGTCTGCCTTTACCTCGTGCAGTGAATCCATACACGTCTCAGACTGTACTTGGTAGGTTCAAGTCGGCAGCAACTAGAATTGTATGATCTGGGTATTTATACACAACTGGCCGTAGACTTTCCTTGAATGACTCTAGAATTGGTACAGTGGAGTCGGATAGACGGTAAAAACATCCAGCACTTTACTTTGTTTCACCTAGACCTGTTACGCATGACCAGATAATTTACTTATCACACTTACTTTCGATTTCAATAGAGACAATATTTTTGCCCACTGCAATAAACACTCCCTCTCCTACGGGGTCTTTCCGATAAACATTCCAAGGCTCGTTAAATATCTCAGAGATTTTTACCTCGGGTTTTAGCCAGCTGTAAGTCGCAAAAATAATTTGAGGTTGAGAACTTTCTTGGGGAGCACTAAATTCGGGAGTTTTGTTACGAATACTTCGATAATTCACTGATAAAATTTTTATTGCCAAACTCTCTTTACTCTGAACGCGCTATGATTTCGCTATATGCATACCGACTGGCGAGTACGTGAGAGCACCTCAAACTACCACCTAGTATATAAAAAAACTTCATGTGCACTGCACAAGTACTCTGCTACACAGGTAGCTGCTTCCTTTATGTAGTGCACCTCTTACCTAGAAGGGGAGTCCTAAAAATACCCACCCGATAGCGCAGGTCCAGAAATCTGCAGTCAACACCGTCACATAGACCCTCCATTCGGCTCCAAACCAAACGATCCCTATCAACTCTGGGAACGATGCCGCCAACTGCGAGCTCTGCTTGCACACCGCGTGCAGGGCCAGCGATCTTCACCTCCTCCTCCAGTCGCGTGTAAGAACTGAGGATGGCCTCAGAACTGTGCGACAGGAGTCGTTAGTGGCGACGAGAGCCACAGCTTGCAGACGTTGCACCCTGTACGCTCGACAGCCGCAGGTAAGGCTGGCTCTACATGTCGGGTGAGGCAGACATACCGAGTGCACACTGGCTTTTATTCCAGTCCTGAATGCTGTCTAAGGGGCTCCACAACGTGCCTAACATTGAAGCTCCCAATAACTACCAAACACCTGCTCATGTTTTCCTGCTCGGACCATGCTGAAGGAACGACCACCTGTTCACTAACAGGATGAATGGTGGAGGCCATGCGCCAGCCTCCACATTCGCACTCCGTCTCGAGCGACACTATCGCGCTACCTCCCGCCACTTACACTACAAGTTCGCCCGTCAGGTACACTAGAAGGTTCCTAGGCAGTACAGCCATTAGGAGAAACAAGCGACACCTTAAGTGCCCCATGCGACGCTTCAGAATCTCCATCAGCGCTACACCCCGAGGCAGTAGCCTGATGGCAGCGAAAACCACATTCAACTGTTCGCGACTGCGGCCAGCTCATCCTGCGTCCGCACACAGCAGGCACACATCCTACCCATCCTAACAAGACTACAAGACTATCTGAAGAGTAAACAGTAAAAGCTGTCAGAAATCTATGTAAGCAACTTGTTACCCTCCTGGCGTGTAACCCAAGGACGCTGATATCTCAGTAAACTATGTGACTGGCTATTCAGAAGAAATAACAAATAAGTCACAGACTGCCTGAATTTACACTTACAGCTAACAAATAAGCGAAACTGCACGTCTTAAGTACAGAAACGTGCAAGCAATTAAACAAATCTACACTATTAAGAAACCACAGGAAAAACTAACTTGATGCCCTGGAGATGTGTAACAGGCCATAGCTCAGCTGAGTAACTGCTGTACTACTGACTAATTAATCTAATCTTACAAAACATGATATTAAACTCTGAGAATCTGAGGCTGGAAGTCTTCCGAATATTTACAGTTGGCAAGGGTCGTGGAATCAAGTAAATAAGACGGCACTTGCGACTTCTGCGGAGGAAAACTACGCAAGAAAGTAAACTCACTCAAGGCAAAACAGCGAAAAACGCGCAAATTCTTGCTAAATAAATATGTAGCACTACTAAAAACACCCAAATAATCAGCTACTGTCCACTTCTACCCAGAAGTAAGTTATAATAGCACCACTTGCATAAAGCGAGAAATCCGGAATCGAGTCGTGTTCCATCACAAATTTTTAACCATCGCCATTGATCAGGTTACCTTCCATTCCGAAGGCTGTTACACGCAGCGACTGTTATATTGACTTGTAAGTTATAGACTTCAGCTATCAGTCGTTCTTTTGAAATTTTATTGGCAGAACCAGATTTCAGCTAGAAACTAGCCATTCTCAATGTACTATCATTTTTGATCAATGCATGTAATCCTTGTTGGTCGGGCTTCAGCCACAGTTCATTGAATACTCAGCGAGTATAAAATATGATTGTACATTGAGAATGGCTAGTTTCTAGCTGAAATCTAGATCTGCCAATAAAATTCCAAAAGGACGACTGATAGCTATTTCGCCATTGAATTGTTTCAATGCTCAGCGGCGACTGACGTCGTTAACTCTTTTGAAATATTAGTAGTTTCTTGTATTTGCAGTCCCTAATGGAGCGATTCGAAGAAAGATGAATAACATCTCTAGATACTTCACTTTATACTGGTGCTTCGGACGTTTTTACTAGATTCTCATTAGCTAATTGGCACCTGTCTCTAGGCACCTGTCAGTTCAAATTGTTTTACATTTCCGTGACGCTCTTCTTCGTACGCGATCAATATTATTTTCGAATGGATTCCACAGGGCCGGCCGCGGTGGCCGTGCGGTTCTAGGCGCTCCAGTCCGGAGCCGCGCTGCTGCTACGGTCGCAGGTTCGAATCCTGCCTCGGGCATGGGTGTGTGTGATGTCCTTAGGTTAGTTAGGTTTAAGTAGTTCTAAGTTCTAGGGGACTGATGACCACAGCAGTCGAGTCCCATAGTGCTCAGAGCCATTTGAACCATTTGATTCCACAGGTTTTAGCAATATGCTAAAATGGGATGCAACAGTACGTAATTTTTAAGCCGTCTTCTTCGTAAAGTGACTGTATTTTCCCAGTATCCTGCAAATGACCAGAGATCTGCCAACTTACTCGAGTCAGAAAAGTAGAGACACTACCCTGCGAAAGCCTTGATAATTGTTGCATTAACTGGAATATTTTGGCAGTTATGAAAGTTACTCGAAATACACTGACAGAAAAAGGCGCAACACCAAGAAGGAGTTGTGCGATATAAAAGGAAGTTGGTAGTGGCCTTTCTACATCTTAAAAATGTTGTCCATCCATATTTGGCACCACTAGCATACCATTGGCACTAGTGACGCCACTATTTGCTTTAAATAAGCGTTGTAACGGTCGCGTATTTCAATGAAGCATGATTTGAATCCTCGTAGTGGTGTCATTCTTGCGCAACTCAGTTATCTTTGAGACTAGATATGGTAAGCTGATTTACCAAAGAATGCCTTTAAGGCGACAGGGACGCCATGATCAACATTCACTGAGTTTGAGGATCGTATAACAGTGCTACGAGAAGCTGGAGGTTCCTTCTGTGCTACTGGAGAAAAATTTGGCAGGAATGTAGCCACTGTACATGACAGCTGCCAGGGGTGGTTGCGAGAATGTACGGCTGCCACAACACCGGGCCCCTGCCGGCCACGTGGCAATACCAAGAGGGAAGACCATCGTCTTCGGCGTACGGATCTGGCGCATCGTAACGCTTCTGCAGCAGCAACTTCAACAGCAGTTGCGACCACAGTGACACAACTAACTGTTACAAGTCGATTGCTTCAAGGACAGCTCCGAGCCAGCCGGGCAGGGATATGCATTCACTGACCCCAAACCACAGCCATTTGCGACTTCAGTATTGTCAAGTGAGAGCTCATTGGAGGACAGGGTGGAGGTCTGTTGTGTTTTCTAATGAAAGCTGGCCAGTTGAGGGCCTGCAAGCAACCTGTCTTCGTGCTACACACGCGGAGCCTACACCTGGAGTTATGGTCTGCGGTGAGATTCCGTATGATAACCGGAACACTCTCGTAGTTATTCCACTGCAAATTTGTACGTCAGTCTGCTGCCATTCATGAACAGCGTTCCAGGGGGGTGTTCCCAACAGGGTAACACTCGCCAACATACTGCTATTGTAACGCAACATGTTCTACAGGGTTTCGACATGTTGCCTTGACCTGCGCGATCACCAGCTCTGTCTCCAGTCGAGCATACGCGGGACTTCGTCGAACATCTCCAGCGTCATCCACAAGCACCGTTCACCGTTCCTGTACTGACCGAAGTGCAACAGGCGCGGAAGTGCATCCCACAAACTGACATCTGGCACTTGTACAACACAATGCATGCACGTTTGCGTGCTTGCTAACAATCTGGAGCTTACACTAGATATTAAAGTACCAGCATTTCACATTTGCATTGCCTTATCCTGTGTTCTTGCAATGTTAATCAGTTAAATACGAGGTGTGGCTAGAAAAAAACCGGACTAGTACTGGTGAAACAATAAAACGAATGCAATAAGGCTGAAAGTCGCGTGGCCTGTCACGTGACTCTCGCTCCGCCTACTGCTCGAGTTTCATCTGCCTCCTGCACTCAGTCTGCCCGTGGCGTCTGTTTTAAGTACTTGACGTTTTGTCTGTGCGTCGGAAAATGTTGAGTGTGCAGAAAGAACAGCGTGTTAACATCAAATTTTGTTTCAAACTAGGAAAATCTGCAAGTGAAACGTTTGTAATGTTACAACAAGTGTACGGCGATGATTGTTTATCGCGAACACAAGTGTTTGAGTGGTTTAAACGATTTAAAGATGGCCGCGAAGACATAAGTGATGACACTCACACTGGCAGACCATTGTCAGCAAAAACTGATGCAAACACTGAAAAAATCGGTAAACTTTTTGGACAAGATCGCCGTTTAACAATCAGAGCAGTGTCTGAGTTAACAGGAGTTGACAAGGAAAGTGTCGAACAAGTTTACCTATTTTTTCAATGTTTGCATCAGTTTTTGCTGACAATGGTCTGCCAGTGCGAGTGTCATCACTGGTCCGGTTTTTTTCTAGCCACACCTCGTATGTTACAATAAATGAAAGCACCAGTTTGCTTTTGTTCTACAATATTTCTACAATAAAAATAATATTGTAGAACAAAAGCAAACTGGTGTTTTTCATTTATTATAATGTTGTTCTACCAAGAACCGACGGAAGATTCTGTTAACATAAATATGTTACCTAGACAAATGTATTCCCGAAAATTCATTACTCTACATTAAATATTTTTTAGTGTTACGAATTTTTCCCCGTCAGGTTATATTGCCTTGTTGTTGCTCGTTGAACCTGAATGTTGATCTTTGTTTTCTCACAATGTCCTCCCTCCATACACGACAAATTTATCGTTCGAACAGTTGACAAGGCTTTTATGAGCAACAGTGACGTTTTCAGATACTCGTAGTTGAATTCTTCCCAGTAAAGAAGTTGCTAATGTACACTCGTAAATGGAAGTTAATTGGATTATTCCCTTACGAAGATTTAATAATTTCCTGACGTACTGAAACTGTGTGCCGGAGCAATTTTCAATCCTGGAAATTTCCACAGGATAGAGTTAGGTGTTTTGCTACGATAAACGTGGACATGTGACAGTTGTCTACGAAACTGGAATGGCGATTCGAACCCTGTTCCTCCATAATGTTAGACTCATGTGGCAACGTAGATGATACTGAATTACGTAAACAGTAAAATGACACAGAAAATGTTTGGCGATCAGACTACCTCTATCTATTCTTTATTTTTCTTACGCAACTAGTCTTGACTCATACGCTCATAATTTGCACTTTGCCTAAAATGATATAGCAACTCATTGGGTTGCATCCTCTGTAATAGGGTTTCTCAAGATTAATTCGAAGTTACTGAATAGAAGCCTGTTTTGTGATAAAACCTTCTTTTATCATCTTTACACGTATGTGATATTATACAGAGTTATTCATAAGAACATTTGTAATTTCAGAAAACGAAGTTGTGAAAAATAACACACATCAGCGGACAGAGTTTCTCTTCAATAAGACACACTTTCGTGGAGCTCAAGTAGGGGGCAGGTGTGTCACAACATGTTCAATGAATCACCCGCTCTATACTGTAATAGATTGCACGTGCAGATAGGCAACCCATTGAACACATTTCAAAAGGGGCTGCTGTCGCACCTTTCTGGTCAGTTGCTGTCAGAAAGTTCAGTAAATTTTCGGCACATCTGTACCGTCTAAAACGGTATCCATTTAATAAAAGTTATAAACGTGATCTATCACCTGATTTGTCTAGTTTCTGCATTTCCTGTGATTTTAGTGCAGTCGGCTCCTCTAACCCCCGAGATACCTACGGATAACCCTGTATTACTGTACATGACACTGGTGGTCTAGTGGCGCAGTCTGCTTTAGGTAGTGGAATGGTGAGGACGTCTTGTTTGTATCCTATCTGCAGAACCGCGAGCGCGCGTTGTTTGTTTACTTCCTCGACGCAGTCAATTGAGTCACTATGGCTCCTCTTACACGAAACCTACCAAGATTAGCTTCCAGCACGACCACACCCGACTGCGAGCCCTCGAAATTGAATGACTTATTCATGACGAATGTCAATTAGAACCGTAACACATCGTCGGTATCCACCTATTCATCACAAGTAGTGTCGCCTACGTCAAGATGTGTAATGCTGTTGTAAACAGTCGTGAGAACATTCTAAATGCTACAGCATTTACGCCGATGTTGACAGCAGCCCCATTGTGTGAGACGATCTACAGACCTGTCACTTAGCTACCATCAACGTTACACCATCCAGACATGACATGATCAATGCAGCAAAAATCGACACTATCTTTCTCCGGGAGGTCTACTCCGACGATTTCCCGGGCACATACAGTTACGTAGCTCATGTACCCATGCCTCACCACCTAACAATTGTGTTGCACAGCTCCTCGGGGAAGGCCTCGAGTCGGGAAGTACGATATCTCCCTGACTGTGAAGGAATGCCCCTTAACGGTGCTAGACGTATAGTTTACCGATGTGCACATCACTCTCGGAACGAATCAACCTCGCGAATGATCGTTCTACTTTGCGGAAGAAATAGCACTGTTCTCTCAGGGCAGCACCTAGATTGGCGGTGATATCAAGAGCGTACAGACGTCCAAGGATTAGCTGCCGCACCATTCACCACACCCTGAACTTGGGGCGCTCATCAGAGATCTTCCAGCTGGTAGATATATTCCCATGTATCTTCTAGCTGGAAATCGGTCGGGATTCCCTCATTTTACGAGTCACTCGTCTGTTCGCATTGGTATTATGTCTCCTGTTCTCTCGCAGCAACAGCGAGGGAAGCGGAGGTAAAGCCTGAAGCATTTTCTGATCACGAGGTCCATATGCATGCCGTCACTCTTCGTCCCCAGCGGATGTGGGCCAGTCGACAGCTTTGGAAGCTAAATCTCGCACATCTCGCTTCTCTGGATTGTCGATGACACATGGAGTTAGCACTTCCACTGCCTTCCAACGTATCCTTCATCGATCAGTTGGTGGTTCAATTACACCAAATTGGCCCTACGAAGAACCTTGATTAAGTGCGGTCACGAGACCGCGGCCTAGAACTTTTCATCGTCTTTTGCGATGTGCGCCTCTGCCACCAACATCAGAACTCACATGACAGAACACCGTGCGAAGGCACAGATGGTAGCCCATATGCATCGCCACATGTAACGCAAGATTATCTGAGCGCGAGTACACGTGATAATGGCAACAGAACGACCCACTATGTACCACGTCTTTCCGAGAACGTAAACAATGACAATGGCCGCTGATACAGGCCATCACTACCTGAACGGCTGTCGCCCCACCACGCAGCACGGTATTGGCGCAGCCTTCTTTGACCATTACGCACAACTGTACTCGGCTCTATGTTCCGACATAACAACGGTGACGGGTGTCTCAGAATTAATTTATGACAATGTTCCACACGACTTACAAACTGAATAATTGGACGAAATTAAGGAAGAAGAATTTATCGAAACCGTAGGTCAAGGAGCGTCGAAGAAGTCTCCTGGCGTCGACGGACTGTTAGTAATTATCTCAGATCATTCAGATCCTTTGGAAGAAGTGGTACATAAACTGCATCTTTCACGAAACACCACAAGAAAAAAAGTGCAGAGGAGACCTCGGTGGCTATAAGTAAAATGCTAAGTCCTCTTTCCCGTGCGACCATTCCGCCGTTAAGGAAGAGAGTCATTCAGGAAACGTAGAACATTCAGATGCTAGTCGTTCAAGCTCTGTGCCGCTGGAAAATGTAATCTCCCGAATCTTCATTCATCTGAGGAACTAGCCAGTTTTGCAGCAGACTGGGATACATTACTACAGCAACCATATTGTCATCAAAAAGAAAGGTCCGTACACATATGTCAACCATACGGTGCAAAACGCATTGACTCTGGGGCCATCCCGCTCGTGTTCCAGCATTACATGAGATTTTACAGCCCACATATCTGAACTTTGTGCCTTTTGGCTTTCCCATATAGGTGAAAGGTAGATTCATCATTAAAAATTAGATGAGGCAGAAACAATTCATGTTCTTTCAAGTTTCGGAGCATGCGATCACAAAATTCCACACGCTTTACCTTATCGTTTGAGCGAGCGGTTATGTACGCCCTGTAGATGGCATGGGTTGTATAGGAGCTGGCGCCTCGGTACACGCCAGACAGTTGTATACAGTAGTCCATATTCACTACTCCCTCGTTGATATCACAGGGCTACATTTAAAGCTCAATCGAATGTTCTTCACGTGCCACTCCGAAACATGTGACCGGCCTGGGCTTTTACCTTTATACATAGAGCAGGTTTCGTCAAATTGTTTATTCCGGCTATCAGTGATCCTGCTGGTTAGAGATCCAATATTAAACTTAAGACGAAATGCACGTTGCGCTGTAGTCGCGGACCCGCATTTACTGAACTCACGAATACAAAAAATCTTTTGTTGCATAGTTAGCCATCGCGCTTACAACCGAAGCGGTATACGCTATAGGCACTACGGTGACGGAGCAGAATTTGCGCTGTTTAGTACACGAAATACAGCCAACTTAATCTCCCTGTATACGAGGGTTATCCAGAAAGTAAGTTCCGATCAGTGGCGAAATAGAAACCACAGTGAAAACCAGAAACGTTTTATTTGCAACAGTTAGACACCTTCACCTACCTTCACCTACTTCTCTACATAGTCGAGTTGTATCATCTTTCCAATATCCTCGTCATAGAGAGCAGGCCGCCTGTGCTTTTGGCCAGTTGTCTGCACTGGTCTGCAGCTCGTTTTCTGTGGGAAAATTTTGTCTTCATAGCCAGTGGTTCTTGTGAGCAGAGATGAGACTCAGGGGGAGCCAAATACAGACTGTATTGTGAGTGATCAAACACTCCTCATCGGAAAGGCTGCAGGAGCGCCTTCATTGCCTCTGCAGTGTGCGACCGAGAATTAGCATGAAGAAGGAACTACTCGACAGTTGTATTACGTGTGCTGCATGACACAGGTGAAATCCCTAACCGGGCCCTCATACTTGGCGGGGTACGCTATTCCCTACGCATCTTTATGTGCTCACTGTTTACTCAGAAGTGAAAAGAGCGGCGCGACACCATCGACGGGCATACTAGAGACACTGTCCAACACATCTGTGCAAAGCTTTACCGGATTTTCGCAGTGGTTTCCATTTCGCGACCGATCGGAACTTACTTTGTGGACAACCTTCGTATTAATTTACTTGAAATTAACTATCTGTTACTGATATTTATCTGTCACCTTGCCCCCAAACCATTTCTGTTACTCATTATGACAATTGAAACACTTCAGTGAGTGAATAGGCCTCATGTCTCCATGGTTAGCCGATAGAAGACTGGCAGGTGACAACTTTTTTATCTGGTGATTGGGAGGCAGTGAGTGGCAGTGCAATTATTTTCATTAATTCAGTGTCTACAATCTGACAAGACAACATATTACCTTTGATCCAAGGTCCAGTATCGATTCCTCTGTGTCCACTGCGGTCGTAATTACGACGTCGTAGGGTTAACATGTAGAGGTCGTCTGCTGTGGAGCCCCTTATTCAGCACTGTGCTCTGAACGGTGTGCTCCGAAACAAGCCTGCACCAGTACTGTCGCCTGTGGTCTCATTAGCCGCAAACACTGCCTGTACTGCTATACAGACCAGACAATCATCCGACCTCAACTTTCTGTGATCGGGAGTAAACTTCATCATTCTTCTAGATGATCACGACAGAAGCATGCGAACCAACTTCGCCGTATCCGAGATGCTCATTTTTTTATTTATTTATTTATTTATTTATTTTTTTGTCATCAGTCTACTGACTGGTTTGATGCGGCCCGCCACGAATTCCTTTCCTGTGCAAACCTCTTCATCTCAGAGTAGCACTTGCAACCTACGTCCTCAATTATTTGCTTGACGTATTCCAATCTCTGTCTTCCTCTACAGTTTTTGCCGTCTACAGCTCCCTCTAGTACCATGGAAGTCATTCCCTCATGTCTTAGCAGATGTCCTATCATCCTGTCCCTTCTCCTTATCAGTGTTTTCCACATATTCCTTTCCTCTCCGATTCTGCGTAGAACCTCCTCATTCCTTACCTTATCAGTCCACCTAATTTTCAACATTCGTCTATAGCACCACATCTCAAATGCTTCGATTCTCTTCTGTTCCGGTTTTCCCACAGTCCATGTTTCACTACCATACAATGCTGTACTCCAGACGTACATTCTCAGAAATTTCTTCCTCAAATTAAGGCCGGTATTTGATATTAGTAGACTTCTCTTGGCCAGAAATGCCTTTTTTGCCATAGCGAGTCTGCTTTTGATGTCCTCCTTGCTCCGTCCGTCATTGGTTATTTTACTGCCTAGGTAGCAGAATTCCTTAACTTCATTGACTTCGTGACCATCAATTCTGATGTTAAGTTTCTCGCTGTTCTCATTTCTACTACTTCTCATTACCTTCGTCTTTCTCCGATTTACTCTCAAACCATACTGTGTACTCATTAGACTGTTCATTCCGTTCAACAGATCATTTAATTCTTCTTCACTTTCACTCAGGATAGCAATGTCATCAGCGAATCGTATCATTGATATCCTTTCACCTTGTATTTTAATTCCACTCCTGAACCTTTCTTTTATTTCCATCACTGCTTCCTCGATGTACAGATTGAAGAGTAGGGGCGAAAGGCTACAGCCTTGTCTTACACCCTTCTTAATACGAGCACTTCGTTCTTGATCGTCCACTCTTATTATACCCTCTTGGTTGTTGTACATATTGTATATGTCTCTTATGTCAGTGAATTTCTCCATTTGCGTCTCCTATCATTGCTAGAATCGTTCCCTCTGTTTCACTTACGAAGTATAGTCAGGAACCGTCTGAAAAGTTTGTGAAGGTGTTGCAGGGAGGTTGTGCTGATAACAGACTGTTGAAAAAAAATTCGATACCTACTACCGTTTCAGAGTTAATTAGCCAATGAGGTCGTTGGGCGCGCAAATACAAGCGGCCCACCAGAGACGGTGACGTCAAATATGTTTTGTTTCTTAAAACCAAACAAGAGAGCGATAAAAAAATAGACCTGGGTGTGTAGGAAGTATGCAACCAGAGCCAAAGGCTAAGCAGCCTCGTACGCTAACATCTACGCAGTGAGATCAATTATCAGTAATTGTATCTGGCGGGCTGCTTCAGTTGAAGCGCAACGGCCTGATTGCCTAACTTCAATGCCAATTAACTAAGAAACGGCGAGACGTGTCGAATTTATTCCTTAACAAGTATTTCTTAGCATTACCTACCCTGCAGCACCCTTACAAGGTTTTTAGAGTATTTCTGACCACCCTTTATTCTTCCCTTATTGCGTCGTTTACCTACATCACCACTAAGCGCCATTCAGTTCATCGGTGGGCAGTCGTCGAAATGTGACAGCTCATAGGAGCTTACATTTATCTCAACCGTCTCAAGAGCTTTTTGCGCCGAAACAAAGTAAAAAATGAATCAAGCAAATGTTGTTAGCTACCACGGTGACACCAACTACAATAATCACCTTCCTTGATGCTTGTAACGTTAGGAAGCACCCAACAGGTATAATCCGGTAAATCACTTCATGTCCTCAAAGTGTGTTCAGAAACTTATCACAGTGTTCAACTGACGTAATGACAACGATATTTAAAACGCAATACAAAACTGACTTTAACTGTCCTGTAAGCATGCAATGGAGGTACGAAGGTAACGCAACTTGTCCACTTCGTGTAGTTGATAGTAAACAAACATAAACCCGAGAAAAAGCACATCAGTCTCTCAGCCGACGGTCTTCAGCTGAAGTTTTGTGTTTCTACGAAGTACTCCAACGTACAGAACGTAGAAAAGTTACTCTTCCACACAGAACGTAAGTCAGCAACACAGTGAGTGCGAAAATGTTTCCCTATTTACAATATTGGTAAGTGATGTACGACACTCTTAGGCGGTATCAAGTAAACAATTACGAAAGTCCTCGATTTGAAATTGCATCGTTATTGCTTTTCTTTTGTTATGATTGGAGGTAGGAATGCTGCTCAGCGAGAGGAACTCTACAGAGAACAATATTTGGAAGAACCCACGCTCCACACGAATTTTTCTCGGCGTAACGTGACGCTTCAGGAAACGGAAAATTTAATACGTATTATAACGAAACCAACTTGATTGGTACTCCATGCAGTAATAACTGCTTCTGAAAATAATGCCCTTGTGTTGTTAGTTTTGACAGAAAATTACAAATGTATAGGCTAAATTGAGTACGTCGTACATCTTGAGAATCCTGGGTAACAGAGGATAATGACCTGCATATTACGGATATATATGGTGCATAATTTAATTTTCTTGGAAAGAGAGAAGAATACAAAAGTACTCACCAGTTTTGTTTTGTTTTTCAGAGTAGTACCTAGCACATATACATACAATCCGTCAGCCATATCACATATACAACTGGCCTCTAGTATTATTTTAATTTTCGTCAAAACAAGAAGATTATGAAATCTTTCATTTCTTAGTTGGTTTAATATTTCATAAGCGTCAGATATAAATTCGTCGCATCAGAGCAAAATGTGATCCAGCGTTAAACAATATCTCTGTACTTCCTTAAATTATTGGCAAAGGCAGCACTTAATAAATTGTTTTACATTCGTATTTGGATTAATTTCTTTCTCAAGGAAACAACACATTAAATTGACTTGGTAAACAAATAATATCTGTGAAGGTTCTATTAAATGGAGGACTAAAGTATTGCCTATTAAGATTGGATGTAATTTAGTATCATATCGCAAAACCACAGTAGCTTCAGCTAGTACAATTACATTGGCCACTTTTAACTTTAGGTACTACAGGATAGTAAAAAAATGGTTCAAATGGCTCTGAGCACTATGGGACTTAACATCTATGGTCATCAGCCCCCTAGAACTTAGAACTACTTAAACCTAACTAACCTAAGGACATCACACTACACCCAGTCAACTCGAGGCAGAGAAAATCCCTGACCCCGCCGGGAATCGAACCCGGGAACCCGGGCGCGGGAAGCGAGGATGCTACCGCACGACCACGAGCTGCGGACTCAGGATAGTAAATGATAGGAATTGACGTAAAAAAGGTTTGATGATTCCTTTCAATAATTTTTATTTCTATCAGAAGTTACACTTACATTCATCAGAACAAAGGCAGAAATCGTACAGACAAACTTCAGATCGGACCAGCAAAGGTAATGGAAGAATAATGAACGACTCGTTGTCGTGTAATGGTATATAGAGTACAACATGAAACAAAGAAAGAGCGCTAGTCCCACACTGTATGCTTATGCCTATGCTAAGACAAACATGAAACTTTACATGAATTATTAGTACTGTCAGCTACAATTTTTTACCTTAATATGTACCTAAAATGATTTTAAGAGTGAGAATCTTTCTTAAATTATTCAACGACTATAAAGGAGGAGCCACACATTCAATCAGTGGCTGTAATGAGAAGGAGCCTTAACACAGGAAATAATAAAAAGACCTCTTTCTAATGACAGGGATGTGTAGAGTGCAACGTCGACGTAAGCAACGTTAGATGAAGCTTTTGTTTGGTTTACGAATATCGTTTGCATTGCGCTGCTTTAAGCCCATAAAATTTCTTCTGCATTGCTTCATTGATATTCCACAAAGCTCAGGTCGTGCATCACTCGCCGGGATGCCGTATTTGCAAGACGATAAAGGAGAGCAAAACGGGAAGCAAGTGACATGAAAATACGGCAAACAGAGGGAAATGTAAAACATTCCAGACGGCCCTGATGTGCTGGCCGGGAGAGGCCAGGGTCAAACATTAATGAGTGCGGGGTAAAAAGTACAGCTGGAACAACCCAACCGCGTAATGAGACAAAGCGGTGGAAAGCCGTACTTTGTGGCTCGCTAATGACAAGTCGCCCCGCGCCGGAATCGATATCGAATCACTTTGATCAGCAAGGCGGCCGAAGCTCGCCCTAGCAGCTCGAGTCAACTATTAGGAAAACGCGTCGAAGGTCTTTCTGCAGACACTCCACAGAAGACACAGCGGAAATAAAACAACTGTTAGGTTCTTTGCAATCGACAATTTTTTCCTTTACAAATGAATTTATTTGACTTATCTTCGTGGGTCACGAACAAATGTTAAAAGCAGAAGTGAGCTGTAAGCGTGTTAACTGCTTTGTGTCAATGCTAGTTAACAATTATTGAACCTCAATTTTTTTTTTAAATCATAGTGAATTTTTTATAGGTTCTGTATATACGATACCTCTGGACTTAACTAGACAATTATACACGCAAATCTTCAGCACCACGTTTCTTTATTGCAAAATACCAGCCAAATGAATTACACATTTTCCTTACACAGTATTTGCTGTAGACTTTGTATCAAAACATCCAACAACTGTGCGTAAACATTTACAAATATTTAAACACGTTTTCCACAAAATTTTCTACTTTTCTTGATGTTAACACAACAATCAAAATCGAGTTAACATTATTTGTCCCAATGTATATTTTTACTTTATTTTTTTTATTTTTTTTAAGTGGAATGTGAAGAAACAATTCCAATTCCTGTCAGTAGTGAAGCCAAGAAACACTTTGCAATGCTCATACTGTACAAAGATCAGGTCACTGCAGCCTTCTGTTCGGAATTTTTACTTCTTTTTCTGAGCATGGCAGTAAAGTCCTTAAATAAAGCGAAAAAAATACAACCACTTGCACAGACGTAAGCAATGTCTACATTGAGTGCTGAGATATTATATATGTAACGCAAAAGTTTAAAGTTTATAAATCCATTATAACATCAATTTATGGTTGGCTATTAACTGAGCAATGTCTGTTCAGGTTTAATAAATTATTCAAGCATGTGAAAACTCTCGTAATTAGAAAAAGATTTTATTTTGCTGAGACATGCCGTGCAGTTGCCGAATCCAAATTTTGCAGTCATTGCTGCCGCCTTGTGTCACTCTGCAGAAGGACGAACAAGAGAGCTGTGGCAAGTGCCATGCGTATCATACGTTATTTATTTATTTATTTATATATTTACTAACACGACTAGTTCCATAGGACGAAACTGAGGAGCAAATCTCCAAGGTCATGGAACGTGTCAGTAGATGAAATTACAACGTAAAAGTAATAACAGATAAAATAAAATGTTTATGAAACCAAAAAAGTTAAGCCATAAATTTAAGTAAACGCAGTCAACAATGTAACATAAAAATCAGCTTAATTTTTCAAGGAACTCCTCAACAGAATAGAAAGAGTGACCCATGACGAAACCCTTCAGTTTCGATTTGAAAGCGAGTGGATTGCTGCTAAGATTTTTGAATTCTTGTGGTAGCTTATTGAAAATGGATGCAGCAGTATACTGCACACCTTTCTGCATAATAGTTAAGGAAGTGTGCTCCGAATAAAGACTGGATTTTTGTCGAGTATTAACTGAGTGAAAGCTGCTAATTCTTGGGAATAAGCTGACATAGTTAACAAGAAACGACAGTAAAGAATATACATTTTGAGAGGGCAAAGTCAGAATACCCAGAATAGTGAACAGTGGTCGGCAAGAGGTTCGCGAATTTACGCCATTCATTGCCCGAACCGCCCGTTTCTGAGCCGAAAATATCCCTTTGCATGGGAAGAGATACCCCATAATACAATAACATACGACATAAGCGAAAGAAAATAAGCAAAGTAGACTAATTTTCGTGTCGAATGATCACTTACTTAAGACTCCGTTCGAACAGGAAAAATGGCAGCATTAAGTCTTTGAATAAGATCCTGAACGTGGGCTTTCCACGACAGTTTACTATCTATCTGAACATCTATAAATTTGAACTGTTTTGTTTCACTAACTAATAAAAACGTCGGATTTTGTTGAAATGTGTGTTAGAAACTTTAAAACCTGAGTCTTACTGTGAGTTAGCGTTTGTTTATTATGAACTGCACTATCCGAAGCAGTATCAATGTTGCCGGCAACATCCTTTACTACCAAGCTAGTGTTATCTGCAAATTGAAAAATTTTTGAATTATCCATAAAACTAGAGGGCATACCATTTACATAAATAAGGAACAGGAGTGACCCCAACACTGATAGCTGATCCCTGGGGCACCCCCTCACCCCCGCCCATTTGACTCTACCCCATTCAGATCCCACATCACAGCGTTCTCAACACTGTGAATAATGACCTTTTGATGTCTGCTGTTAAAGTAAGAGGTGAACCAATTGTGATCTACTCCCCGTATTCCGTAATGGTCCAACTTATGGAGCCATATTTTGTTATCAACACAATCAAAGGCCTTATTTAAATTAAAAAAAAAAATATATGCCTAGCGTTCGAAACATTTTGTTTAATCCATCCAGTATCTCACAGAGAAAAGAGAATATAGCATTCTCATTTTTTAAACGACTTGATAGCAAATTATGTTATATAAAATTATCCTTAAGTACCCAGCCTTTTCAATACCTTTAGCAAATACTGACGGTATAGAAACAGATCTAAAATTGGCTACATTATTGCTTTCTACCTTTTTATGAAGCAGCTTTACCACTGATTACTTTAATCATTCAGGAAACTGACCATTCTTAAAGGAAAAATTACAAATATGGCTAAGTACAGGGCTAACATGTGCGCCACAGGTCAGAAAAGTTTCAGCTGCGTACGCGCCCGTGGAAAAGGGAAACCCAGACAGCGTGATACGTCATACCTCAGCACTGAAGAAGTTATTGGTACTGCGAAACTTTACACCACAGCAGCAGTAATCACCTTCAGTGTCAGAAGTACCTCAGGGTAATTCAGTCCCAAGTGATTATGAGAGCAGAAGTGTTAAATAACAACCAAACTTAAAAACTGTCTATAGTAAATTATGCTAGCTATGGATATGTACTTAAAGGCACTTCTTCCCTTTTCGTCTTTTCATCCTTACGACGTAATAGACAAATGGTATTTTAATAAACTTAACTATCAGTGTTGCGTTCAATATATTAGTTTTATACAACAGTTTTACGAGCCCTAATTTCAGTATAGAAGTTAGTTATATTGTACGCACGATAAAAAATAATTTTACTGCTTTATTGAGTGTATTGTTACTCATACGGCTTTCAGTGTTACCTGTTGCCGTATGTTGTCGAGGCATATGACTAAAATTTACTACGAGGAAATTAAGTCATGACTTTTTCGAATGAAGGTTTTTAGACTGCCTAATCTGTGTCAGTTCATAAAGATGGCTACTGACTACATCACATCAGAAACTAGGGCTAGTAAAAGAAAGTTATTTACTACAAATTTTATGAGAGTATGTCTACTGCCTGACAGTTGACACCCGCCTAGTCATAAATTTTGTTCCAAGTGATTCTTAACTTCGTTACGTAAGTTCACGGTTTTGATCAGACGAAAGTAGTAGCCGAAACGTTATTGTCACTGGAACTATATTTTATATCTAGATAGCGGTATTCGATAAAAAAAGATGAGCAGACCCTAAGTTAGACAAGATTCTATAGCGTCGCTGTAAACCCTTGGCCTATACTAGCGAATGAGGTGGAAGGTAGAAAATGAGTTGCATCACACGGAGGAACATCCACGTCCTTCTGTGCTGCGCCATTATCCTCCTCGTAACGTAATAGGTAGGGGTGATTTTATCGGCTGCAACATTAATGCGCACTTTGTCCATGACGGCGTGAGCGAACCTATAAACCTGAAGTGTCAGTATGGTACGCTCTTTGAAATAACAACAAGCATAACAATATAGGAAGCAAAACGTCTACTGCAGCAGCGAAAAAAGCCTCGAGCAATAAATGACAGAAAAAGTGAATCACGGGTCCATAGCTGAGCAACATTCGCATTCTTCGTAACCAAGCGACGATTATTCTGAAAGAAGAAGGGCGAAATGTTAGGGCTAAAGGACCCCGTGCAAGTGAAACACAAACTTTTATAAAAGTTTGTAACTGTCTTCGTTGCATTAGTACCTTACTTTACAAATGATTAATAGTTTCAGTTACTAGACAACCACCTTAATATCGGTAAAAATAACAGTAAACTGAAAGTTCCCTTAGGTTAAAATGAATTTTACAATCTCTAAAAAAATACATTACTAGAGAAAAATAAACGTTTAGTAATTTAAACGTAACACTCATGCTAGAGGTTCTGTGTCTGTGTCCACTGTAGGCTACAATGCTAAGGTCTGAAGGTGTATTTCGGTACTACGTAAACAAACAAAAAGTAATTATCAAGTAACATGAACAAATAACAATTTTAACGCATATATTGTTTAAATAGTTGTAAGAGCGCGGAAATCAAAAAATGAAACATACGGTGCTCACTATTGAGCCAAGCTTTTAATACACTGTTGCTAGTACCATCAAGGTTATAAAGTAAAATTCTGAAACTGTGGAGAAAAACCACTTAACCAGCTTAAATCACAAATTATGTTCAAATGCATTAAAACAGGAAAAATGTAAAATATAATAAAATCATTTTGTTTGAGTCTCCAGTTTTCTGACTTGTTTGATGCGGCTCGCCACGAATTCCTCGCCGGGGAAAACTCTTCACCTCAGAGTAGCACTTGCAAACTACGTACGCAATTATTTGCTCAATCACTGTCTTTCTCTATAATTTTCACCTTCTACAGCTCCCTCTAGTAACATGTAACGCATTCCCTGATGTCTTTACAGATGTCCTATCATCCTGTCTCTTCTTCTTCTCAGTATTTTCCACATATTTCTCTCCTCTCCGATTCTGCACAGAACCTCCTCGTTCCTTACCTTGTCAGACCACTTAATTTTCAGCATTCGTCTGTAGCACCACATCTCAAACATTTCGATTCTCTTTCGTACCGCTTTTCCAACACGCCATGTCTCAGTACCATACAATGCTGTGCTCCAAACGTACATTCTCAGTAATTTATTCCTCAAGTGAAGGCCTACGTTTGTTCCTAGTAAACTTCTCTTAGCCAGGAATGCCTTTGAGCCAGTACTAGTCTGCTTTTAATGTCTTCCCAGCTCCGCCTGTCTTTAGTTCAAAAATGGTTCAAATGGCTCTGAGCACTATGGGACTCAACTGCTGAGGTCATTAGTCCCCTAGAACTTAGAACTAGTTAAACTTAACTAACCTAAGGACATCACAAACATCCATGCCCGAGGCAGGATTCGAACCTGCGACCGTAGCGGTCTTGCGGTTCCAGACTGCAGCGCCTTTAACCGCACGGCCACTTCGGCCGGCTGTCTTTAGTTACTCTTCTGTCTAGGTAGTAGAATTCCTTAACTTCATCTATTTCGTGACCATCAATCCTGATTTTAAGTTTTTCACTGTTCTTATTTCTGCTACTTCTCATTACTTTCGTCTTTGTTCGATTTATTCTAAATCCATATTATGCACTCATTACACTGTTCACTCCATTCAGCAGACCATGTAATTCTTCTTCACTTCTACATAGGATAGCAAAGTCATCAGCGAAGCACATTGCTGATAGCCTTTCACCTTGACTTTTAATTCCACTCCTTAAACGTTCTTTTATTTCCGTCATTGTTTTTCGATGTAGAGATTGAACAGTATGGACGAAAGACTACATCCCTGTCATACGCTCTTTTTATCCGAGCACTTCGTTCCCTCTTGGCTCTTGTAGCTTACCCTTTTTATTCTCAGAAGTTCGAGTATTTTTGCACAATTTGACATTGTGTAATGCTTTTTCCATGTCGACAACTCCTATGAACCTGTTTTGATTTTTCTTTAGTCTTCCTTCCATTATCAACCGCAACGTCAGAATTGCCTCTCTGCTGCCGTTACCTCTCCTAAACCCCGACTAATCATGATTCTAACACATCCTCAATTCTGTTTTCCATTCTTCTGTTTATTATTTTCGTCAGAAACTTGGATGCATGAGCTCTTAAGCCGATTATGCGATTATTCCATTTGTCAGCTCTTTCATTCTTCGGAATTGTGTGGATGATAATTATCCGCAGGTCAGTTGGTACGTCGCCATAATCTTACATTCTACACACCAACGTGTATAGTCGTTTCGTAGTCACTTCCCCTTATGATTTTATGATTCTGATGGAATGTTATCTATTCCGTCTGCTTTATTTAGTCTTAAATCCTCCGCATCTCTCTAAAATTCTGATTATAATACTGAATCCCTTATCTCTTCTAAATCGACTCCTCTTTCTTTTTCGGTTAAGTCAGACAAATCGACCCTCTCATAGAGACGTAGCTGTCCGCTTTCTCTTCTGTATTTAACAGTGTAATTCACATTGCTCTCTTAACATTGCCACCCCTGCTTTTTATTTCATCGAAGGTTGTTTTGACTTTCCTATAAGCTTTCCTATTTTTCATGCAGTCATTTCGTCTTAGCTTCCCTGCACTTCCTGTTTATTTTATTCCTCAGTGATTTGTATTTCTCTATTCCTGATTTTCCTGGGCATTTTTGTGCTTTCTTCTGTTACACATGATTTCTTCCAGTTACATTCTTTGTACCTATCTCTTTCTTTCCGTCTTCGGTGCTTGCCCTTTTTAGAAATGTCCATTCCTGTTCATCTCTACTGCCTACTGAGCTTTTCCTTATTGCTGTATGTATAGCCATAGAGAACTTCAAGCGTATCTCGTCATTCCTTACTATTTCTGTATCCTACTTATTTGCTTATTGCTTCTTCTTGACTTATCTCTTCAGCCTACTTTTCATCACTACTACATTGTGGCCAGAGTCTATATCTCCTCCAGGGTACGCCTTACAATTCAGTATATGATCTCTGAAACTCTATCTGATCATAATGTAATCTAACAGAAATGTTCCCGTATCACTCGGCCTATTGTAAGTATACCTCCTCCCCTTGTGATTCTTGAACAGAGTATTCGCTATTGCTAGCTGAAATTTATTAAAGAACTCAGTTAGTCTTTCTCCTCTCGTATTCTTTGTACCAACCCCATATCCTCCTGTAAGTTTTTCTTTTACCCCTTACCCTACTACTGCATTCCAATCCCTCATGACTATTTTATTTTCATCTTCCTTTACGTGTTGTATTACCCTGTAAATTTCCTCATACACTCTCTCTATCACTTCATCTTCAGCTTGCGACGTCAGCATGTGTAACTACACTACCGTCGACGGTATCGGTTTACTGTCGATTCTGATAAGAATAACCCTATCACTGAACTGTTCACAGTAGCACACTCTCTGCTGCACCTTCCTATTCATTACGAATCCTACCCTTGTTGTATCATTTTCTACTGCTGTTGATATTATCGTATCCTCATCTAACCAGAAATCCTATTCTTCTTTCCATTTCACTTCACTGACCTCTACTATATCTAGATTAAGCCTTTTGTATTTTCCTTTCCAGATTTGCTAGCTTCCCGACCCCGTTCAAGTTTCTAACATTCCACGCTCCGACTCGTAGAACGTTATCCTTTCGTTGGTTATTGAATCTTTTTCTCCTAGTGACCTCCCCCATGGCAATCTTCTCATGGAGATCCGAATGGGGGACTATTCCGGAATCTTCTCCTAATGGAGAGATCATCATGACACTTTCTCCGTTACAGGCCACAAGTTCTGTGGATACACATTATGTGTCTTTAATGCAGTAATTTCCATTTCCGTCTGCATTCCCAAGCCATTGATTACTGCTTATATTTCCGCCTTTCCCATCTCAAGGACCATAGAGTGCCCTGAACCTCTGTCCGTGCATCCTCGGATACCATGCTTATTAAGGAACGTACCTGTTGATGTACCTTCGTTACGAAGCGTGACATGTAGATGATAAAAATATGAAATAGGAAAGTTTGTTAAACCATGTTTGTACCGTTTCAAGCAATCAGAACATTGAATGCTGTTTGTGTTTGTCGACACAACTAAAGGTGGCCAGTCATAACTGACAAGGGGGCACAAGTAGGCACAGCAACAATTTCAAGAATCCAGTAAGTATAGAACCAAATGTCAAATAAGTATGAGAACATTCTTGAGAAATAGGACTCGCAATATAAATATGAATTTCACAGTAGCTGTGACAGGAATACCTACAAGCACATACTAAGTATCAAAAGGTAATCAGGGATTAAAACAAAGAAATGTAATATGTATATTTTAAAGAAAGTGAGTACATTTAAAAAGTACTGTAATCGTAATGTAAATTATTTAATTAGGATATTAGTGAATTAACTGGCAATGTCTAGGTACGCTGACTTTATACCAGCTAGGATGTTAATTTCTGCTTACGTTTTCGGAAGTTCATAACTATTCTTTATCCTGGATAACTGCTGAAAAGTGTAATCTTCTTTTAATTTCCTCTTCAGCGCCTCGTTTAGTTCACAGTTAGAATTAATGTTGTTAAAATTAGTCCAGACGATTTTACTTTTTCTAATACTTTATTTTGGAGTGATAACTGTGGATTACTATGATTTATCATTGTAAACTATTGTTCTGTGCAATTTGTAAATATGACAGCAGTATTATCTATTTTTCATAAAGGATATGTGAAAGACTTTAGTAGGGACTTGTATAGTCTTGATAATGCAACCTGAATTAAAAACTGCGTCCATCTTCTCTGTATAATTGCTATAGTATATAATGACATCGTTGTTGCAGTTATCTGCCCTGGTTATGAGAGCGCTCTCTGTATCTAGATTCTTATTTGGGCTGTTTATAGTCTCAGTGTCTTTACAAGTTGAGTTTATAGGTTGACTTATTGGTTGTTTTCTGAACAATTTCTTAGTTTTAACAGCAGTGTTAGCTGTATTGTATTTATTCATCTCATCTGCTTCGGTGGCTATTTCTGTTTTGACAATAATTTAATTGTACTTGGCTTAATCTCAAGTATTATACTATAGGAATTGATCTAACACTTCCTGTTCCTCATTAACTAACGCAATTTTCTTAGGATTAACCACTCTATCCAGAATATATGTACTTCTGAGCTTCTTTTTCAACCGTTTTCCTACATTCCCTATACAAAGATATCTTTTTCACATATCACTTATGAATGGGTTCAACAGTCCTCCTCGCACGTCACTGAATATCTTACATAGTCTAATTAAGTTCGAGTAAAAACTTATATTCGTGAAGCTTAACTACCGAGTAGGTCTTCAGTTTTACATGATTCTTATATAAACATTTTCATCGGTAGCAATTCTCTTTTAGCTCTAACAGCCTATAATAGTGGAGACTTATTGCCAGTTTTAATTTTAGCATTCTTGAGGGCGATGTCTAGTTCTATGCATGAAAATAATTTTTGTATGTTCTTTTCCTGATTTTCTGCCTACTGTTAAACAAGGGCTTGTACACATTCCAAACGCCTAATAAGACATCTTGCTAGTAAGACCTGACATCAGCTGACGGAGGCAAGTGATCTCATTTATTACTAAAACTCATATGACTTTTGCAATAAAATGAAACGCCTACAGCCTTTCTTATGATCTTTACTATTGTGTAGCTACCAGTTTCGGCGCTTCAGTGCGCCTTCTTCAGGCCTGAGTTGGCAGTTGATGGTTGGAGTGCTGACTTTACAGTTACATGTAGTCTGCGTAAACCTGTTATGTTGGCCACTGCCAGCAAGTGTGGCCGAGCGGTTCTAGGTGCTTCAGTCTGGAACCGCACGCCAGCTACGGTCGCGGGTTAGAATCCTGCCTCGGGCATGAATGTGTGTGATGTCCTTAGGTTACATAGGTTTAAGTACTTCTAAGTTCTAGGGGACTAATAAGCTCAGATGTTAAGTCCCGTAGAGCTCAGGCGGGCCGCGGTGGCCGAGCGGTTCTAGGCGCTGCAGTCCGGAACCGCGCGACTGCTACGGTCGCAGGTTCGAATCCTGCCTCGGGCATGGATGTGTGTGATGTCCTTAGGTTAGTTAGGTTTAAGTAGTTCTAAGTTCTAGGGGACTGATGACCTCAGATGTTAAGTCCCATAGTACGCAGAGCCATTTGAACCATTTTTGAACCCATAGAGCTCAGAGCAATTTTTGTTGGCCACTGTTGCAGCGTATACATGGATCGTGATAACTTCTTCAGCATCAACTAAGGCCTGAAGATGGCACATTGAAACGCCGAAAGTGATGGCGCATTCAAGTGCACACAGTAAATACGATCATAAGTACGGATCTAGGAGTTTCATTTTCTTACAATGGTGAAGGGCCATGGTACCCAAGACCTCCAATCCAAATGACGGACATACAGAAGCATATGATTTTTGCTTACAACTTTGTTTTTAATTTCTTTACCGCAATAGTAGATTATTATACAACTGATTACTAGTTTTGGTTCCTAAACAATCATCTGCAGATCTCTAGAAATAACTACAAACTAAAATATGTCTGAAGCCAACTGTCACGTACAGACATCTTGTTAATGCACATTCGTCCCATCCACAACGTTATAGGTCGCGCAGGGAACGGTGGCCGACGCGCAATGACCAGTTTTCGCCCAACGAGCTGGGCGAGTTCTTTCGTTTGTTCACAAGGCGAGTTTGCCACATTTCGGCCGGGTGGCGATGACAAAATCGACGCACACTCCCTGCAGTCTTTCTCGATCGATTTTACAGAACTATTCGGTAAAAAATTCTTTTCTGCTTTACTTGTACCTGTGTGTGTCAGGTTCATTACGATGTGCCCATTATTTCGTTAATGATATAGTTGTTGTGATATTTATGTGGAAGTAAAACACTGTCAAATTCGAATTGCGATGAAAAATAGGTATCGCAAAAATTTTGCGCCTGGTGCGTATTATGTAACGTGTTGCTGTTTATGAAATTTAGCTAACATATTGAATTTTTCTTTAGACATGGCTGTGGGTCTCTATTTGTCATCAAGCTCGAGAAAATTGATCTGACCTATCGCACTCATTTATGATCGCACTGTGCCAGCGATAGAAGCAGAGTGAAATATTCACAACATTCCTCATATTTCATAAACGGTTTTAGATATCGAAATGCGATTTTAGAAAATGATAGCACACAAAGACGAAAATATTTTGCCATATGATTATTATGCAAAACTTCGTTATCTAATGTGTTATTCTACTAACAACAAACTTTTCCGATGAAAAAATGTAGTTTTTAAGAGCCATCGATAACTGGTGCAATGAGACATAAGTGAAGTCACTACAATTATTTTGTATCGCGGATGCACCTTTACATAATATGCTGACCTTACTTTACCTGAGTTACCCACTTAAGAAAACCTTAATAAACCACTGTTTCAAAATTCTCTCGCAATTGCGTCTGCGCAACTTGTTAGTGTGTGTATACTCCTTTGAGTTTTGGCAAAAGAAGCAAATTGCAGCATGGAAACAACAGAAGTGTGTATGTTTTACTCAAAATTCCCCAAAATTTGACTTTTCTCTGAAGGTTACAAGTGGTTAACAAACTGCGCGAAAACAAATCGGTGCATTTTTAGCGGAATTCTTTTTAGATACTACCTAAAGAAGAGGTGACAGAACTTTTTAATGGTCACCAAGCAAGTGCGCTCGTGGAGGGGTCATGCTTAATATTTACCAGAAATGTGAGTGTAGGCTTCAGTTTGGAATGGCACTTCCCCTCCAGCTTTCGGCATTTCTCCTACAATGCTCTTAGACACCCCCCCACAACTGCAGCTCCTCCCACGCTTTCCCTGCCGACTGCGCATCTAGAGACCGTGGCATTTTGCGCACAGTATACAAGAATACTTTTTTTGACTCCATGTGAAACTTCCCCTTTTGAACAATTTTACAAGGACTGAGCTTATACTGACACACAGTATTTTTAGCGCAACGCAATCTGACTTTCAAAATTCCCTACAAAAGAATGGCCCTGACTAACATTAAACCTATACCTTTCAAAAATCACTTACCTCACAAAAATCTTCGCTGCTCAAGCTACTGCAATACAGCGAGCGCCACTACTGCCAGCTAAATAAAAGATTCAAACTATGGAAGGCACTAACTACTGATAGGGATAGTTAGCAAATGAAAGATATTAATAGAGAACAAACACTGTATTTACCTTAATAGTCATAATATATATAGCAGTTCATGACAAATTACAAAACTCCGCCATCTCTCTCCCCACATCTACCACTGCTGGCGGCTCACCTCCAACTGCGCAAAGCTACGCGCTGTTCACAGCCAGCAGCCTAACACTACAATGGCGAGTGTTACAACAATGCAAAGTAGCCACAGACTGCACACAGCACAGCCAGTGATTTTCATACAGAGGTGGCGTTACCAATAAAAAAACCTAAACAGCCTACTTACATAGCCCCCATGCTACCCACAAAAAATTTTACAATTTTTTTTGGGCACTGGCCAATACATATTTGTTAAAATTTTTCATAATCGTAATTACAATAACAAAGAAATCAAATGCACACACTTATTGATACAATGTTGCTCAAAAGCTAAAATTTTCTCGCAGTCCATAAAGACAGTCCTGATCATTCATCACATTGCAATGTTTTTCTCAAAGTCTGAGCAGTAAAAGAAAATGCACACGGAAGTAGTGGATTTCCATGCAGTCTTGAAGAAGTAGCGTTGTCCTTCCAATGGAAAGACAGTGCTGACTCTTCACATGCTGACAGTTAATGGGCCACAACAGAGCAAACCCACAGCGGAGTCAGTCGAAGTTTTGAAGAAGATTGGTAGGTAGGTCATCACAGAGTAGACCCACTGCAGTCCTGGTAGAGATTACGGTATTGGTGGGCCACCAGAGGTGCAGACCCACTGCAGTCCTTGTAGAGATGGCCAGCAGTCATCTGTTGCGACTGTGCAGGTGCACAATAACCATCGAAGAGTCTTGTGGATAATGTAGCAAGTCCATAACCACCACTTGTGCACTCACAAAGTTTTTGGAATTGTCCTTAGAACCAGCAATGCTGTTATCCAGTCCCTTGCTGAATTATTAACACACGTGCAAACACTAACAGTCCCTACTTCTCATATATTGTCCATATACTATGACCAACAGAAATGTGTGCAGTGAAATGAATGCTTACAAGTTACTTAGTTTGATAAACTGGTGTCAATTACAATTTTATAACATGAGAATACAATTACAAAGGTACAAAATACATCATTAAAAACATAATAATACACATAACATTTGTAGTAATATGGGCTTTACAAAAGAATAGAAATAACATATACATCAGTGTCACAGGAATTATGAGGTAAGTACATACATAAAGATCAGAATAACTTTTGAAACATCACCTTCACATATGAGCATTAAAACAAAACAGAATAAATAATGTCTAAAGCATATTTACAAGGTAAATAACATATTATTAATGCCAATTATATTTGAGGATAACAGTATTCCTCATCATAGTGAATGTAACTTAATATTAGAAGAGAAAAAAGTTCTATGAAACAGTACACAGAGACATGAAGAAAACACATACACAAGGGTACACAAACATATAGTGGGAAAACACAAGGAAAGGACAGGGTTTCTTTTACTGCAGTATTTGGCAAACAAAACTTTCTTTACTTCTCGGAGATCTCCCTTCGTTCCTCATTATTTCCAAAAAGTCCTATCAATACCTGCTTTCTCTACTCTGTTCATATTTCTTTCAAAATAATTACGGATCATTGTACAATACTCATTTTGGCCAAAAACGTTTTCATATACCTTCAATGCATTTCTTTCCATTCATCACAACTTGTTGCTTATATAGTCTACCCCCTCTTAAGCTAACTTAAATCTACTGAGCTCAGATGCTAAACTAAGGGACGAGGCAATGCAGCAGCACATAAAACAATTAACGCAAACAGCAATGACAAATAAGTGCAGATTTGCAAAGGAAGCAGCATTTTAGAAATTAGCGAAGCAATTGCAATATTACGACTAATATAAGGCAATGTGCAGCAAACAAGAAAAATAAATCTGGCTTAGCAGAGTAACACAAATTAAAATTCAGTAGCACTATGCCTGGCAAACAGCATAACTTATACCTAAACATGACAAAGTTCAAGCAGAAAAAGTATTACACTAAAAATGGCCATGTCTAATACCTATGTCACATCTTAACACTAGAGTGATGCATCACAATTTATTCTACAAAAGAAATTAACAAGTACTTGAAAAGAAAACTATGATTGCAGTTCCTGTGATGGTAAATGTCTTTTTGTGCTCCCTCATTTTTTTTGAAAAAATTATTATTTACTCGATCTGTAGACAGAAAATATTTATATTAGTACATCTATAAAATTTTATTTTAACCAATGCTGCAGTGCAGCTAGAAACTAGATATCAAATGAAATTAGCAATTACGCAAACCAAAGCATAAAAATATCATTCAATAGTCATGTGACATTTCATAAGTTACTAGAAATTCTCTCAACTCTCATAGAAAGGCGCTTGTCAGAATCAGGTGTGCAGATGTAAAAATATTTCTCGTCATTTCGTTAGGCATTTCTGTATATATCATAAATTAAGAGCTCCACAGTGTCAACATATGTTTTCAAGTTCGACCGTGTCGTTTTTGCGATGCTCTCTACAAAGAAACGTCAATAGCGAGGATAATGGCCTCCCTTTTTTTTTTCTACCTGTGCCGCTGAAAAGGGCTCGCAATTATGGCTTTTTCTCCAGGCGTCTGACACACCTCGCCGCTCAGCTGGGTGCCCACGACGCATTACGTGCAGTTGGTCACTGAACTTTCTTACCGAAATATTTATGACACCAGTTTCCGCTACAGTGACAGTCTCATATAAATATATTTCACAGGTCAAGAATTTGGGTTACAAATCTGTAGAAACAAAATCCTATAAATATAACAGCATCCAAAAAATTTTCGCCAGCATTGTGATACATTCACACATATACACACATTTCATAACTCTTAAAGTACGATTCTTAGTTTCAAACAACCTTTTTCACAAACCATAGTCCCTAACTTCTATTCATTATTCATATACATATAAACACGTAATCACATTCCTTATATAGCATCAGCTTATTGATCATAAACATACCTCAACAGCATAATACACATCGTCGTCGTAAAAATAACATCATAACACCTCAGTCAACTCTCAAAATCGTCGTAGCTTCCTCCGATAATATCAAAACTTAAAAAAATTCTCTGCTCATGTCAAAAGTGTCATCTACCTCAAACGTACTTTAAAATCATGCTCCCTTACCAAACATATCATTCAAAGCTCTCATAATATCACAATGGGTCCGAAAAAATATGAACAGTTCACTAAGTACAGACAAAATACAATTTTGTAAGTGTGAAGTTATCCAATGGTATAATTACGTAAACATCTGTCACTGAGGTAGTAAAAAAAATGTTTGTTTCTTTGTTAAATAATCAGATAGCTGCGTAATTTATGTGTTAGAGAAATATGGTACCGATGTGTAAAGTTGTATAAGCAAATACCATAATAGCTAGGGCTCCTTGTGCTTGCCAAACACATGGTACACAAAGTAGGCGTGTACCCCCCTGAGGATTAATGTAATTATACCCTCAGGAGTTACAGATTACAGCAATGGAATGAAATGTATCACGGAAAACTTTCTTTGTAATTCAAAAATCTTTAAAAATAAATGGTTAAAGTACAAAATTGATCACTCAAATGCGTGTCCTGTAGCACTAAATGTGCGTCTTGCTGTAAGATAATTCTGTGGAAGTGTCGTAGTTATCGTCCTCCGAAAGCTAAGTTCTGCAGAAGTCAATGTACTTACCTCATGATACACAAAAGTGAAATGCTTTGCGTATAGATATCTTAGTTATTACGCTTATTGCCGTGATGAGGAAAGTACTGTGTTGTAACGTATTGTTGTGCTACGGAAAAGGCTGCCTCCTTGTAGCTATACCACAAAAGTTACTACTAAAACATGTTTTACTTTCCAGAAGAATTCAGAAAAACTGTGCAGATATAAAACAGATACACCGCAAAAGCAACAAGGTGAATTGTGTCACACATTAGTAGCGTCGTGATATAGTCGTGTAGCTGTCAAATAAACTAACCACTGTGTCACCTGGTATCTCTCAGAAAGCACCTTGAATCCATAATGTATTTGCAAGTAAACCAAAATGTTGCATTAAAAAAAAGCAGATTATCTTTCAATAAACGGTTTTACATGTGAAATGTGGTGTAAACCTTTACTCTTCCTAGTACGCAGAGTTTCAACTTCAACGCAATTATCATGTGGTATACATCGGATTCTGTAAGGTCCATTGTAAACTAGAGAGAATTTGTGACTCAAGTGTTTCTTCTTATGTGACAATGAATGAGCTTTAATGAGAACTTTCTGACCAATATACAATTTCTTTGCATTTGCTTCACCGTGTAGTTTTCTCCTTTTGTCTGCTGCAGATTTTATATTTTTAAGAGCCAAATCAATTATGTCTTTGTGTCGAAGTTTACGTGTATTCGGGAAAGGTACAAGCTCTCTGATTCTGTTCGGTGGTTTTTCATTCTTCAGTACAAGAGTAGGTGGTAAAGCAGTGGAGCCATGAGGCATTTCATTAAGCACGTTTTGAAATAAGTGTAAATATCTGTCCCAATGCTGATGCTTTCTGTGACAATAAAGTCTGCAAAGCTTATTGATTTCTTTCATAATCCGTTCGGAGGGGTTACAATGTGGTGAGTACAATGAAATAAAAACAGGTTTGATTTTATGGTTGCGAAGCATGCGAGACCAAACAGCAGATCTGAATTGCGGTCCGTTATCTGAAATGACTTTAGCATCGTGGCCAACTTCACGTAAGAAATTTTTAACAAAGGCGTTGGATACAGATCGTCCAGTGGCTTTACGTAACGGAGTGAAAGAAACAAATTTGGAAGTAAGTTCAACAGCGAATAGAACGTACGAAAATCCATTCGATGTTCTGACAAGGGGTCCCAATAGATCAACTGCAGCAAATTCTTTTAATTTAGAAGGAATGATAGGAAACAACGGAGCACGATGTGAGATAGTAGATGGTTTCGCCTTTTGACAAAGTTTACAAATAGACAAGACTCTTCGAATTCTCTTTTCCATATTGTTAAAATAACAAGTCGTTCGAAGAATATGATAACATTTTCGTGGACCAAAATGTGCGTAGCTGAAATGAGTGTACCAAATGAGCTTATTAACAAAATCGTCAGGAATGCAAAGTACTCATAGCTTGTCATCAACAGTGCAGCGTTTGAACAGTATGTTGTTTCTAACCAGATAATAATGCCGAATCTGTGTGTGTGTCTTTTCATGCCATTTGCTTTTGATGTCTTTCCAAATCGGATCTTCATCTTGTTCATGAGCAATGTCCTTTAAAGATGTGGTGATGAAGTTTTCAAAGGCGACTTTCTGAATGTAAAGAATACTGAAATTTTTCTCGAGGTTACCTTCTGTGTTACTTTTCTCAAGCCCAGCTGGTGCGCGTGACAGTGCGTCCGCAACAATGTTCTCCTTGCCGGGAATGTAGACTATTGTGAAGCGGAATTCCTGCAGAAACAATTCCCAACGTTTTAACCTGTCATGATTTAATTTTGAAGACATAAGAAATTGTAATGCACGATGATCACTGTATACTTTTACGTGCTTACCAGAAAGAAAGAAACGGAATTTGTTAAATGCCCAAACGATAGCTAAAGCTTCTAATTCAGTAACGGAATAATTTTTTTCAGATTTTGTTAGCACTCGGCTAGCAAAAGCAATGGTTTTCTGAACAGTGGTGTCATTTTCTATGGCTTCTTGAAATAAATGGGCACCAAGTCCGACTTTAGAAGAATCCGTGCTAAGGCAGAAATCTTGTGACAGATCTGGATGAGCTAGTATTGGCGCGTTAAGAAGCGATTCTTTCAAAGAATTGAATTCCAATTGTGCTTGTTCGTCCTAGTTCCAAATAGTCTTTTTCCAGTGAGAGAACAAAGTTTTGGTGTAACAAGAAATTGCATATTCAGAAAACGACGGTAAAAATTTACGAGACCCAGAAAACTGCGGACTTGTCTTTTTGTGGATGGAACTGGAATGGCTCTGATTGCTTCTAACTTTTCAGGATCCGGCTGAATGCCTTCAGAAGAAATAATATGTCCCAAAAATCTCACCTTTGACCTACCGAATTCAGACTTTTTGACATTTCGATTCAATGTTATGTAACTCAGTAGTTAAATCTTCACGTGTTTGTTCAAGAGTTTGTTCCAATGAGTCTAACTTTTTAAGATTTTGTTCCACTGTGTCTAACTTTTGAAGATTTTGTTCCATTGTGTCTAACTTTTGCTGTGTTTGACTCTGATTTTGTTCCATTTGTTTCTGATTTTGTTCAAGCGTTGTGTCTAACTTTTGTAGCCTTTGTCCCATTTGTTGCATTAACTGTAATAACAATGCACTGGTGTCTGAAACACGTTCCTCAGTGCTTTTCGGCAGTGAAGTTGCACCAGCAACATTCACATTTTGACAAGCAGAAAATGTGTCTTGACTTATTTGAGAAAACGGTGAGGACCCAAATCCTGAATCCACAGCATTTGCGAGTTGTTTCCTGTCATTTCGGATTCCTGAGGCGAGCTGTCGCCGACCGATCGATCGATAATGCTTCCCTGTTCTCTAATTGTTTCGCTGTCTACACCATTGTTTGCCGCCCGCTCCATTTCCCTATGCACAATTACCAAATTACTACTTTGAACGTCTTTTAATTCATTACACAGTGGTGCTGGCAAGCTACGCTCGTCGTCACTATTATTTCTCAGTTTACTTTGGAGCCTAGTGTTACGTTTTTCACACGCCATTATTGTCACAATATTTCACACGATAACACAGAAAAGCACAATTTGAACAGCAAAAATAAGAGAACACATTAACATAGCACTGAAAATAATATCTAGTTAATTGCAGCTGCGAAATACTTGGTGCAAATCTACATGCATGCCACAACTGTTTTACTGTACAACAATGAAAAACTACAACTACAAAGGAAATTCTCTCTATAATTACGCGCTAGCAATAAACAATAGCTACACTAATTACACAAACTACAAGAAAAAATCAGAAGATTCCAGTGAGGTATCCTGGCAGGGTCGCCATATGAAACGTCCCCTTTTGAACAATTTTACAAGGACTGAGCTTATACTGACACACAGTATTTTTAGCGCAACGCAATCTGACTTTCAAAATTCCCTACAAAAGAATGGCCCTGACTAACATTAAACCTATACCTTTCACAAATCACTTACCTCACAAAAATCTCCGCTGCTCAAGCTACTGCAATACAGCGAGCACCACTACTGCCAGCTAAATAAAAGATTCAAACTATGGAAGGCACTAACTACTGATAGGGATAGTTAGCAAATGAAAGATATTAATAGAGAACAAACACTGTATTTACTTTAATAGTCATAATATATATAGCAGTTCATGACAAATTACAAAACTCCGCCATCTCTCTCCCCACATCCACCACTGCTGGCGGCTCACCTCCAACTGCGCAACGCTACGCGCTGTTCACAGCCAGCTGCCTAACACTACAATGGCGAGTATTACAACAATGCAAAGCAGCCACAGACTGCACACAGCACACCAGTGATTTTCATACAGAGGTGGCGTTACCAATAAAAAAACCTAAACAGCCTACTTACACGTGATTTACCGTCTCATATGCCCATCTCCACAGAAAGCCAAATTAAATAGATAAACAGCAGCTAATTAACAATAAAATGAAAGAATAACTGGTGGAAACACAGTAATTGGTCCCCCACTGCAACCCGTTCGTTTCAAATTTCGCTCAAAGGTTTCCACAACCTTCCTCTGCAATGATGCAAAAGTATGGTGCCATGCGATCTGATCATCGGGCTTGACGACGCTTCAGACAACAAGAAGTCGACACGGGCGAAAAATAGAACAGAGCTCAGATGTTTACAGGACGTGTAAGGTGGGTTAATGATGTCACTTTGGCACCAAACTTCAGTTCAGTCCAACGCCACCGTGAGCCAGTCACATGATAGGCAGGGGGTCACATCTCCTGTTACCCACATTTCACCCCTTCTTCTGATGCCTCTGTGACAGAAGAAAACAGAACTGTGACGAAAACAGTTAAAATAAAGCCGTTTTTATTACCGGTGGCCGAGGAAAGCGTTTCAGACACGCCGCCGCTCAGAATGTACAGAAAAAGACTTTAGGCGTGGCATAAAGGGCGTCAGTGAAACCATCCGTATGTGCAGGGCTTTGAGGAAAACTGAAATTTGCAGCAATATTCGGGAACATTTTCGTGATCATTTCTTCTTTCGATATTATGAATTGAACAAAATTAGTTGGAAACGAAATGAGAGCAGTGCAAGCGTCAGTTGTAATGTTTACAATGCCAATGTTTAATAATTTCTTGGAAAACTCTTTCATATATTTGTCATTTTGTAAAGCGACTCGCTTATTCGCTGTTAACTTGAGAGTTTTCACGTATTTCTACAAAGTCGATGATTCAAGCAAGCGTTTATTTCATCAGCAGCTGTTGGTCCTGGAATGACTAGCAGCATTTGGTGAAAATCGTAGGCCAGCAGAATCATTGTACCTCCAAAGAATTCCAAATTATTCCCAAATCTCACAACGTTCGACTGAGTGCCTCAGTTCTTGACTCTGCGCCATCGTACACCCATCCCGAATGACTATTTTCATTTCTGTAATACTGTCGCCATTGATGAATGTTTGGCAATGTTTTATGTTGGCTCAGCTGTCGTTTAGGAATTCAATGGCAATTTGAGCGCAGAATTAGCTGTTCGCCGTCCTTCTAACGTTGCAGCGATCCCACGGCCAGCGCTATATCAGTCTGATTGCGAATCGAGGCAACAATCAATAAAATTAGAAATATTTTACCAGTTCCGCTAGTTGCACGGAGTAGGAAGATTCATCCATATCCGTCGCTGACTGCTGTCATCGGTGTGTCGATGACGGTTTTCTGCTGCTGATTACAAAGTGGCACCTGTGTTCGTACTGATTGACTCAAAGCATCTCGATCGTATTGCCGTTCTCGTTCAGTTTCTCGGTTGAATGCATTGTGCTTGGGGCGATTCGGTGCTGGCATTCCTAGTTCGTGCAACATTTTGCCAGGCATCATCACGCACAAATCCTTTATAGAAGTAAACGCCTTGTTGTGGATCTCTGCGTAAAATTCAAGTTCGGGGTTCGCTGTTGTTGTAGGCACTCGATATAGAATGTCTTCAGCCATATTGTCTTTGTATTTGTTCCACAAATGAAGAGGGTTCAATGGAAAACACGTTCTAATTTTGTTGCTGACATATCTCCCCATCCGATATTGCGAAACTTTATCGTTGGCATGAGTAGATGCAATGTCACATATCGCCATGTCGCTTCTGTCTGTGACGTACGAGGGTCGTTCCGAAAGTAATGCCTCCTATTTTTGCTCATGAAAACTGCAGGAGGTTCACCACAATTGCACAACTAAACAGAGACTATCATTCATCACTAAACAGTTCCGGGCTAAGTTGCCGTAGTCGACGACTCACCTCGGAAGATGTTCTCCGTAGTTGAGAACGAAACGTCAGGGCGAAGAATTTCTACAGATCGACCACGGCAACTTAGCCCGGAAGTGTTTACTGATGAAGACGCCGGCCGTGAAAGCCTGCATGGGAGAGACTATCATTTTTCCACATAGTCACCACCATTCTTTAGGCACTTTTGCCAAGATTGAACCAGAGCCTGCATGCTGCAATTGTAAAAATCGGAACCATTGGAGACTAACCACTTCCTTACACCTTTGACGATAGCATGCGAGTCTTGAAAATGTTCGCCACGTAGTCCATCTTTCAGAGACCCAAAGATATGGAAGTCTGAAAGGCGCAAAATCGAGACTGTACTGTGGATGTGATAACACAGTCCAGCCGAATTTTGCAATGAGTTGCGTGGTCGCAAAACTGGTGTGGGGCCTGACGTTAGCATGTTGCAGGTGAAAGTTTGTCTTCTTTCCTGGCCTTGCACTGGAAATTCAGCTTAGTCAGTGTCGTCTGAATTGATAGTTTCTCCAGGCTCCAGGTCAACCTAAAGAGCCACACCCTGGCTGTCCCAGAACTCTGTGCGCCCCACTTTGCATGCAGACGGCTGTGTCTTGTATTTCTTCTTTGATAGTGAATTCGCATGTCGCCATTCTCTGGACTTTCTTTCGAATTTCGGTTCGCATCGTGTCTCCTCTCCGGTGACGATGCTATCCAAAAAATTGTCACCTTCAGCTCATGCTGGTCCAGCAGGTCCCGACAAATTTCCATTCAATGAGTTTTTTGTTCTTCTGTAAGCATCCCCGGGACCCATCTCGCACAGACTTCGTAATAACCAAGACGTTTCAATATTTTCCCAAGGCATTACAACCGACATTCAGCTTCGCACACAACTCACTGGTTGTTAACAGCTATCAGGGTCGACTGAGCTGTGGGTTGTCATGCACACCCCTTTCACCACCTTCAAAATGCCGCCTTGCTCCCCTCTATCGTCTTCGTAAACCTTTAGCACGCGTCGATGGATTCCAATCGGTGCACTTTCTTCATCAATAAGGAATTCAGTCACTCACTGCTGTTATAATAGCGAGTCCATATGAGACTACATTTTGGAAGACTCCTCAGCTTTCGCCAACTACCGCAGAACAACGAAACCACCTGAAAATGAAAGAGGAAGGTTCATGCATTAGCACTACGCCAATGACATTTGGCGCGGACGTTCAAAGTCAGCACAGAAAAATAGAAGGCGTTACATTCGGAACGACCCTCGTACTTGTAAATGTATTTGATGGACTGCACTACTCAACATTGCAATTTGCTTTGATTGTTCCTGAGAGGAGCGGTAAATACGAAGCAACGCAGCTGCTGTCGGCTGCAATCTCCTTATTCTTGACCTTCAACGTTACCGTTACGCCATTATCCTATGAAGAGTAACGACGATGTAGGGGGTAACCGTCCTTGCCTGTGATTGTCAGCCAACAAAGCACGCGGATAGCGTTTGGAGCATTTGTTTTGGATCATACAAGGTGATTCCGCCACACGGTCCATAAATGATATTCGTCGTTACTACTTCATACAACTCTTGACCTGTTTCGGCATCAGGAAGTTCTGCGCAAGTGATAACGTCAGTTTCTTTCGGTCTTATTTTATCGATCATCCACATGAGAATATTTACTTGCTGGAGACCTCTTTCCTGCTACTCCACGGAGTACATTCAGCTTCGCACTCACTGAAAACATGATATTTCGTTATGAAGTCCTTGAACGCTTATATTCTCGGGTTCGTAACAGCTGCGTGATTACGATAAATTTCGGGTTGCAAATAAAAGTCGTTGGCGGAATGGTAAGTCGTTCGACATTGTTTGCATTTCCATCTACGTTCATGGCACTATGCAGATGAATATATTCTTCTGCATGAAATTTTTGCTGATTTAAACCCTTATATGTCAGACGTTCCGTTTCTATTTTGACATACGTATCAATTGCGAACTGATGAAAAAATCTGCAGTATTTCAGTACGTGATTGTCCTCGTTTAGATGGATCATCAAGCGGTAGGCATAAAAATCCATACAGCCGATGGTTTTGCTTATTTCTTGACCTGTAAGTGAATGAATGAACTTTTGTTAGGAATCAAAATGAAACACGATTACCAACATTGTTACGTAACATTTAATGGATTAATCATCGTGCCGGTTAATGAATGGTTCATTTTGATAAAACGTGATATCCATCCTCTTATCGTCGAAATATCAGTCTGTATTGTAATGCATCACACGAACGATCTATTTGGCAGACACGCTGAAGGATATCACAAACACGCCGTCGAACCACACTGTCGCGAGACACCCAAGTTCTCGCCAATAACCACAGTGGCAACTTCATTCAGCGTCGGTGCAGTGAAGCGTCTTTCACGTTCTCCTGATGGTTTTTTGTCTGCTCAAAGCACTATTTTCTGACTATCCGAGGGCATCATTTCCAGTCCAGTCTTCTTGAACAATCTGACCTATTGATTACGTTCACATATGAGTTTTTGTAGTTGCGCAATAATCTCTCGCTTACTACAGGACTGATCGCACAACGTTGATTGATTTCATCATCAGAATATCCGTAGAAACAAATCTAAGAAAATTTATGATCAAGATTCACTGGCAGCAGCAATGCTCCTGCACAATGGTGAACATATCTTTGAGTCTGTCTCAACGACACGACGATAATGTAGTCGACTTGCATTGCGCGTACGCCGGCCGATATTTTGACGCCTCATTCGTGGTATTGTTTCCAAAGAAATAAACCACGAATTGAAACCAGTTAAATGATCGCAACCACTAAATTACCACGAACTAACATCAATTCAATCTTTGCACCACGTCAAAGACATGATCACCACCAAAAACACACACCTTTTTTGTCAACTTTCACACAGTATTTTGTGTGTAAGCTCCTACTAAACGAATCGACCTGGACTGTGTCCATCGCAATGGATCGCGCTCGAAATAATCTTGTTTGATGTGCTTTTATTCGATGTGCTTCCAATCGCTGAACCCATAAGATCCCCCCCCCCATCGTTGAAACTTCCTGGCAGATTAAAACTGTATGCCGGACCGAGACTCGAAATCGGAAACTTTGCCTTTTGCGATGAAGTGCTCTACCAACTGAACTACCCAAGTACGACCCACGACCAGTCTTCACAGCTGTACTTCCAACAATACCTCGTCTCCTGTCTTCCAAACTTCACAGAAGTCCTTCTGCGAAACACGCAGAACTAGCACTACTGGAAGAAAGGATATTGAAGAGGTACTGGTTTGCCACAGCCTGAGGCGTGTCTCCGGTATGAAATTTTCACCCTGCAGCGGAGTGTGCGCTGATATGGAACTTCCTTGCAGATTAAAACTGTGTGCCGGACCGAAACTCCAAATCGGGACCTTTGCCTTCTGCAGGCAAGTACTCTACCAACAGACAGTGCGGTTCACGACCCTTCCTCACAGCTTTACTTTCAGCAGTACCTCGTCTCCTACCTTCCGGACTTCAGAGACTTCAGAGAAGCTGTCCTACGAAACCTGCAGAACAAGCACTCCTGGAAGAAGGGGTATTGCGGAGTCACAGAGTCTGAGGGCTGACTTGGGTCGTGGTTGGGTAGCTACGCCGGCACGGTAGTTCAGTGTGTTCGGCCAGAGAGCAAGCTGCTCCTCTGTATTAAGAAACTGAGTGAATGGATCAACGATGTACTTGAACAAGAGTCATGGGACGTCCGCCCCGAACAAGTACAACGACCAATGACGAACAAAAAGAGATCAACAAGAAAGAGTTGGTAGAGCACTTCCCCGCGAAAAGCAAAGGTCCCGAGTTCGCTTCTCGGTCTGGCATACAATTTTAATCTGCCAGGAAGTCTCATATCAGCGCACACTGCGCTGTAGAGTGAAAATTTCATTCTTGCTGTTTGCTCTCTTCGCCATTCTCATGGAGTTGACGGTCATGTAGTTGGCGTGCGGTGCGCGTACGCTGAGCGATCTTTGACGCCTGACTGGTGCCGTTGTTTTTTTTTTTTTGTTTTTTGTTTTTTTTTTTTCGTGAAATGAACCACGAACTGGAATCAACAGAATGTTTGAAACACAACCAAATTACGACGACCTGACATCAATTCAATCTTTCCAAAATATCAAAGATATGATCAACACCAATACCATACTGAAATATCGTTTTCAGTTGTATTCTTTATCGCAAAATATCGATATTCGATGCGGTATTTTTTGTTATGAAAATAAACGTCAGCAGAACTGTCAAACCTGAATGTCACTCTTTTTCAAGAAAATATGTGATAATAGAGCCCTCAGACCGACTGTCACATTTCTGTCATTGGGATTTACATACAAAAATACCATCAATTTTCTTACTTTTCAGGTGTTTTTTCCAAAAATTTTCTTTCGTACAAACCTTGTCCTGAAAATTACAAACACAAAAACAAAAGAAAAACCAGCCAAATTGTTCGTGCGGTTCTCAAGTGGTGATCTTCCATACATGCAGTTATTTATATAGAAGATTTAAAAAACGTACCTTTACAGAGAAAACCTGTGAAGTAATGACAAGCGCCTGCAGGAAAGCAACCACTTGAAACCTTTTTGATACAAACTTAGGGCTACTTCGTAGCTTTTCTCTGTTAGACACGAGGTGCGACAATAAAGTAATGAGACTGATTTTATTTGCAAGATGTGGCAACCCTGAAGCCTTGCGTAGGCACAATACCTTTGATCTTGGTCTATAAACTGCTTCTAGACCAAGCAGCACATTGATACAACTGCTCAGTCGTGAGTTGTGCTGCAGTAAGTTAACACTTGTTTGTGTCTCTCGTCACAGAAATGGAACCGCATAATATTGCGCAACGGTATGCCGTTTCTCTTTGCGTTAAATTGGGTGAAAACGCGTCGACAACTTTCGGTAAACTTCAGAAGGCTTCTGGAGAGGAGGTTATGTCAAGAGCTCAAGTTTTTCGTTGGCATAAAATGTTTAGTGAAGGCAGAACGAATGCTGAAGATGAAGACCGCAGTGGACGACCATCAACCTCATGGACAGATGTCAACTTGGCCAGGGTGCATGAACTCGTACGATCTGATCGATCCGTGAAAATGATTGCAGAAGAACTGACCATCAATCGAGAAACGGTTCGTCTAATAATAACTGAAGATCTTTGTATGAGAAAGATTTGTCCAAAAAGGGTCCCCAAAAATCTCACACCACAACAGCGAGAAACACGGAAAAATGTGGCAGCCGATCTGTTAGAGCAAACAGACATCAACCCAGAGTTGTAGAGCCGTGTTATCACTGGTGATGAAAGTTGTAGTTTTTTTTTACAGTACGATCCAGAGACAAAACGCCGAAGTTCGCAATGGTTTTCAAAGGGATCACCCACACTAAAAAAAAGCTCGCATGTCAAAGTCAAAAGTGAAATGCATGCTTGTGTGCTTCTTTGATTCCAAGGGAATTGTTCATAAATAGTGGGTGCCTCCATAACAAACAGTTAACCAATAGTACTACAAAGAAATTTTAGAAAGACTTCGTGAAAGAGTTCTTCATGTCCGTGCCAACATTGGTGATAACTGGATTCTGCATCACGATAATGCGCCATCCAATACTGTTCTGTCAGTACAGCAGTCTTTAACCTCAAAACAAATTTCAGTACTACTACTGGCACCTTATTCACCAGATATCGCTCCGTGCGACTTTTTTCTATTTCCAAGAGTCAAAACGGCGGCAAGGGACACCATTTTCAAACAACACAAGATGTCCAAAAAGCTGTGACGATGGTCTTGGAGGATATTACAGAAGATGAGTTCCAGAAATGTTACCATCAATGGTAAAAACGCTGGAAACAGCGTGTGTAATCATAAGGGAGCTACTTTGAAGGAGACAACATAAACTTGACTAAAACGGTAAGCAACATTTTGTTTCACGTCAGTCTCATTACTTTATTGTCGCACATCGTATATTCATGATATTCTCAATAAATGTGGGTGGGCTCCACCGACGGACGCTTTGCAGTTTTATTCACGCATCTCTGAATCTTGCATCCACAAACCCCTCGTAATCACGCCACAGGAGAGCGCAAACAGGTGGGGTTGAAAATGAGTAGGCACATTTTGCTGTTTCGGATCACATTCAAATTTCGTCGAATGGTTTTGCACGGTCCCTAGTAGTTCCATTATGTACACGACAGCAAAAATCGCGGTCGAGCTCCACTCCAAGGGGGGTGCGATCACCTCCAATGGGGATGTAGCCCCAAAGGGTCCTAAGACAAGGGTTGAAACTTTCAGGGGCGGCAGAAGTATCGATGATCATCAAGAACGTTGTCCTGTGGTGAAGTTTGGTGCCAGTGTGGCGTCACTAACCTACATGCCACATGAACTTCTAAGCTATGGCCTTTTTTCTGTGCCGACACAATGCTGTTTGAAGCGTCGTCAAAGCAGAGGGTGACGTCGCTGGGCTCCAAAATTCTGCATAGTTACAGAGGAAGGTTAGAGGAACCTCTGAGAGAAATTTCAAACTGATGCGTCGTCAGGAAGTCAAGTACGGGGTTTCGAAAAAGTGATCATTTAATTGTGCTGTGTAGTGTGTAAGTTAAGAAACAGAAGATCTCGCATTAGGATAATTGCACTTTGTGTAAGAACGATGAACATAAGCTAAAAGCAAAATATGTAACCATGACTCATAACGGTTGTCACAGAACATTAAGCAACACTTTCGGAAAATTGACGTTAAATTAGTCTTTCAAACGACCAACAAATTGAAAGCCGTTCATTGGCACAGAAATAGTCCCAAACGCGAGAGGTTTCTCAGTGCAGGAGCATACAAAATTAAATGCAATGACTGTGACCACAACTACATTGGCCAGGCAAGCCGTTGATTGGAATCTCGTTTGTGAAGCACACACATTCCCACAATAAGACTGCTTTCTGTGAGTACATTGCTGCAAAAGGATATACTCTGCAGGATATTAGGCACAGTATGGAGGTACTGCATACCGCCAGCAAGGTAAAGATGTATGCTTTGTTGGAGGGAACAAAAGTTTGTAATAAACCGAAAAACTCTCCTGAACTAATAATTGTACAAAACGAACAACGGGAATTTCATCAGAAATCTTTTTTCAATGTTGTCGATGACCTACTTTGAAAAACATGTGAAGTATTGGAAACGCTGGTGCCGATAACCATTTTTGAGTGCATTCAGTACAGATGACTGCAACATGCACTGCCGTCTTTCCCAAATTTCACAGCGTGTGCACCTCGGCATCGACTGCGCTGCACTTGCATGCGGACATCTGACGCCTCAAACACTGTGGCAGATCACTAGCCTTTAATAACTATTTAAATTATTAGATTTTAGTACTTTTAGCTGTACGCACTTGACTTAAAATATTTATATTCCATTTCCTTATTTTAACCCTTGTTTCAATCGTTGTTTTCTGACACTGAATCGTATTCCTCCGTATTCCTCACACAGCGATTGTGATTTTGGGTTTCATATTGTAAGTCACATTCTTCACAAACGTTCTCGTACTTACTGCAGCATTAATATTGGGTATTATGTTAATAATCATTTTAACTTTTTCTTCTTTATGTAACTGTATGTGCTGGCGCATCGGCTGTCAGTTATAACGAGCCAGTTCTGGTTAGTGCCGAAAGCACACTATTTAAATATTTTCAACCTGTGGTAAATGCTATGAACAATTTTAACTTTTCCATATTAGTCAGTGACATGTCACACTTCGTAAAGAGGATATGTCAACCTTGCACTAAGGTACACTTCTTAATAGGTACAGAATGTCTTCATTTGTCATCATCACGTGCCCATGCGGTTATGGGATAACGTCCCAGGTTCGAATCCAACCCAACCTTCAGTGTTGAATGAAAGTCATCACTAATGCCGGCCAAAGATTTACAGAACAAATAGTAGCTCTTGTTCTGGCAACGGCCTTGTCAAAGAGGACAGAAGAGCTTACAGAAGTTCTCGGCGACCTCTTGCCCTTGGAGAGGGAAAATGCAGGTAAAAGGCGAAAATATCGGCGATGGTAAATTGCTGAGGATGTAGAGGGCGACGGGATTAAATGCATTAAAGAAGAATAAGGAGCATCCACAGGACATGTTACCTGTAATTGACAAAGTGCTACGATGATCTCTCTATTGGCAAAAGATTCCAGATTAGTCCTCCATTCCGATCTCCGGGAGGGGACTGCCAAAGGGGAGGTGCCCACGAGAAAAACATTCAGTAACCAGCGGAAGGATAACTTTCTACGAGTCGGAACGTGAAATGTCAGAAGTTTGAACTTGGCAGGGAAGCTAGAAAATCTGGAAAGAGAAGTGTAAAGGCGCAATCTAGATATAGCGGGGGTCGATAAAGTGAAATGGAAAGAAGAAAAAAATTTCTGGTCAGGCGAGTATAGGATAATATCAACAGAAGCAGCAAATAGGATAACAGGTGTAAGATTCGTAGTGAATAGGAAGGTAATCCAGAGAGTGAGTTATTGTGAACAGTTAAGTGATAGGGTTGTTCTCACCAGGATCAACAGCAAACGAACACCGACGACAATAGTTCAGGTATGTATGCTGATGTCACATTCAGAAGATGAAGGGAAAGAGAAAGTATATGAGGATACTGAGTGGGTAATTCAGTAAGTAACGAGATGTAGCAGATATGAGAGAAGCACTGAATATAACATTAACATCGATTAAGAAGTAGATGAAGTTAAAGGATTCTCCTACCTTAGAAGCAAAATACCCCATGACGAACAAAGCAAGGAATACATTTAAAAAAAGCAGATTAGCATAGAGAGCAAGAGAAATCTACAGGTATCAAACACAAACATTTAATTGAGGGAGAAGTTGCTCAGAAAGTACATTTGGAGCACAGTATTGTATGTTAGTGACTCATGGACTGCAGGAAAACCAGAACAGAAGAGAATCGAAGTATTTGAGATGTCCTGCAGAAGAATGTAGAAAATTAGGTGGGATGATAATGTAAGGAATGAGGTGGGTCTCCGTAGAACCGGTAAAGAAAGTAACTTACGAAGAACACCGACAAGAAGAATGGACATGATCGTATGATATGTGTTACGACACACTGTTTCGTCGTGGCGTCGAACGTAATAAGACCTGCACCAAGGCAGCCGGACCTGCCGCGCAAGGGGCTTTCCGGCCAATGACGCCAAACGCTCATTTCCATAGCAGCGGTAACCGATCTAACAACTGCGCCAGACACTTGTTGTCTTCTATAGGTTTTGCCGACCAGAGCGCCGCATTCTTCCTGTTTACATATATCTGTTTTAGAATACTCATGACTATAACAGTTTCTTTGGCGCTTCAGTGAATATCTTTCTGGCTGATTTAAGTTCTCTATCATTTTATATACAAAGTTCTGTTTGCTGCGCGCATAATGGTCAACATTTGCTAATAATTTATTGCAGGCCTTGATGTGCCTTTCTCATTATGTGTTTCTCCCTATATCTCCACTGTGTTTCTTGTGCTCCTGTAGCATGAGTTGATAAGCCTTTTGTTTTTTCTCCAAAGCCTCTTCAAGTTCTTTCCTAGGCGATTTAAGTCACATATTCTTTCCGTGTGAGTGATAAAGAGTATTTCAACATTACGTTGTCAGGATCGTGAACTGTTGAAGTAGCATAAAGCATAATGTTTTCCGCATGGAGAATATGGAACACAAAAGTAAAGTATTCTGTAGAACTAGCCAACGATAACGTTCAACGTTTTAACTTACTGCATAAGTTAATAATAGACATAGAAGGTATTGAAGATTATCTTCGAAAACAACTTCACAACCAATAAATATGTCACCTGACAAAGCTTACACCACAACGCCAAATTAATGGCACGTGAATATTCTAGCTCTTTTCAAAATTTATTGCTGTCGCAACGATTGTTACCTACTGCACTTGTTACCAATATTTTCAGAAATATGTTGTTTACAATTCAACTGTCACTTCATTTCATAATTGGTCCGAAACGAATCTAATCATGAGGGTTTCTGTCTTTCTGGTCCGGCAATCCACGTCTTGCAGGTGTTTCACTAATAAAAATTCTGACATCCATCACCGATCCTGAAGAAGAAAACTCAAGTCTTGATTATCGACGCTCTTGTTAGGTGTGGATCGAAAGGGAGGGGGTGTGGGGGTGTGTGTGTGGAAATTGAGCTCATTATCCTCCCTATCCCAGAAAACCACTACTCTCATGTAATCGTATCATTACAACGGTTCGTGCAGGTATGTACCGTCTATAAAAGTAAATACCTCCACGAATTTAGAGCAACTAAGGCAAAGACGGAGAACAGAAAAAAATGTCATTATAACTGTATTTAAGCCATGCATGCAGGCTCATATTGATTCGTTTGCTTGCGTAACTGCTTTGAGTTTCGTTGTCTAGCTATAGTTTCTCTGACATCTTAGTAAGTGACGGTCCTGCAGCATCCCGGGCGCGATTTCAACGCAAGTACAGCCCACGATGAGGTCTGCCGAAGTTTGACTGCAAATGAAAGTGTCTGTCTGGATCACGGTCTGAGCTGGCGAGCTGTGAAGGTCCGTTCGCTGCATTTGGATGGTGAATCTTTGCTTTGGGGATATGTGTACGCATACCGCAGAGTCGCTTCTTCGCCCTGCCCCTGCGGTAGCGGGCCGTACTTTGGAGTTTTACTAGGCCTGCTTCGCGCTGCCGGTAACGGTGAGCATCGTACCTTGCAAGTGGTGAGGTGTCTACCATAGATCGTGAAAACCTCTGTTCTTTTGCTACTGGCTTAGATTTGCGGGTTCTTACAGTAAGCCGCGCTGCCTTATACTACTAGCCGCTAGTTTGAAAACAAGGAAAAAAATGGCTCTGAGCACTATGAGACTTAACATCGGAGGTCATCAGTCCTCTAGAACTTAGAACTACTTAAACCTAACTAACCTAAGGACATCACACACATCCATGCCCGAGGCACGATTCGAACCTGCGACCGTAGCGGTCGCGCGGTTCCAGACCGAAGCGCCTAGAACCGCTCGGCCGCTAGTTTGACCGATGCCCTTCACGTGGATCAGCATTACAGTAAAAAGGACACGCCAAAGTTACACATTGGTTCAATTGAAAGAGGGCTTACATTTTACCTAGTTCTGTGTTTTGATTACCTGATCTAGAGAGCGTATAGTTTCTAAGTTTAGGACTCTTTAATCTTTTCATTGTCAGTTAACTTTCAGTATACGTTGGTCTAACAGACTCAGTTATTTGTTTTGGGTTCCTCAGTCAGCATCGAAAGGCCCATCTGCACGTTCTTAGTTATTTTGTCACTACTTTAGAAAACCGATGTTGCTCAGGTATTTATTTATAACTGTATCCTAAGCTCTGTATGCGCAGAGTTTATATTTGACATAAAAAGAGTTTTAGGTATACAACATTTGAAGTAGCATGACTGCCGACATGACTGAAGAGCATGGTTGCTTCACTGAAATGGGAGAGATCCACGTACAGCTGACACAAAGGTCCACGACCGCCAAAAGCAGCATCTGGCCTTCTGCTTTGTTGATAGTCTTGGCGTAACGCAACCTCATGGCGAATTGTACACATTTAAAACGATGTGATAAATTGTTAGGAATAATCGTGATTCGGGGTATAAATACTTGCGTCACTTCCCATCAAAGATTCCACTTCTACGACGGAACGTTGGACAGAGGCAACTTTAAGCCTCTGCGAGTGCAGGGTTCTGAGGAGCGAGATAATGCACAACGCTCTCGGTAAGAGTTACGTCGCGCCTCAATTTCAGGAGATGTTTTCAAACACTGAGTTAAACCCAATTGATCTAGACCCATAGCAAATCTCGCCTCATGGTCTTCATTGGGCTCCTGAGACCGCATATTCCTTAGTACTTTAGCCCTTCTAGTCTATTCTGAAAGACACCACCATTTTGTAGGCATTTCCCTTCATAAATAAAATGAAATAAAAATCTAATGTGTAGGCATCTGCATCACAAAGCGAACTTAATAAACTAGTTTTTTCTAGGAAATAATATAACTAAAACCTATCGACAGAAGCATACTGATGTCTTTAAATTTTTAATACACAAACCGGAATCATTATATCATGTCTTTTGTAAGTAAATTTGCTGTCAGTTTGTACTTGTAAAGATAAGGCTGGAACTCTTAATACTGTCATTTAAGAAACTTCCGAACTTTGAGTTTAAAAACGCTAACAACGCCATATGACGGTTCTTCGGTGCTCTACGAAACTAACTGCGACATGTAATGGTTCATTGATGTACTGCACCGTGATGATTAAGCATGTAAACTGCTAAGCTGAGCTGATGATTTTAGATAAAATTTTAAATTATGATCTCCTTTATTCAGTTGTCCGATTTTGATGAAATAAAGTCTGTTTTTTTTTTTTTTTCAAGCCACGCTGAAGGTACCTGCGAAAACCCCATGAAAATTCATCACGCAGATCTGGACATTAGCATGCTCAGACAGACAGACGGACACAGCGGTTTAATATAACACTTTCAGTAACGGTATCTTTATTCCGTTATCCGATTTTGATGAAATGAAGCCTATGTCTTTCCGCAAGTTACGCTCAAGTTACCTGGGGAAAATCCATGACACTTCGGCTAGCACTTTTGGAGACTGGTATGTTCAAACTGACTAAAAAAGAGACTCGATTGTTTTACACTTTTATTATTAGTATAGATCTAAATTTAGCACTGTTAACCTTAAGTATTTACAGGGCAAACTGGCTGAGTTGTCTGGCCTGATTCTCTCTCCCATGGTTGGAGGTTTATATGATATTTTGGGTGTTGGCTAATCCATGTGTTCAGCCACTTTATTATATTTTGTTTGCATCTTGCTTGCTCTTATGAATAACAGCTTAGCTGCTTATGGTTACTGATTTGCTAACACTCACTTTCTTATTTTGAAGTCCAGGTAAAAGTTAGATATTCTGTTATCTCACAACTTTTCTTGATGTTTAAAGTTTTGTACATAATGTATCAACGTAATACTGATTTTTGGATAGCTAAAACAATTGTTAAATCTTTTGAGTGCGTCTGCTGACGATTTTTCTAATGTTTATCAAATTCAGAAGATTTTATTTATTGAAAATTAAAGAACAAGACATTTAAAGGACAGTGATTTAAAATTTTGCATATTCTAGTGTTTCCTGGAGCTTAATTATTCGTCACTGTTTATGTGAAATTGGCTTCCGTGGAAAATAAATATCACTCGTTATTATTTATGTTAAATTTGGGCTCCGTTCGTAATTCTCACCAACTTCCCACTCTCACATCCAAACTCCCTACCATATCAATATTGAAAATTTCATGTATTTCCTTGGTATTTTTATTAAAATTCTTAGACACCTGTGGCTCATATTTTTCGAGCGTGAGGAAACTGCAAGGTAGGCCGTGAAAAAGTGTAATACCCTCCCAGAATCAGTACCCAAGACCTGCGCCTAGCTCAGACACTAAGCATGGGTCAAAGCGATGTTCCGATATAAACGTTCCTAAGATATTAACACTTTCTGACGCTACGCTAGTATCGTCGCTTATGTCCTGCATCCAAGTTCCAATATATATATTCCCTAACTAATAGGAATTCAGCCGCAAAATGGAGATTCAGAATTTTTCAAAAATGTTACAGCTCCATTTAGCACTCAGTTTACAGATACATCGATACAAAGCGGTACGTTTAAAACAAATTGTGTCTTCCACCTTTATTTCCCTCGCGGAAATGTATCGATATTGACAAAATTTAATGGATTAAGATTTGTTCGAGAGCTTTTTGCATTACCCGTTAGATTTACTATGTTTCGCCCCTCTGTAACGAAGTTTCCAGTAGCTCCAGGAAATTCAATAACGGGGCGAGAGCCACGTCGTTGATTACCGACGCACTGAACAAACGAAGGTTTGTAAAACAATGAACGGGAAGCGGCCAGTAGCTGCACTTTGAAGTACGGCTTGTAAATAGTAATTTACCTGTGACAAGGGTCGTCTGTAAAGAATTGCAGTAAAGTGTAGTTACACAACAGCTCATTTTGTTAACATAGTCATTTTTGTATGCAGACAACAAAGTACATTTAGCTCCAAACAGCGAGAAAATTATTTCAATTATAGATAATGAATAATTAGAGCACAGTATTCGTGCATAAAAGCCACACGCCAGCGAAGCATAATTTAATTAACTCCCTGGAAAATATGTGCGTCAAAAATCGCCGTCAAATTGAGACTAATTTCATATCACTGATTAATGTCGTTAACGGCCATTGTATCTCAGTGTTGCTGGTTATGAAACACGGAAGTCGGTGTGACAGTTGTAGAAAAATTACTCACTGTGCCCTCTAAAAGGCTAAAATGATAACAGGATCATTCTCGTCCGTAACGCGCTTCTGCAGAAGTAGGGAAAGAGGTGCAAATAGTTACAGACTATCTGCTTTCCATGCAATCATGTATTTTTCATCAACATACAAGAATCTCCAGCCAAGTCGCTGGAGTTCTTGAGATTCATTTGTATTCAACCAGTTTTAGTACGAGAGTGGATAGACGAAGTATGGAAGTTGGAAACTCTCACCAAACAAAAAGCATTTTATACAGACAGCTTAGAATTAGACTGGAATATTGTTGAGACTGATTACATGCCCCATACTACATAACACTTCTGACTGACTGGTTACTAATAAGTTCCGTTTTACAAAATTACACTACTTGAAACGTCCCCTTTAAACAATTTTACAAGACTGTGTTTAAACTGACACACAATATTTTGTTAGCGCAACACAATCTGACTTTCAATAATCCCTACAAAAGAATGGCCCTAACTAACATTAACCTATACGTTTCACAAATCACTTACCTCACAAAAATCTTGGTTGCTCGAACTACTGCAATAAAGTGAGCGCCACTACTGCCAGCTAAATAAAAGATTCAAACTACTGAAGGCACTAACTACTGATAGGCATAGTTAGCAAATGAAAGATTTTAATAGAGAACAAACAATGTATTTACCTTAATAGTCATAATATATATAGCAGTTCATGACAAATTTCAAAACTCCGCCATCTCTTCCACATCCACCACTGCTGGCGGCTCACCTCCAACTGCGCAACGCTACGCGCTGTTCACAGCCAGCTGCCTAACACTACAATGGCGAGTATTACAACAATGCAAAGCAGCCACAGACTGCACACAGCACAGCCAGTGATTTTTATACAGAGGCGTTACCAATAAAAAAACCTAAACAGCCTACTTACATAGCCCCCATGCTCCCCACAAAAAATTTTCCAAATTGATTTGGGCAGTGGCCAATACAGATTTGAAAAAATTTTTCATAATTACAGTAAGAAAGATATCAAATGCACACACTTATTAATACAATGTTGGTCAAAAGCTAAAATTTTCTCACAGTCCATAAAGACAGTCCTGATCATTCATCACAGTGAAACTGCCGTTTCTTTTCTCAAAGTCTGAGCAGTAAAAGACAATGCACACGGATGCAGTGGATTTCCATGCAGTCTTGAAGAAGTAGTGTTGTCCTTCCAACGGAAAGACATTGCTGACTCTTGACATGCAGACAGGTAATGGGCCACAACAGAGCAAACCCACAGCAGAGTCAATCGAAGTTTTGAAGAATATCGTTTGGTAGGTCATCACAGAGTAGACCCACTGTAGTCCTGGTAGAGATTACGGTAGTGGTATTGGTGGGCCACCAGAGGTGCAGACCCACTGCAGTCCTTGTGGAAATAATGGTACTGGTGAGTCAGCAAAGGTGTAGACCCACTGTAGTCCTTGTAGAAATAATGGTATTGGTGGGTCATCAAAGATGCAGACCCACTGTAGTCCATGTAGAGACGGCCAGCAGCCATCTGTTGCGACTGTGCAGGTGCACAATCACCATCGAAGAGTCTTGCGGAGAATATAGCAGGTCCATAAACCACCACTTGTCCACTCACGAAATTTTTGGAATTGTCCTTAGAACCAGCAATGCTGTTATCCAGTCCCTTGCTGAATTATTAACACACGTGTAATCACTAACAGTCCCTACTTCTCACATATTGTCCATATACTATGACCAACAAAAACGTGTGCAGTGAAATGATACTTAATTTGAAGAACTGGTGTCTATACAATTATATAACATGAGAATACCATTACAAAGATACAGAAAACATCATTAAAAACATAATAATACAGATAACATTTGTAGTAATACAGGCTTTACAAATGAATCGAAATAACGTATACATCAGTGTTACAGGAATTATAAGTACCTACATAAAAGATCAGAATAACTTTTGAAACATCAACTTCACACATGAGCAACAAAACAGAACAGAATAAATAATGTATAAACATCTTTACAAAGAAAATAACATATTATAAATGCAAATTATATTTGAGGATAACAGTATTCCTCATCATAGTGAATGTAGCTTAGTATTAGAAGAAAAAATTATATGAAACTACACAGAGACAGGAAGAAATCAAATACACAAGGGTACACAAACATATAGTGGGATAACACAAGATAAGGACAGGGTTTGTTGTACTGCAGTATTTTGCATGGAGATCTCCCTTCGTTCATCATTATTCCCAAAAGTCCTATATAAGTCTGCTTTCTGTATTCTGTTCACATCCTCTTTCAAAAATAGTTTTTCTCCACTGTACACTACTCTTTTTTTTGGCCAAACCATATTCTTATAGCTTCTCAATGCATTTCTTTCCATTCACCACAACCTTTCTCTTATATAGCCTACCCCATCTTAAGCCAACTTAAATCTACTGAGCTCAGATGCTAAACTAAGGGATGAGGCAATGCAGCAGCACAAAACAATTAACACAAACATCAATGACAAAAAAATACAAAAGGCAAAGCAAGCAGCATAAATTACAACTAATATAAGGCAATGAGCAGCAAACAAGAAAAATAAATCAGTAGTAAACTGGCTTAGCAGAGTAATACAAATTAAAATTCAGTAGCACTATGCCTGGCAAACAGCAGCTTATATCTAAACATGACAAAGCTCAAGCAGAAAAAAAATATTACACTAAAGACAAGACAGATAAGGGAAATGTCTATTCACATCTTAATGTCTATGCAATTAAAGTGGTGCACCACAAAAACTAATTCTACAAAAATTACCAAGTACTCGAAAAGAAAATTATATATGCAGTTACTGTTATTAGTCCCTTCTTATTGTTCTTTCCATTCCAAGAGCTCCTTTTTTTAAGAATGTGGATTACAAAATTATTATTTAATAGATCTGTTGACAGAAAGTGTTCACATTAGCAAATGCATTTTATTTTATAAAAGCAATGCTGCAACACAGCTGGAAACTAGATATCAAATGAAATAAGCAACTATGAAAAACAAAGCATAAAAATATCATTCAATAGTCATGTGACATTTCATAAGTTAGTAGAAATTCTCTCAACTCTCGTAGAAAGACACTTGTCCTAATCAGGTGTGCAGTTGTACGAATATTTCCCATCAATTCGTAAGCATTTCAGTAAGTAGCACAAAATACGAGTAATCATATGTTTCCAAGTAATGAGCGTGTCGTATTTGCGATACTTTCTACAAGGGAATGTCAATAGCGAGGTTAATGGCCTCTTTTTTTTTACCTAATGGCTGTTTCTCCAGGTGGCTGGCACAGGTGGCCGCTCAAGACGCATTACGTCAAGGTCACTTACCTTTCTTACCGAAATATTTACGACAACAGTTTCCACTACAGTGGCAGTCTCGTATAAAAATATTTCACAGGTCAAGAATTTGCGTTACAAATCTGTAGAAACAAAATCCTATTGATATAATAGTGTCCAAAAAGTTTTCGTCGGCATTGTAATACATTCACGCATTTACATACATTTCATAACTCTTAAAGTACGATTCTTGGTTTCCAACAACCTGTTTCACAAACCAGAGTGAGTCCCTAACCACTACTCACTATTCCTTACCTTATTCGTCGACACTTCTTCAATATTTTATGATAACAGATATGTAGCATACGCGAATAACTCATATAGCATCAGCTTATTGATCATAAACATACCGCAACAGCATAATACACATAGTCATCGTAATAATATCATAACACCTCAGTCAACTCTCAAAATCGTCGTAGCTTCCTCCAATAATTTCAAAACCTAAAAATAAAATTCTCTGCTCATGTCAAAAGTGTCATCTGCCTCAACCATACTTTAAAAATCGTGATCCCATACCAAATATATCATTCAAAGCTCTCATAGTTTCACAATGGTTCCAAAAAAATATGAACAGTTCACAAAGTACAAACAACATACAATTTCGTAAGTGTGAAGTTATCCAAATGTGTAATTACGTAAACATCTGTCACTGACGTAGTAAAAAAAATGTTTCTTTCTCTGTTAAATGATCAGTTAGCTGTGTAATTATGTGTTAGAGAAATATGGTACCGATGTGTAAAGTTGTATAAGCAAATACCATATTAGCTAGGGCTCCTTGTGCTTGCCAAACACATTGTACACAAAGTAAGCATGTACCCCCCTGAGGATTAATGTAATTATACCCTCAGGTGTTACAGATTACACCAATAGAATGAAATGTATCACGGAAAACTTTCTTTGTAATTCAAAAACCTTTAAAAATAAATGTTTTAAGTATAAAATTAATCACTCAAATACGTGTACTGTAGCGCTAAACTGTGCGTCTTGTAACATAATCTCTGTGGAAGTGTCGTAGTTATTGTCCTCCGAAAGCTAAGTTCTGCTGAAGTCAATGTACTTACCTGATGATACACAAAAGTGAAATGCTTTGCGTATAGATATCGTAGTTATTATGCTTATTGGCGTGATGAAGAAAGTACTGTACAGTAACGTATTGTTGTGCCACGAAAAAGGCTGTCTCATTGTTGCTATACCACAAAAGTTACTACTAAAACATGTTTTTCTTCCCAGAAGAATTCAGAAAACTGTGCAGATATAAAACAGATACACCGCAAAAGCAACAATGTAAATTGTCACTCATTACAGCGTCGTGATAAAAATCGTGTAGCTGTCACATAAACTAACCTCTGTGTCATCTGGTATCTCTCAGAAAGCACTTTAAATTCAGAATGTATTTTCAAATAAACCAAAATGTTGCATTAAAATCTCATTAGCAGTACTGGTAAATGTTCTAAGTATGTGAGCCTTATAGTCGTTACGTAATCGTGCAACAAACAAGCAAGAATGCACACACACAATAACACTGTGTCGTCTGTTCACAATAACAATGCATTCGTAATTTCTGTTTAAATAAGTTCTCTTGGTTCTTGACTGGATATTTAACAACATTGTTGCATGTTAACAGTTTCTTAAGTCTTACAAAGCATACTAGTAATGTAAAGTGAGAAGTTATATGGCAAAGACAAAGTTAAAAAGCAGATTATTTTTCAATAAACGGTTTTACATGTGAAATGTGTTGTAAACTTTTACTCTTCCTAGTACGCAGAGTTTCAACTGAAAAGCAATTGTCATGTTTTATACGTCGGTGAGGAATGCTAAATCTTTTCCCAAGGTTAGCGTCTGTGTTATTTTTCTCGGAGCCAGCGGGCGCACGTGGCTGCCTGCTGTGCGAGTCATTGTCTGTCTCTTTGTTGGCGCGCGCCGTTATTGGGATTAGGAGACCTAACTTCTACAAATTCACTCTGACGAGAAGGCCCTGCCGTGTTTAAATCCCGCCAGTTCTGATGCAATTCAGGTCTGTCGTTACGAATATATCGTCTGTCGTCATGTCGGTAGGTTCCATAGTTTCTTTCTTGTCGGTCACGTGGTGGAGAATTTCTCTCTGAATCGTAACTGCGCGCTGGACCGTTGCGTCTAAAGTTATTCTGTCTCCCCTGATAACAATTGTTCTGGTTGCCATAGTGTCTCTTTCTATGATTGTCTCTGTCACATTCATTACCATGGAAATGCGATCTTTCTCTGTAACTATTACTCTGCCAGTGGTTGTCATATGGGTGGTGTCTGTTTTGGTCACGATTTGCGTTGTAAGAATAGACTTGTCGTGTCCAGTTATTGTTTCTTTCATCGCGGAATTGTGACAGATGTGACCTGTAATTGTTGTGCTCCTGTTTCCGCGTTCCCCGATTGTCAGTGGCTATTTCCAGTTCTTGTAACAGTCCCTGGAAAGCCTCAGTGTCTTCTTTGCAACGTCCTGCTAAAATAATATGTCGTAAATGTTCAGGTAATTTGATTAAGCAAATGCGGATGAGTTCTGAGGGGCTGTATGAGTTTGACAGGTACTGATTCTTGTGCAACATGTCTTCAAAATATTTCACAAGACTGGAGAATTCAGATTGTTCGAAATGTTTCATCATTATGATGCCATGTTTTACTCGGTCTTGTGTGGCTTGAGACCAATATGCTGAGAGGAAGGCATGGTAAAATTCTTCTTCACTGTGACAATCTGAATGACCGATCGCATTCTTACAGCTGGTTCATTCTCTAAGTAGCCACACATAAATTCTAAACTGTGTTCTAACGACCAGTTGGGAGGAAAACAATGAGAGAATTGATGGAGCCATGCTTGTGGATGAATGTCGTTGGCAGAATTCTTAAATGTTTTGAATTTACGTGTAGTAATGAACAGCTTATAGTCAAAATCATCATGTCGGCGAGTAGCATATCGGTCATTGTTAGGTCGTGTCGGCCGTTCCATCTCAAAATTCGGCGCATATTGCCAATTTCTTTCATAACTTCCGAAATGCCCTGTGTTATTATTTTGCGGCTTTTCCGTATTTCTAAGTCCCTCTTCCCGTGTTAGAGCGCGAGTGTCCTCGGAAATACGTAATTCTTGTATCACCTGTGTCAGCTGATCTTGTACTTCCCGAATTTCTCTTTTGTACTGTGTATTGATTTGATTTTGATTTTGTTTGAATTTTCTAATTTGTTCATACTCTTCAGTGGCCGTGAAGGCTACATGTCTTGTGTCATTCAGATCAACAACTACCTTTGTAGATAAGTTAGTGAACTGATCTGAAAGTTCGGCTACTTTATCCGATAGTGAAATTATTTCCTCTGTATGTTTTTCTGAACCGAGTTTCAGATTGTCCATTTGTGTTGAAATCGTATTTACTGTGTCCTTTAAGTTTTCCTGAGTTTTTGCAAGTTGCGTAACCGTATCGGTAGATGCAACTGAGTCAATTTTAGCTTGCAAGGTCTCATGATTTTCATGAACAATAATTTGCAGTTCTTTTATGGCTGCTTCGTGATTCTGTAATGCATTTTCATGACGCGAAAAAATACGTTGGAAATGCTCACAAATTTCTTTTTTTACGTCATTACAGACTTTTTGACATTTCGATTCGATTTTATGTAACTCAGTAGTTAAATCTTCACGTGTTTGATCAAGTGTGGTGTCTAACTTTTGAAGATTTTTTTCCATTGTGTCTAACTTTTGAAGATTTTGTTCCATTGTGTCTAATTTTTGAAGCTTTTGCTGTGTTTGTCTCTGATTTTGTTCCATTGTGTCTAATTTTTCAAGCTTTTTTCCCATTCGTTGCATTAATTGTAATAACAATGGACTGGTGTGTGAAACATGTTCCTCAGTGCTTTTCGGCAGTGAATTTGCACTGGCAACATTCACATTTTGACAAGCAGAAAATGTGTTTTGACTCATTTGAGAAAACGGTGAGAACCCAAAACCTGAGTCTACAATATTTGCAAAATTGTGTCCTGTCATTCCTGATTCCTGAGGCGAGCTGTTGCCGACTGATCGATCGATAATGCTTCCCTGTTCTCTAATTGTTTCACTGTCTCTACCATTGTTTGCCGCCCGCTCCATTTCCCTATGCACAATTACCAAATTACTACTTTGAACATTAGTTAATTCATTACACAGTGGTGCTGATAAGCTACGCTCGTCGTCACTATTATTTCTCAGTTTACTTTGTAGCCTAGTGTTACGTTTTTCACACGCCATTATTGTCACAATATTTCACACGATAACACAGAAAAGCACAATTTGAAGAGCAAAAATAAGAGAACACATTAACATAGCACTGAAAATAATATCTAGTTAATTGCAGCTGCGAAATACTTGGTGCAAATCTACATGCATGCCATAACTGTTTTACTGTACAACAATGAAAGGCTGCAACTACAAAGGAAATTCTCTGTATAATTACACGCTAGCAATAAACAAAAGCTACACTAATTACACAAACTACAAGGAAAAAATCAGAAGATTCCAGTGAGGTATCCTCGGCTAAGGGTCGACATATGAAACGTCCCCTTTAAACAATTATAAATTACTGTGTTTAAAACTGACACACAATATTTTGTTAGCGCAACGCAATCTGACTTTCAATAATCCCTACAAAAGAATGGCCCTAACTAACATTAACCTATACGTTTCACAAATCACTTACCTCACAAAAAACTTGGTTGCTCGAACTACTGCAATAAAGTGAGCGCCACTACTGCCAGCTAAATAAAAGATTCAAACTACTGAAGGCACTAACTACTGATAGGCATAGTTAGCAAATGAAAGATTTTAATAGAGAACAAACAATGTATTTACCTTAATAGTCATAATATATATAGCAGTTCATGACAAATTTCAAAACTCCGCCATCTCTTCCACATCCACCACTGCTGGCGGCTCACCTCCAACTGCGCAACGCTACGCGCTGTTCACAGCCAGCTGCCTAACACTACAATGGCGAGTATTACAACAATGCAAAGCAGCCACAGACTGCACACAGCACAGCCAGTGATTTTTATACAGAGGTGGCGTTACCAATAAAAAAACCTAAACAGCCTACTTACATAATCAGTAGTGTAAGGTAACATATCGGGAACATTTATTTTACAGTTTCACCTTGGTTTGTTCACCCATTTGGTAAATTATACTATTAATAGTGTACGTGATACTGATAAACTGAAGGGCAAGATATTTTCAGTCTACATCAGTCACGAAGGTAACGGTACACTACGGCTTTATCATCTGTGGTTCCAACGGCGGACTGATTTTATGAACACCAATAAGACATTGTACTTGAGGAAGTGTTACTTTTCTGATCATTTAAAAACACATGATAGCCCTAAATTAAATAACAGATAGTATGTGAACTGGATTACACTCTGAAATTCTGGTTCAAATGGCTATGAGCACTATGGGTCTTATCTGCTGTGGTCATCAGCCCCTAGAACTTAGAACTACTTAAACCTAACTAACCTAAGGACATCACACACAAAATGCCCGAGGCACGATTCGAACCTGCAACCGTAGCGGTCACGCGGTTCCACACTGCAGCGCCTAGAACAGCACGGCCACTCCAGCCGGCTGAAATTCTGAATCTTGCAGGAATAAAATACATTCACATTACAAATCCTAAAACTACGCTATCCTCTCACCAACATGCAAGTTACCTGTCTGCACCGCATGCCCGTCCAACAGAGAATGACCTGGAACTACTGCTCACTCATACCTATAAGTCTGCAGCATCCTCAAAAAATTGAGAACGATCATAAAATACAGGCAATGAACCACCACTTAAAGCATATACAAGTTGCAATTACAACATAGATGTTAAATGAAATGTCTTTGTTCCCGAATCCCCCCCCCCTCCCCACACACACACACATTATCTTACGTCTGATAGTTTGTGCAGAATTAAAAATAACTTAGAATCTGTGCACACGCGCTTATGATAAATGACCAATATATTGTTATTAAAACACGATAAAAAATAAAGGTGGCCTGTTGAATGAAAGTATCTCTTTGCGTTCTGCTCAATGGTGATATTAAACACAGCTACTTTGACTAATGCTACGCATAACGACAAAATTTTAGTAACTTTCATTAATAATAAACTTAAAACAGCAAATGCTTTAATAACTAAATCCGATAAAGGTTGTTGTCTAGTCATTGCTTATATTTCTGAGTATATTTCTAAAACTGAAAATTTCTTCAGTGAAAGCAACATATCGGAGCTGTATGATTATACGATTCCTAAATTACAGAAAGAAGTGAGGTCAGCCATTAGCAATGCAAAATTTCTTATAAAACCTTTCCAAAAGAAACTATTCATCAATATGAACCCTCAGCCCCCTAAACTTCGGTCCCAGTTCAATGTACAGTTGAATGTACAGTAGCCTAATTGTTTCTGCGGCTACTAGATGGTGCTCGTAGCAACACCATGTTTACTTGCCCACACGTTCTAACGTGGGCACCTCAGTCTTGTTGCAGCCCTTGTTCACTTAGGTACGAGCAGCCCTTAGCGACTCGCCATCTTACTTACAACTATTCATGACGTCGCCTTTTCGGCTTAGATCTTTTGTAATATGTGACTTGTAAGTACTACATCTTTTTCCAGTCAGTACAAACTTTAATTTTATTAATGTATTATATACCTAATTTGTTTTAGAACAGTTAGGCTAGTTCTGAAGACGACGCTCATAGTAGCGTCGAAACCAGGTCAATTTTGACTTAATATTTGTGACCAAGGGCTTATTTGTTCTAATATAATTAAATATTGCATTTAAATGACCACTTTTGACATTAATTAAATAAACTAGAAATCACAAGTTGTACTTATGATGCTTAAGTACAGAAGGGTACGTTGTAAGGAGAGTCATATTGAGTTTACAGTCTCTTTAAGTGTGGAGAATACGATAATGTTGCACATTTACATGAAAAGATATAAACTAAGTAACAATTCAATGAATGAAATGTAAACAGATTTTTGGCTTTTAGTGATGACGGCTTGTCCACATTGCCTGAATCATTCAACTGCTATTAATTTTTAATAATATTCATAAGAGTTTTTATTTATTACTAAGAGGGAACTTCAGTGGTTCTTGTGATGTACATTTCGGTGCCATGATTCCTCTGATGGGTTTGGTTTTGTTATATGTGTATTATTGTCCAATTTCAAAATATCTTCCAATATCCCCCAGTCTGCTATACCGCTAGAGCCGCTATCTTTAGTGCTGGCACCTTCGTCCACGCATTGATACTCAGGTCAACGATCACCACACCAGGGAAAAACTGCTTATTTTCCTGTCGTTGATCACTCGCTCGCCGGCAGTGGCTTAGCTACAGAAGATTTTCCAGCCGCCCTGGCATCGCAGCTAACCCAAATACACTCCTGGAAATGGAAAAAAGAACACATTGACACCGGTGTGTCAGACCCACCATACTTGCTCCTGACACTGCGAGAGGGCTGTACAAGCAATGATCACACGCACGGCACAGCGGACACACCAGGAACCGCGGTGTTGGCCGTCGAATGGCGCTAGCTGCGCAGCATTTGTGCACCGCCGCCGTCAGTGTCAGCCAGTTTGCCGTGGCATACGGAGCTCCATCGCAGTCTTTAACACTGGTAGCATGCCGCGACAGCGTGGACGTGAACCGTATGTGCAGTTGACGGACTTTGAGCGAGGGCGTATAGTGGGCATGCGGGAGGCCGGGTGGACGTACCGCCGAATTGCTCAACACGTGGGGCGTGAGGTCTCCACAGTACATCGATGTTGTCGCCAGTTGTCGGCGGAAGGTGCACGTGCCCGTCGACCTGGGACCGGACCGCAGCGACGCACGGATGCACGCCAAGACCGTAGGATCCTACGCAGTGCCTTAGGGGACCGCACCGCCACTTCCCAGCAAATTAGGGACACTGTTGCTCCTGGGGTATCGGCGAGGACCATTCGCAACCGTCTCCATGAAGCTGGGCTACGGTCCCGCACACCGTTAGGCCGTCTTCCGCTCACGCCCCAACATCGTGCAGCCCGCCTCCAGTGGTGTCGCGACAGGCGTGAATGGAGGGACGAATGGAGACGTGTCGTCTTCAGCGATGAGAGTCGCGTCTGCCTTGGTGCCAATGATGGTCGTATGCGTGTTTGGCGCCGTGCAGGTGAGCGCCACAATCAGGACTGCATACGACCGAGGCACACAGGGCCAACACCCGGCATCAGGTGTGGGGAGCGATCTCCTACACTGGCCGTACACCACTGGTGATCGTCGAGGGGACACTGAATAGTGCACGGTACATACAAACCGTCATCGAACCCATCGTTCTACCATTCCTAGACCGGCAAGGGAACTTGCTGTTCCAACAGGACAATGCACGTCCGCATGTATCCCGTGCCACCCAACGTGCTCTAGAAGGTGTAAGTCAACTACCCTGGCCAGCAAGATCTCCGGATCTGTCCCCCATTGAGCATGTTTGGGACTGGATGAAGCGTCGTCTCACGCGGTCTGCACGTCCAGCACGAACGCTGGTCCAACTGAGGCGCCAGGTGGAAATGGCATGGCAAGCCGTTCCACAGGACTACATCCAGCATCTCTACGATCGTCTCCATGGGAGAATAGCAGCCTGCATTGCTGCGAAAGGTGGATATACACTGTACTAGTGCCGACATTGTGCATGCTCTGTTGCCTGTGCCTATGTGCCTGTGGTTCTGTCAGTGTGATCATGTGATGTATCTGACCCCAGGAATGTGTCAATAAAGTTTCCCCTTCCTGGGACAATGAATTCACGGTGTTCTTATTTCAATTTCCACGAGTGTACTTACAATTACAGCTTTAGGCGCCTGAAAGCTCGCCACAGTATGTAAATTATGTTGCACTCGTCCAGTCGTGGAGTCCTGGACTGACATCGCACGCGAACAATCAAAGAATGCTATAAGGGTATAGTTACGCGGAAATGATCGGAGAAGAACAGTCAATGCATTTAGTAATATGAACAAATAATAAATGACGTTGCTTGCAGTTCAGTATTGTGTAAAAAACCACCGTTACATCTGTTACTGACATTCCGCAATACGAACAGTTGTCCCTCTTTAGCTCACGTAATGTATTAAGATCACAATGTAAGTAAGCTGTTTAGGTTTTTATATTGGTAACGCCACGTAGTGCTCTGTATGAAAATCACTGGCTGTGCTGTGTGCAGTCTGTGGCTAGTTTGCATTGTTGTCTGCCATTGTAGTGTTGGGCTGTTGGCTGTTAACAGCGCGTAGCGTTGCGTAGTTGGAGGTGAGCCGCCAGCCGTGGTGGATGTGGAGAAGTGAGATGGCGGATTTTTGAGACTGGATGATCTGGACGTGTGTCCATCAGAAACAGTACATTTGTAAGAATGGATGTCATGAACTGCTATATATATATTATGACTTTTGAACACTATTAAGGTAAATACATTCTTTCTTCTCTATCAAAATCTTTCATTTGCTAACTATGCCTATGAGTAGTTAGAGCCTTCAGTAGTTTTTATTCAGCTGGCAGTATTGGCGCTCGCTGTATTACAGTAGTTCGAGTAACGAAGATTTTTTTGAGGTAAGTGATTTGTGAAAGGTATAGTTTAATGTTAGTCAGGGCCATTCTTTTGTATGGTTTATTGAAAGTCAGATTCGGTTGCGCTAAAAATATTGTGTGTCAGTCTAAGCACAGTCATGTATAATTGTTCAAAGGGGACGTATCATATGTCGACCCTTAGCCGAGGGTACCTAACTGGAAACTTCTGATTTTTTCTTGTAGTTTGTGTAATTAGTGTAGCTTTTGTTTATTGCTAGCGCGTAATTGTAGAGAGAATCTCCTTTGTAGTTGTAGTCTTTCATTGTTCTACAGTAAAACAGTTGTGGCATGCATGTAGATTTGCACCAAGTATTTCGCAGCTGCGCTTGCAATTAACTAGATATTATTTTCAGTGCTATGTTAATGTGTTTTCTTATATTGCTCTTCAAATTGTGCTTTTCTGTGTTGTTGTGTGAAATATTGTGACAATAATGGCGTGTGAAAAACGTAATACTAGGCTCCAAAGTAAACTGAGGAATGACAGTGAGGACGAAAGCAGTGTGTTAGCGCCACCGTGTAATGAATTAACTAATGTTCAACATACTAATTTGGAAATTGTGCATAGGGAAATGGAGCGGGCGGCAAACAATGGTGTAGACAGTGAAACAATTAGTGAACAGGGATGCATTATCGATCGATCGGTCGGCAACAGCCCGCCTCAGGAATCGGGAATTACAGGACATAATCTTGCAAATACTGCAGATTCAGGTTTTGGGTCCTCACCGTTTTCTCAAATAAGTCAAGACACATTTTCTGCTTGTCAAAATGTGAATGTTGCCGGTGAAACTTCATTGCCGAAAAGCACTGAGGAACATGTTTCAGACACCAGTGCATTGTTATTACAGTTAATGCAACAAATGGGACAAAGGCTACAAAACTTAGATACAATGAAACAAAATCTTCAAAAGTTAGACACAATGGAACAAAATCTTCAAAAGTTAGACACAATGGAACAACACCAGAGACAAACATAGCAACAGTTAGACGCAATGGAACAAAATCTTCACACCACGCTTGAACAAACACGTGAAGATTTAACTACTGATTTACATAAAATCGAATCGAAATGTCAAAAAGTCTGTAATGACGTAAAAACACAAATTTGTGAGCATTTCCAACCTATATGAAAATACATTACAGAATCACGAAGCAGCCATAAAAGAACTGCAAACTATTGTTCATGAAAATCATGAGACCTTGCAAGCTAAAATTGACTCAGTTGCATCTACCGATTCCGTTACGCAACTTGCAAAAACTCAGCAAAACTTAAAGGACACAGTAGATACGATTTCAACACAAATGGACTCTCTGAAACTTGGATCAGAAAAACACACTGAGGAAATAAGTACACTATCGGAGAAAGTAGCCGAACTTTCGGATCAGTTCACTAACTTATCTACAAAGGTAGATGATGATCTGAATGACACAAGACCTGTAGCCATCACTGACACAGAAGAGCGTGAACAAATTAAGAAATTCAAACAAAATCGGAATCAAATTAATACGCAACACAAAGGAGAAATCCGGGTAGTACAAGATCAGTTGGCACAAGTAATACAAAAATTACAAATTTCAGAGGACATTCGCGCTCCAACACGGGAAGAGAGACTTAGAAATACGGAAAAGCCGCAAAATAATAACACAGGGCATTTCGGAAGTTATGAAAGAAATTGGCATGGTACACCGAATTTTGAGATGGAACTGCCGAAACGACGTAACAATGACCGATATGCGACTCGCCGACACGATGATTTTGACTATAAGCTGCTCTTTACTACACGTAAATTCAAAACATTTAAGAATTCTGGCAACGACATTCATCCACAAGCGTGGCTCCATCAATTCTCTCATTGTTTTCCTCCCAACTGGTCATTAGAGCACAGATTAGAATTTATGTGTGGCTACTTAGAGAATGAACCAGCTGTAAGAATGCGATCGGTCATTCACGATTGCCACAGTGAAGGAGAATTTTACCATGCCTTCCTCTCAGCATATTGGTCTCAAGCCACACAAGACCGAGTAAAACATGGCATCATAATGATGAAACATTTCGAACAATCTGAATTTTCCAGTCTTGTGAAATATTTTGAAGACATGTTGCACAAGAATCAGTACCTGTCAAACCCATACAGCCCCTCAGAACTCATCTGCATTTGCTTAATCAAATTACCTGAAGATTTACGACATATTATTTTGGCAGGACGTTGCAAAGACGACATTGAAGCTTTTCACGGACTCTTACAAGAATTAGAAATTGACATTGACAATCGTGGAACAAAAAACAGGAACACAACAATTACAGGTCACATCCGTCGCAATTCCGCGATGAAAGAAATATAAACTGGACACGACAAGGCTATTCTCACAACACAAATCGTGACCAAAACACACACCACACGTATGACAACCGTTGGCAGAGTAGTAATAATTACAGGGAAAGATCACCTCTCCATGGTAGTGACTATCACAGAGACAGTCAGAGAAACAGACAATATGGGACCAAAATAATTATTATCAAGGGAGATAGAATAACTTTAGACGCAACTGTCCAGCGCGCAGTTACGATTCAGGGAGAAATTCTCCACCACGTGACCGACAACAAAGAAACTATAGAATCTACCGACATGACGAGAGACGATATGATCGTAACGACAGACCTGAATTGCATCAGAACTGGCGGGATTTAAACAGGGCAGGGCCCTGTCGACAAGGTGAATTTGTAGAAGTTAGGTCTCCTAATCCCAATAACGACGCGCGCCAACACAGGCAACCACGTGTGCCGGCTGGCTCAGTGAAAAATAACATAGACGCTAACCTTGAGAAAAATTTTAGCATTCTTTACCGACATATACCGCATAATTGCGTTCAAGTTGATTTACTGCGTACTGAGGAAAGGTAAAGGATTACACATTTCACATGTAAAACCGTTTATTGAGAGATAATTTGCTTTTTAACTTTATCTTTGCCATAAAACTTTTCACTTCACGTTACTAGTATGCTTTGTCAGACTTAGAATCTGTTAACACGCAACAATGTTTGAAGTTAAATATCCAGTCAAGAACCAAGAGAACTTGTTTAAACAGAAATTACGAATGCATTGTTATAGTGAACAGAGGCCACGGTGTTATTGTGGGTGTACACTCTTGCTTGTTAGTTGCATGATTACGTAACGACTATAAGGCTTACATACTTAGAACATATACTGCTAATGAGATTTTAATGCAACATTTTGGTTTACTTGAAAAGACATTCTTTATTTGAAGTACTTTCTGTGACATTAAAGATGACTTAGTATTTGGTTTCTTTGACAGCTACACGATTATATCACGATGCTACTAATGTGTGACAGAATTTACATTGTTGCTTTTGCGGTGTTTCTGTTTTATATCTACAAAGTTTTTCTGAATTCTTCTGGAAAGGAAAACATGTTTTAGTAGTAACTTTTGTGGTATAGCTACAACGAGACAGCCTTTTCCATAGCACAACAATACGTTACAGCACAGAACTTTCTTCATCACGGCAATAAGCATAATAAGTAAGATATCTATACGCAAAGCATTTCACTTCTGTTCATCATGAGATAAGTACATTGACTTCTGCAGAACTTAGCTTTCAGAGGACGATAACTACGACACTTCCACAGAGATTATCTTACAACAAGACGCACAGTTTAGCGCTACAGTACACGTATTTGAGTGATTAATTTTGTACTTAAAACATTTATTTTTAAAGATTTTTGAATTACAGAGAAAGTTTTCCGTGATACATTTCATTCCATTGCTGTAATCTGTAACACCTGAGGGTATAATTACATTAATCCTCAGGGGGTACACGCTTACTTTGTGTATCACGTGTTTGGCAAGCACAAGGAGCCTTAGCTAATATGGTATTTGCTTATACAACTTTACACATTAGTACTATATTTCTCTGAAACAGAATTACACAGCTATCTGAGTATTTGGCAGCGAAACAAACATCTTTTTACTACATCAGTGACAGATGTTTACGCAATTACACGGTTGGATAACTTCACACTCATGAAACTGTATTTTGTCTGTACTTTGTGAACTGTTTATATTTTTTCGGAACCATTGTGATACTATGAGAGCTTTGAATGATGTATTTGGTATGGGATCATGATTTTTAAAGTATGTTTGAGGTAGATGACACTACTGAAATTAGCAGAGAATTCTTTTTAGGTTTTGAAATTATTGCAGAAAGCTATGACGATTTTGAGATTTGACTGAGGTGTTATGATGTTATTATTACGATGACTATGTGTATTATGCTGTTGAGGTATGATTATGGTCAATAAGCTGATGCTATATGAGGAATTTGATTATGCTATGTATTTATTATAATGAAATATTGAAGTGTCGACGCAAGATTGACGTGTCGACGAATATGTATATGCGTAATAAGGTAAGGAGTATTGATTAGTGGTTAGGGACTCTGGTTTGTGAAAAAGGATGTTGTAAACCGAGAATCGTACTTTAAGAGTTATGAAATGTGTGTATATGCGTGAATGTATCACTATGCTGGCGAAAATTTTTTGGACACCGTTATATTTACAGGATTTTGTTTCTACAGATTTGCAACGCAAATTCTCGACCTGTGAAATTTTATATGAGACTGTCACTGTAGTGCAAACTGGTGTCGTAAATATTTAGGTAAGAAAGTTAAGTGACCACCTTCACGTAATTCATCGTGGGCACCCAGCTGCGTGACAGTCGCCTGGAAAAAAGCCATTAGTGTGTGCCTTTCAGAGGCACAGGTGGAGAAAAAAGGAGGCCATTATCCTCGCTATTGCCATTTCTTTGTAGAAAGCATCGCAAATACGACATGCTCAAACTTGAAAACATATGATTACACCGATGAGCTCATAATTTATGATATTTACTAAAATGCCTAATGAAATGATGAGAAACATTTTATATCTATTGTCTTTGTAGTTGAGAGATTGCTCATTTCGTTTAATATCTAGTTTCTAGCTGCACTGCAGCATTGGTTAAAATAAAATGTTATAGATGTACTAATATAGATATTTTATGCCTACAGATCCAGGAAATAATAAAATTTATGATATACTTAAAAAAACGAAGGAGCACAAAAAGACATTTCCCTTCACAGGACTTGCATACATAATTTTCTTTTCAACTACTTGGTAATTTTTTGGTAGAATAACTTCTTGTGGTGCACCACTTTAATGACATAGATATTAAGATGTGAATAGACATTTCCCTTGTCTGCATTGTTGCCTTTAGTGTACTATTTTTTCTGCTTGAGCTTTGTCATGTTTAGGTGTAAGTTATTCCATTTGCTGCTGCTTGCCAGGCATAGTGCTACCAAATTTCACTTTGTATTACTCAGTGAAGCCAGTTTTACTACGGATTTATTTTTCTTTTTGCTGCAGATTGGCTCATATTAGTGATAATGTTGCATTTGCTCTCCAAATTTAGATTTTTTGCTGCTTGCTTCGCCAATTTGCATTTTTTGTCATTGCTGTTTGCGTTAATTGTTTTGTGCTGCTGCATTGCCTCGTCCCTTAGTTTATGCATCTGAGCTCAGTAGATTTAAGTTAGCTTAAGATGGGGTAGGCTATGTAAGAGAACGAGCTGCGATGAATTGGAAGAAATGCATTGAGAAGCTATAAGAAAATGGTTTGGCCAAAAAAAGTATTTTGAAAGAATATGAATAATAAATGTAGGGTTTAGGGACAACAGGTTTAGGTAGGATTTTCTTGGAAATAAATGATGAGTTAAGATAATGGAAAATAAATAATGAGGTAAGAAATATGAGACCATATAAATACAGAAACGATGCTTGGAGAGGATTTTTTTTGGTGGAAACAAATGTTGAAATAAGACGAAAGATCTATGGAATGAAGTTTTGGGTTGGACTGCAGTGCCAAATGTTACACTGAAAACAAACCCTGCCCTTTCCTCTTGTGTTATTCTACTATGTGTTTGTGTACTCTTGTATATTTGTGTTTTTCCTGTCTTTTATGTGTTTAGCTGATATGAGTTATGTTGTGGAATTTTTCAAATACTATGTTATTTTCTTTGCAAAGATGTTTAGACATTAATTATTCTGTTTTGTTTTAATGCTCATGTGTGAAGTTTATGTTTCAAAAGTTATTCTGATCTTTTATGTATGTACTTATGTCATAATTCTTGTAACACTGATGTACATGCTTATTTCTATTCTTTTGTAAAGCCTGTTCTACTACAAATGTTATGTATATTGTTATGTTCTTTAATGATGTATTTTGTACCTTTGTAATTGTATTCTTATGTTGTAAATTTATAATTGTATAGACACCAGTTCTTCAAATTAAGTATCAATTCACTGCACATGTTTCTGTTGGTCATAATATATGCACAGTATGTGAGAAGTTGGGACTGTTAGCGCTTGCACGTGTGTTAACACTTCAGCAAGGGACTGGATAACAGCATTGCTGGTTCTAAGGACATTTCAAAAAAAAAAAAATTTGTGAGTGCACAAGTGGTGGTTCATGGACTTGCTATATTGTCCACAAGACTCTTCGATGGTGATTGTGCACCTGCACAGTCGCAACGGATGGCTGCTAGCCATCTCTACAAGGGCTACATTAGGTCTACACCTTTGATGACTCACCAATACCATTATTTCTACAAGGACTGCACTGGATCTGCACCTCTGGTGGCCCACCAATACCGTAATCTCTACCAGGACTACAGTGGGTCTACTCTGTGATGACCTACCTACCAATATTCTTCAAAACTTCGACTGACTTTGCGGTGGGTTTGCTCTGTTGTGGCCCATTACCTGTCTGCATGTCAAGAGTCAGCACCGTCTTTCCGTTGGAAGGACAACACTACTTCTTCAAGACTGCATGGAAATCCACTACTTACGTGTGCATTTTCTTTTACTGCTCAGACTTAGAGAAAAACACTGCTATTTTACTGTGATGAACGATCAGGACTGTCTTTAGGGACTGTGAGAAAATTTTAGCTTTGATTTCTTTGTTATTGTAATTGTGAAAAAATTTTAACAAATATGTATTGGCCAGTGCCCAAAACAATTTGTAAAATTTTTTGTGGGGAGCTGTTTCGGTTTTTATATTGGTAACGCCACGTAGCGCTCTGTATGAAAATCACTGGCTGTGCTGTGTGCAGTCTGTGGCTAGTTTGCATTGTTGTCTGCCATTGTAGTGTTGGGCTGTTGGCTGTTAACAGCGCGTAGCATTGCGCAGTTGGAGGTGAGCCGCCAGCCGTGGTGGATGTGGAGAAGTGAGATGGCGGATTTTTGAGACTGGATGATCTGGACGTGTGTCCATCAGAAACAGTACATTTGTAAGAATGGATGTCATGAACTGCTATATATATTATGACTTTTGAACACTATTAAGGTAAATACATTGTTTCTCCTCTATCAAAATCTTTCATTTGCTAACTATGCCTATGAGTAGTTAGAGCCTTCAGTAGTTTTTATTTAGCTGGCAGTATTGGCGCTCACTGTATTGCAGTAGTTGGAGTAACGAAGATTTTTGTGACGTAAGTGATTTGTGAAAGGTATAGTTTAATGTTAGTCAGGGCCATTCTTTTGTATGGATTATTGAAAGTCAGATTCCGTTGCTTTAAAAATATTGTGTGTCAGTTTAAGCACAGTCATGTATAAAAGTTCAAAGGGGACGTTTCAACAATATTTGCAAATTTCATACAAAGAATTTCTGCCACAGCACTATAGAGTCCTATTTAAAGGCTTCGTCTATGTTATTAGTCTGCATGCTTCAAGGCTGTGTGCTATCCTTGCTCTTTCTTGGATTCCAGAACGTGAGACATGTGCAGTTTTTTTCGTCTTGCAGCTGCTCTCAAACTCCACCACGTCACAGGTTCCCGGGCTGTGGCACCGCCCTATACATCAAGGATCAACACTTGGGATATTAGGTGTATTTTCGTTTATTTATTTATTTATTTGATCTCCGGCAACCAACCGTCATTAGCCAGCGAAAAGTTAAATGAGAGAAATAGATACAAGCTATAAATTGATGACGTAACATTGACACAAGTATAATAATATTAACGATTAGCATTATTGTAGTGGTACAGCTACAAATAAAAATAAACGTATACATATAGTAAGTACTGGGAAATGAAGAAGCTTGCACAGGATAGAGTGGCATGGAGAGCTGCATCAAACTAGTCTCAGGACTGAAGACAATAACATCAACAACATACATATAACAATGGTTTTGAACATGCTGTTTATCAATTTTACACAACACTACAAGTTTGCAGAAAAAATGAAAGAATTGCAGCACTAGAAATATAACATTTCAAGGTCTAATTTAAAATAACTGTGCATATAAATACATTGACAAATTAAAATAACAGTAACAAGGTTCGCAATGCTGAATTTTTATTAAAGATATATCTTGGCAGCTTAAAAATACGAAAAACTCTTCGGAGTATCCAGCATTATCGAAAGAAAGTAGGAAACTGTGCTTTCAAACAACATAATTGTTTTAAAAAAGATTGTCCGTGTATACAAAGAGGATATGATTGATGTCACCTTCTGCAGTGTTGTTACAGTCAACGAGCGGGATTGGAGCAATTCCATTTCGGTGGAAGTGCGTCGGGAAGCTTCCGTGGCTAAATCTCATAAAGCGTACAGTAGATGTCAGCCATCCGTGGGATAACGGCTTCATTATTTACATTCAAAGATATTACACTGCAGAGATAAATTATAAACTGAGTATTTATTTAAAATGAGGACCGTAAAGAGAACATGGCGAGATACACCCTCGCCAGGATCACTGACAAAATGGAGGAGGAAAACTGAACGAAAAAAACAAAGGGATAATAGACGATTTGAGAATTAATCGGGAGAACCCCATGTCTTTGTACCTCCTATCAGCGAGAAGAAGCTTAAAGCCTTTCTCTCAGCCCGAGACAGTAAAGGCACGCGGCTGACAGTGTCGCTTCGACCAAGTAGCTTTATAAAGAAGAGATTACGTCACATGTGTTATGTATTAACAGTGCGCTTGCTTTATGTAACTGCCATGTACGAGATTAGCTCATGTTAAACACTGGAGTTTCTGTTCCTGCTTGTGTCTGGTATTGTAAGATCTCAAAGGTTGGCGAGCGGTTGCTGAAGACCAGCAGATAGCAGAAATACTGTTTGACGAAAGACTTCTGATCTTTGCTGATTTCTACCATGTGAGATCTCAAGTGAAGTTTAAGCTACGGTACTTCAAAATAATTCATAAAATAATAAATAAAAATAAGAAACAGGTCTCACATATAACATAACATTCTATCTCACTTTTATTTCCTGTCAGTAACGTCTTAAATAAGAGCACTGTATCTTATTTTGAAAAATATGTAGCAAATTTTGGTGCTAAATACAGCACAAATATTTATATAGATGATCTAGCTAAAGGAAGAATGGCTTTCAAATTTAATGAGAAAGAGCCTGACGAAGATCAATGCCATAGCTTCCCATTTGGATATCGTGAAGAGTTTTTTAAAGCGATGGTTAGCGTTACGAGATGATTCTCCAGACATAGAAATGGCTTTGAGGATATTTATGACGGTTTCAGGGATTGCAGCATATTGCCAATCCATTTTCAGAAATTTTTAGACCATAGAAATGTGCTTTTGGCGAGTATATGTGAAGCAGATTCTCATGTTCAGCCATGCTGTCAACAGCATAGTACACACACAGCTACTAAATTTGACTTCAGTGACAAATTCAATTGGTTTGCTTCGCTCAGCACAAGGAAACTGAAAATGAAGTTATAATAAAAAAAACATTGTTGAAAAGAAATACGTCCTCAATACCTATTTACGGCCCATTTTCTTTTTTTACAATTAATAATATACACACTATTAATAATTTAAGAGTAGGAATAAAATGTTTTCTTTATTATGAAAGGTGACCGAAATGTCCGTAAACAGTAGAAAATGCACTAATTCATGGAATAACGCAGGAGGACAGATAAAAACTGGCAAATTTGCTTGAAATGACATGGGTTTTTCTTGAACCCAAAAACGAGTGCAAAAAAGGGATAATAGAGGGCGCCAGGCAGCAACACTTACGTGTATAAAACTGGCAAATTTGCTTGAAATGACATGGGTTTTTCTTGAACCCAAAAACGAGTGCAAAAAAGGGATAATAGAGGGCGCCAGGCAGCAACACTTACGTGTATAAAACGAGCTGTAGTGACAGAGGAAGTTAGGTCATCCCTAGCCTGCCTGATAAACGCCTGCTGGAAGTTACGACTTATATGCAGGATGGCGCTCCACCCCATATTGCTTGACCTGTGAAAGATCGCTTGCGCACATCGTTCGATGAACATCGCGTGTTGAGGCACCACTTCCGTCATCCTTGGCTTCCCACGTCTCCAGACCACAGACAATCCGAGTGGTTATTGCTTGTGGGGTTACATGGAGTCGCAAGTCTACCGCGATCGTTCAACCTCAATAGGGATGCTAAAAGACAACGTCCGACGGCATTTTCTGACCATACCTTACGACATGCTGTACAGTACGGAACTCAAGACATTGCCCAGTCTACAGTTATTGTTGATGAATGACTCCCGGCATGCTGACTGTTTGTTATAAAGAACATGGCCTTGGCTAAAAATCAATTGTTATGTTAGTTATTGCATTTGTATCACACGAAGCGCCGTCTGCTGGTCACTTCGTGAACGTTTTTTGCTTTCAATAAAACTCCGAGTCATTTCGAGCATGTGTCTAAATTTTTACCTCATTACTTACATTATTCTGGAAAGTACTGAATTTTCACTAATTGTCAACGGATTTTTGGGTCATTCTATGCATCATACTGAAACGACTAGTGATTAGCCACTACAAAAATGAAACGAACATTTTGTATTACTTCTCTACATCGGTAGATTTCATTAGTTGTATGCAATATTTTTTCTTTACATATTTCATTTAAGTAATATTTTTCAACAAGTCTTCATTTTACAAATTACTAAATTTCCTTAATGTGTGTATATGAAACACAGGAAGGTAGTTTTCTGTGTGGGGGGGGGGGCCGTTGGACGAGCGGGGGGGTGGGGGGTGGGGAGGTGGGGGGGTTAGGGGTAGAAGGGATGGTGTGTTGGTGAGCGCAGATTTGTAATTTGCAGTTCTGCCAGGAGCGCAGGATCCTCAACAACTACTTTTGACAAGCTGGAAATACGAGTATGTAGTAGTGTTCTCGCAATGAAGTTACGTTCAGTGAAAAAAATTAGTTTACATCAGGGAAATATCATTGAGAATGTGGAAAGAAGTCTAATTCTATTTCCGACATCGAAGGTAAAAAATGTTTTCTGTGACGCGAATGATAGGGTGTTTCAGTGATTTCACTATCGATATCGAAACCTCGATGTTAGAACTCCCAGCATCTACATTTAGTAATTACGAGGGTCACTACAAAAGAAATGCACACTATTTTCGTAAAAATACAGTTTTCATGTGTGAAAGTTTTACAGTGTATAGATACATCCTTCCCGCTTGTTTTCCAACTTATTTCAACCTGTTCATGTGAGTGGGGCCGTCACAGCATGTCTTTAAGATGGCTGGTACACTTGACGTTCGTCAGAAGCAACGTGCTGTCATACAGTTCCTGTGCTGCGAAAATGAGACAATGGGAAACGTCCACAAGAGGTTGAAAAAGGTGTATGGAGATGCTGCTGTCGATCGCACTACAGTTACTCGGTAGGCAAGCAGGTTACGTGATGAAAGCGGGCACGGCAATATTGAGGATTGTCCTCGCAGTGGCAGGCCTCGTACTCCACGTGTGAGTGTACAGGCCCTGGTTCCAAGATGGCGTAAGGCGGTTGTCCTCGATGGTGAGTGTTCATCGGAGGTGAGGGTATCGTCTGGAGTGCCCTAGGGAAGTGTGGTAGGTCCGCTGTTGTTTTCTATCTACATAAGTGATCTTTTGGATAGGGTGGATAGCAATGTGCGGCTGTTTGCTGATGATGCTGTGGTGTGCGGGAAGGTGTCGTCGTTGAGTGGCTGTGGGAGGGCACAAGATGACTTGGACAGGATTTGTGATTGGTGTAAAGAATGGCAGCTAACTCTAAATATAGATAAATGTAAATTAATGCAGATGAATAGGAAAAAGAATCCCGTAATGTTTGAATACTCCATCAGTAGTGTAGCGCTTGACACAATCACGTCGATTAAATATTTGGGCGTAACAATGCAGAGCGATATGAAGTGGGACAAGCATGTAACGGCTGTTGTGGGGAAGGCGGATAGTCCTCTTCGGTTCATTGGTAGAGTATTGGGAATATGTGGTTCATCTGTAAAGATGACCGCTTATAAAACACTAATACGACCTATTCTTGAGTACTGCTCGAGCGTTTGGGATCCCTGTCAGGTCGGATTGAGGGAAGACATAGAAGCAATTCAGAGGCGGGCTGCTAGATTTGTTACCGGTAGGTTTGATCATCACGCGAGTGTTACGGAAATGCTTCAGGAACTCGGGTGGGAGTCTCTAGAGGAAAGGAGACGTTCTTTTCGTGAATCGCTACTGAGGAAATTTAGAGAACCAGCATCTGAGGCTGACTGCAGTAAAATTTTACTGCCGCCAACTTACATTTCGCGGAAAGGCCACAAAGATAAGATAAGAGAGATTAGGGCTCGTACAGAGGCATATTGGCAGTCATTTTTCCCTCGTTCTGTTTGGGAGTGCCAGCCGCGGTGGTCTCGCGGTTCTAGGCGCGCAGTCCGGAACCGTGCGACTGCTACGGTCGCAGGTTCGAATCCTGCCTCGGGCATGGATGTGTGTGATGTCCTTAGGTTAGTTAGGTTTAAGTAGTTCTAAGTTCTAGGGGACTGATGACCACAGCAGTTGAGTCCCATAGTGCTCAGAGCCATTTGAACCATTTTTTTCTGTTTGGGAGTGAAAGAGGGAGCGAAGATGCTAGTTGTGGTACGAGGTACCCTCCGCCACGCACCTTATGGTGGATTGCAGAGTATGTATGTAGATGTAGATGTTGGTGAGCGCAGATTTGCAGTTCTACCAGGAGCGCAGGATCCTCAACAACTACTTTTGACAAGCTGGATATTTGTAATAGTGTTGTCGTTATGAAGTTATGTTCAGTAAAAATAATTAGTTTACATAATAGAAATATCACTGACAAGGTGGAAAGAAGCCTAGTTTTATTTCCGACATCGAAGGTCAAAAATGTTTTCTGTGATGCGAATGATAGGGAGTTTCAGTGATTTTAGTATCGAAATCGAGACCTCGATGTCAACACTCCCAACATCTACATTTAGTAAGTACGAGGGTCACTCCAAAAGAAATGCACACTATTTTTGTAAAAATACAGTTTTCATTCTGCATGTGTGAAAGTTTTACAGTGTGTAGATCCGTCCCTCCCGCTTGTTTTCAAACTTAGTTCAACCTGTTCCCGTGAGTGGCGCCGTCACAGCATGTCTTCAAGATGGCTGCTACACTTGGCGTCGTAAGAAGCAACGTGTTGTCATAGAATTCCTGTTCTGTGAAAACGAGGCAATGGAAAACATCCACAAGACGTTGAAAAAGGTGTATGGAGATGCTGCTATCGATCGCAGTACATTTAGTCAGTGGGAAAGCAGGTTACGTGATGAAAGCGTGCACGGCAATATTGAGGATTCCAGAATGAGATTTTCACTCTGCAGCGGATCGTGTGCTGATATGAAACTTCCTGGCAGATTAAAACTGTGTGCCGGACCGAGACTCGAACTCAGGACCTTTGCCTTTCGCGGGAAAGTGCTCTACCAACTGAGCTACCCAAGCACGACTCACGCCCCGTCCTCACAGCTTTACTTCTGCCTGTACCTCGTCTCCTACCTTCCAAACATTACAGAAGCTCTCCTGCGAGCCTTGCAGAACTAGCACCCCTGAAAGAAAGGATATTGCGGAGACATGGCTTTGCCACAGACTGGAGGATGTTTCCAGAACGAGATTTTCACTCTGCAGTGGAGTGTGCGCTGCAGATTAAAACTGTGCGCCGGACCGAGACTCGAACTCAGGACCTTTGCCTTTCGCGGCTGTTGAGAAGGATGGAAATTATGTGGAGAAATGAAAATATTATTCCTAAAGGATGTATCTACACACTGTAAAACTTTCAAACGTGTAGAATAAAAGATGGATTTAAAAAAAAATAGTGTGCATTTCTTTTGGAGTGACCCTCGTATAAGCCATGTAATCTGAAGCGGTCGCTAGTCGGTGTACTGTGCACCGCAGAGATGAACCCGCCACAGCCGAGTGGCGGAGGGCGGAGCGCGAGGCCAAACAGGCCCGAGCGCCTCCCTGCGGCCGGGCAGATATTCGGCCGGCGCGGCTCGGCCCCGGAAGACGCGGCCCTGAAATAAACAGCGCGGGCCGGCCGGCCGGCGGACGCCGAATCTCGACCGTGTTGACTCAGCGCGCCGCCCAGCGCCGCCCCACGGAATTCTGTGCGCCAGATGCGCGACGCGACTCGACTCGCATGAATATACATGCGGGCCGGCAGCGGGAGCGCGGCAGGGGCCTGCGTGTTTGCACGCTAACGCACCGTCCGCCGAGATCGCTGCTCCCAGACCAACAACTTCCATTCGCAAAATAGTTCTTTACTTCCAGCTCTACATTTAAAAACAGTCCCGTTCCAATGTTTATCTGCTGCTCTGCCGTCCATAAATACCGGTGTTCCAGAATGTTGACCCGGAAGGGGTGAGGCCACATTCCATATACGGAGCTATACAGGGTGTTACAAAAAGGTACGGCCAAGCTTTCTGGAAACATTCCTCACACACAAATAAAGAAAAGATGTTATGTGGATATGTGCCCGGAAGCGTTTAATTTCCATGTTAGAGCTCATTTTAGTTTCGTCAGTATGTACTGTACTTCCTCGATTCACCGCCAGTTGGCCCAATTGAAGGAAGGTAAAGTTGACTTCAGTGCTTGTGTTGACATGCAACTCATTGCTCTACAGTACTAGCATCAAGCACATCAGTACGTAGCATCAACAGGTTAGTGTTCATCACGAACGTGGTTTTGCAGTCAGTGCAATGTTTACAAATGCGGAGTTGGCAGATGCCCATTTGATGTATGGATTAACACGGGGAATAGCCGTGGTGCGGTACGTTTGTATCGAGACAGATTTCCAGAACGAAGGTGTCCCGACAGGAAGACGTTCGAAGGAATTGGTAGGCGTCTTATGGAGCACGGAACATTCCAGCCTATGACTGGCGACTGAGGAAGACCTACAACGACGAGGACACCTGCAATGGACGAGGCAATTCTTCGTGCAGTTGACGATAACCCTAATGTCAGCGTCAGAGAAGTTGCTGCTGTACAAGGTAACGTTGACCACGTCACTTATGGAGAGTGCTACGGGAGAACCAGTTGTTTCCGTACCACGTACAGCGTGCGCAGGCACTATCAGCAGCTGATTGGCTTCCACGGGTACACTTCTGCGAATGGTTCATCCAACAATGTGTCAATCCTCATTTCAATGCAAATGTTCTCTTTACGGATGAGGCTTCATTCCAACGTGATCAAACTGTAAATTTTCACAATCAACATGTGTGGGCTGACGAGAATCCGCACGCAATTGTGCAATCACGTCATCAACACAGATTTTCTGTGAACGTTTGGGCAGGCATTGTTGTTGACGTCTTGATAGTGCCGCATGTTCTTCCACCTACGCTCAATGGATCACGTTATCATGATTTCATACGGGATACTCTACCTTTACAAGTACGACACAACATGTGGTTCATGCACGATGGAGCTCCTGCACATTTCAGTCGAAGTGTTCGTACGCTTCTCAACAACAGATTCGGTGACCGATGGATTGGTAGAGGCGGACCAATCCCATGGCCTCCACGCTCTCCTGACCTCAACCCTCTTGACTTTCATTTATGGGGGCATTTGAAAGCTCTTGTCTACGCAACCCCGGTACCAAATGCAGAGATTCTTCGTGCTCGTATTGTGGACGGATGTGATACAATAGGCCATTCTCCAGGGCTGCATCAGCGCATCAGGGATTCCACGCGACGGAGGTTGGATGCATGTATCCTCGCTAACGGAGGACATTTTGAACATTTCCTGTAACAAAGTGTTTGAAGTCACGCTGGTACGTTCTGTTGCTGTGTGTTTCCATTCCATGATTAATGTGATTTGAAGAGAAGTAATAAAATGAGCTCTAACATGGAAAGTAAGCGTTTCCGGACACATGTCCACATAACATATTTCCTTTATTTGTGTGTGAGGAATGTTTCCTGAAAGTTTGGCCGTACCTTTTTGTAACACCCTGTATACGAAACGACTATTGCTACCATATGTACAACCGTACACTAATTATTTCAAGAGAAAACTGTTGTGTCGGCCTCATACACTACGGTAAGGAGAGATGGGCCACAGAGTGGTGTGACAACTGTCGTAATAAGATAGCTAGAAGAGAGCAGAAAAGACTAGCGAACAAATTAACACAGTAAAGGGAAGATTTACTTAACCTGAATTTCTCCAAGCGTACAAAGACTCATTACAAATAATGCAGACAAAAATGGAACCTAACTCTCATCGTTAAGAACGCAGAGGCTCGCTGCACTACAGTATGAACAGTTGTGTCGGAGGCACTACTAGGTGGCGTCTGCGTACCACCCAATGAACCACGCCCACTGAGCTCGTTGTACAGATCGGGTGGAAGCGTGGCACAGTCGACGTGGTCCATTGGGTCCGCCGGACCACGCACGAACGTTACTGGCGTGTGACGGAAGCTTGTAATTCCGCTGCCAACCTTGATACCTCTGGCGTGTCATAGATATACACTACTGGCCCCTAAAATTGCTACAGCACTAAGATGGCATGCTACAGACGCGAAGTTTAACCGACAAGAAGAAGATGCTGTCATATGCAGATGATTAGCTTTTCAGAGCATTCACACAAGGTTGGCGCCGGAGGCGACACCTACAACATGCTGACACGAGAAAAGTTTCCAACCGATTTCTCATACACAAACAGCCGTTGAGTGGCGTTGCCTTGTGAAACGTTGTTGTGATGCCTCGTGTAAGGATGAGAAATGCGTACCATCACGTTTCCGACTTTCATAAATGTCGGATTGTAGCCTACCGCGATTGCGGCTTATCGTAATGCGACAATGCTGCTCGCGTTCGTCGAGATCCAATGACTGTTAGCAGAATATGGAATCGGTGGGTTCAGGAGGGTAATACGGAACGCCGTGCTGGTTCCCAACGGCCTCGCATCACTAGCAGTCGAGATGACAGCCATCTTATCCGCATGGCAGTAAAGGATCGTGCAGCCACGTCTCGATCCCTGAGTCAACAGATGGGGACGTCTGCAAGACAACAACCATCTGCACGAACAGTTCGACGACGTTTGCAACATCATCGACTATCAGCTCGGAGACCATGGCTGCGGTTACCCTTGACGCTGCATCACAGACAGGAGCGCCAGCGATGGTGTACTCAACGACGAACCTGGTTGCACGAATGGCAAAAGATCATTTTTTCGGATGAATCCAGGTTCTGTTTGCAGCATCATGATGGTCGCATCCGTGTTTGGCGACATCACGGTGAACGCACGTTGGAAGCGTGTATTCGTCATGGGCATACTGGCGTATTACCCGGAGTGATGGTATGGGGTGCCATTCGTTACACGCCTCCGTCACCTGTCGTTCGCATTGACGGCACTTTCAACAGTGGACGTTACATTTCAGATGTGTTACGACCTGTGGCCTACCCTTCATTCGATCCCTGCGAAACCCTACATTTCAGCAGGACAATGCACGGCCGCATGTTGCAGGTCCTGTACGGGCTTTTCTGGATACAGAAAATGTTCGACTGCTGCCCTGACCAGCACATTCTCCAGATCTCTCACCAATTGAAAACGTCTGGTCAATGGTGGCCGAGCAACTGGCTCGTCACAATACGCCAGTCACTAATCTTGATGATCTGTGGTATCGTATTGAAGCTGTATGGGCAGCTGTAACTGACACGGCATCCAAGCTCCGTTTCACTCAATGCTCAGGCGTATCACGGCTGTTATTACGGCCAGATTTGGTTGTTCTGGGTACTGATTTCTCAGGATCGATGCACCCAGATTGCGTGAAAATGTAATAACATGTCAGTTCTAGTATAATATATTTGTCCAATGAATACCCGTTAATCATCTGCATTTCTTCTTGGTGCTGCAATTTTAATGGCCAGTAGTGTATGATCCCACAAAGACAATGTCCAAAAAGGAATTTATAAAGTAAATATAGCATGTACAGAATATACACTGTCTAGTCAGATTACGTGACCACCTGTCAATAGCCTGAATATCCACCTTTTGCTGTGTGGGCGGCTTTGTGACATGTTGAAAGAGTCAGTGAGGTTCTGGAAGCGGTACCAGCGATATGGAGCCAAGCCGACTCCTGTACTATGGACATCTGTGCTGGGCTTCTTAGTTGAGGATTCATAGGGCGAACAGCCGTATCGAGGTGGTCACACAGATCCTAGATTAGGTATAATTCCAGGGAGTCTGGTGACGATGCACGTAGACAGGCGCTGTATATTATGTTTCATAGTCTTAGTAAATGCCTTCAGGGTAAGGAGAATGAAACTGCATGTAGGGGTGTACATGGTGTCCAAATGGTAGATGCATACTTGTTTTGATCCACTGTGTCTTCCAGATCACACAGGGAATGACACGAAAACATTCCCCAGATGATAGCACTCTCTTCTCCTCCCTGGACCGTTTGTTTTCAGAAGTTTCACGGTGTACTCGACAACGGCAGTCTCTCCGATGTAGCATAAAACGTGATTCACCTGTAAAGGCCACCGTTCGCCACTCAATGGCCGTCCAGTTGCCGTGGTGGCGTGTAAATTCCAGTCATAATTGCTGATCAGCGTGGGTGCATGAACCAGGCGCCTCTGCGGAGGCCCATACCCGGCAATATTCCCTGAACTGTCTTTGAGGAGATGCTGTTGGAAACTCTTTGGTTGAAGTGAGCAGTCAGTTGCACGTCTCTTCCCCTATACACATCTTAGCAACTGTCAATCACCCCTGTCACCTACAGCTGCACAGCTCGGCGCCGGTTTTGAATGGGGCCATTTTGCCATGCACGGTGAACTTTAACCACGGCAGCACGCGAACAGTTTCAGAAATGCTTCCTGCCCCCCCCCCCCCCCCCTGCTCACACCAGCCAATGATCACGCTGCCTTGGACGTCACGTAAATAGCTCTGTCCCTGCATTACCACAATGACTGTACCGTTTTCCGCGTCCCCGCAAAGTGCATTACATGGCCGTTATTTCTAGAATTGCCACCTGCTGTCTCGAGACGCTTACTGCACGTTGACATCGAACAAAGGCAGTTTCACATTAGAGCGACTGCACCGTGTAACATGACAATATCTTCTCGTAAATGTAAGTCAATGGTAGTTTATGAAAAATATTCAATGAGAACTAGGGTAATTGTTGATCACAAAATATTTTAACTGTCTTGGATGTAAAATATCGTATGAGTATGAGGAAGTCAATAAGCTGAATAAATCTGAAAGTAAATGAGGGGCAATAAACATAACTTTAAAGGATAAAACACCGGCGGTCGGAATGGCCGCTACAGTCCGGAACCGCGCGACCGCTACGGTCGCAGGTTCGAATCCTGCCTCGGGCATGGACGTATGTGATGTCTTAGCTTGGTTAGGTTTAAGTAGTTCTAAGTTCTAGGGGACTGATGACCCCAGGTCTCATAGTGCTCAGAGCCATTTGAAGCATTTTTGATAAAACACGGTAAGAAACAAAACTAAAAATCTGTAAAACTGTCGCATTGCCAGTCCTATTGCATAGAAGTGAATTGTTGGCACTGAATAAAAGACAAGAAAAACAAATACAAAGAGAAGCAGTCAGATATCTTAGACCATTCGAGGGATTAAAAAGAACAGACCAAAACAGAAAAAAAGATGTTCGTAAGGAGTTGGAAATTGCGAATGTGAAAGAAAAACTAGAATAAAAACAGAAATAAATGGAATGAACATGTATAAAGAAGGGAGCACAGAGGCCATCAAGTGAGATAAAGAACTGTAAAGCAAAAGAGAAAGTGTTCCTGCAGACTGAGGCAAATATGCGAACTTTAACAAGACCAGTATTGGACTAATACGGTATGTGAATAACAAAATGAAGATACAGTATATGCTGTATTGTCGAGACAGTATTCATTGTGCGTTACTTTCGTTAGTGAAACACACATACTGCTTCTACATCTACGTCTAAATCTATGAACCACATAGCCAAAAGGTCTGAGGCGTCGCCCGCATCTCGTGGTCGTGCGGTAGCGTTCTCGCTTCCCACGCCCGAGTTCCCGGGTTCGATTCCCGGCGGGGTCAGGGATTTTCTCTGCCTCGTGATGGCTGGGTGTTGTGTGCTGTCCTTAGGTTAGTTAGGTTTAAGTAGTTCTAAGTTCTAGGGGACTGATGACCGTAGATGTTAAGTCTCATAGTGCTCAGAGCCATTTCTGAGGCGTCTTGTCACGGTTCGCGCGGCTCCCCCCCCCCCCCCACACCCCCCACCTCCCCACCCCCTTGAAGGTTCGAGTCCCCCCTCGGGCATGGGTGTGTGTGTTGTCCTTATCGCAGGTTAGTTTAAGTTAGGTTAAGTAATGTGTAAGCTTAGGGGCCGATGGCGTCAGCAGTTTGGTCCCATAAGATCGTACCACAATTTTCCAAAATTTCCTATAAACCGCTAACTGTTTTATGGGATGTACTGGAGGGTAATTTGCGTACCACTTTCACTTTTCCCTTTTCCTGTTACAGTAGCGAGTGGTCTGTGAGAAGCTTCACTCTTGCCGTTTTTACCTACATAACCTTGTACGTAGGAGGAAGCAATTCATTCTTTAACTCTTCTAGGATTGTACGTTCGCGAATTTGTAATGGACAATGGTAGACCAAACCGTCACGCAGAACGTCTCTCATAGCGTCTGCCAATGGAGTTGGCTGAACGTCCCCGTGACGCTTTAGCCTTTGCTTAAAGGAGCTGTAACGAAACGAGAAGCTCTTCTGTCGGCCTTCGCTGTTTCCTCTATAAATCCTCTCTGTTAAGGATCCCAGACTGACAAGCAATATTCAGGTATGATCGAACAAGAATTTTATAAGCTACTTCGTTTTTGGCGGGACTGCTCTTGAATAACATTTCTCCATTAAATCTCAGTCTGAAATTTGCCGTATCTGCAACTTGTTTCATGTAGTGATCGTTTCACTTTAAATAACTCTGCACGCATACTCAAAGATATTTTATGGCTGTAACTGGTTCCATTTACTGTTCAGCAGTAGTGCGATCATACAAACAATTGGTCTTTCTACCTATTTACGCGCAGCATATTACATTTGTTTATTCGGAGGGTCAACTACCAGTCTCTGCAACAAGCGTCACTCCTTGGGAGGTCGTCCTGTGTTTTGCAAGAATTTTGAAGCTGTGTAAGTGCTCTGTATAGAACGGCATCATCCTCGAAAATCGTTATAGATATGGTTAGGTTGATTTGGGGGGGGGGGGGGGGGGAGAGGACCAAACAGAGAGGTCATCTGCCCATCGGATTAGGGAATGGTATCAGCCTGTATCCTTTCAAAGGAACCATCCCGGCGTTTGCCTGAAGCGATTTAGGGAAAACACGGAAAAGCTAAATGAGGATGGCCTGACACGAGTTTGAACCGTCGTCCTCCCGAATGCGAGTCCAGTGTGCTAACCACTGCGTCACCTTGCTCGGTCTTATGGAACTTCTCACGTTACTCACTAGTAAAGTTATGTATGTTGTAGAAGATAATGGTGGCGTACGCCCGAAATTACTTCTATGTCTGAGGGTTTCTTTCTTTTAAGAATGGTATGCCGTGTTATGTTTGCAATGAACTCTTCAATCCATTCGCTAAGTTCGTCTGATATTCTGACGCTCGAATTGCGTTCATTAGGGTGCAGACTGTATGGAACATCTTCTGGATTTTTCTAAGTGTAGTGTCAAGCCACCGCAGGTAACGAAATCTGCCCATTCTTTCCCCAACAACATATGATAAAGGACTACAATATCAAAACCATGGGAAGTTGTAGATTGTGTAGCAGAACAGGTACCAACATAAATGTCCAGTATTATCATGCGATTAAGAAACTAAAATATAATTCACTGAAGATAACACAGAAAATGCTGAAACATTTATGGGTAAAACAAAACAGAAAAATGTGTCGTGCATAAGATGGAATTCCTCGTCCTGTTTTCATAGCAAGCTCAGACATAAGAAGAAGAGCTGCAACACCATAAGATGATTAGTAAACACAAGGTTTACTTAATTTGAATTTCTCCAAGCACGTGGAAGATTCATCACAAATAACGCAGCAAGAAACAGAACCCAGCTCTCAGTGTCGACAAGTATGAGGCCCTCTGAACTAGAGTGCAGACGATGGTGTGGAAGTTGCGAACAGGCGGCGTCTTCATGGCATCACGTAGCGAAGAGGTTCCGAGCGCAAGTCGGCTGTCTCGCTACAGCCGGCCATCCGATATCGTGGCTCAGCAGGTATGCTGCATTGGGTCCTGTGGATGCCTCACGTCCGCTGTAGAGGTCTAACGGAAACTTGCAATTCCACTGCCAACTTTGAGCCTGTGGGGTGGTATCGATACTTTACACCAAACAACAGACCGACGTCAGTCATATAAGCCTACAGCTTTGTGCCTCTGTTCGGCAAGCCTTCTTGAAAACGGGGAGCCTGCGCTTTTTCCCATCATTTGAAGCACATCCTTCCTCCAGAAACCTATGATACAAACATTATTCTTTGAAATCCGTTGTAATTCCCCCACTGACTGTGACATAAACCACACATTGCTGTTTGCCTTGCTCTTCCCTGGAAAAGGAAAATACCATACGTACATTTTAGGCCACATACATTATGGTCACATTACATACTGACAAAATGTACACATATGGATATTATAAGGAATCGTTTTTAAGTAGAACTAATCTCTCCATTCAGCTTAGAAATTTGGAAATTTGTGGTAAGGTATTATGTGACCAAACTGCTGAGGTCCTCAGTCCGTAAGCTTAGACACTGCTTAATCTAACTTAAACTAACTTACGCTAAGGACGACACACACACCCATGCCAGAGGGAGGACTCGAACCTCCGATGGGGAACATTCAGCTTATATCACAGTTTAATTTTACAATGGAACTGAACACTGTGCAATAAAAGTATAAGGCTCAGTCAAATGAAAACCAGACAACCGGAAGAAAAGTAAGTAAATTGTTTATTATTTCAGAAGTAAACACTGTAACTGTTAATACATTTACCCTATGTGAGACAAGATGGTCAATGTCTAGAAAAATGTTTGCGGTGGTTGTATCCACACGTGCACCTCTTCCGCTGAAGGAAATCGACGGCCACGAGTGTATTTTTTCAGGGCTCCAGAAATATGGAAATCGCATGGGAAGAGGTCGAGGCTGTATGGAGGGTGTCTAAGGGAACCGTGGAGTTCAGAAGATCCAACATGGATAAAATAACATGTATTTTTATTTTTCGGTGTAAACTCTTAAAAGTATGAACATTTCGCTAAGCGACGTTCCCATCTCTTTCTCTGTCCAGATAGTAATTAGTCTCTTCCTCTGCAAAATCGTTCTTTACAAATGTGGTGGCCTCTTCATTCGCCGAAAATTTCTGTCCTCCGTGCTCAACCTTTAATCGGGGAACAAAAAAAGTATAATGGAGCCGCATCTGATGAGTAAGGAGGGTGGTCTAACAGCTGAAACAGCAATTCTTAGATTTTCGCCATGGCTGCTGCTGAGATGTGAGACGGCGCAGAGGTAGCGGTCGCGTCACCCTGGCTACAGTCTATTTTCTCATCCCTAAATTTTCCATCAGTGTGTAACAAACGCGTTCCTTAGATACGATAATAGCGTCAGATATCCCTCTCACCTTAATTCGTCGGTTACCTAGCGCCATTTGTTGAACTTCACCAATGTTATCGTCAGTGTTTGCAATTTCCGGCCGTCTCGAACGTTCATCGTCACCCATGGTGGTTCTTCCACGTCCAAATTCAGCTACGAAGTATTTCATGGTGATATGTGATGGCGAAGAGTCCCCGTACACAGCATCCAGTTCGTGTCAGTTTGCGTAGTGGTACCGCTTTTCAAAACCAAAAAGCTAATGACAGTTAGATAGTCGATTTTATTTTCACAAAAACACTCCCTTTGAATCCTGGAACGACTGTCAAACAACAAATGCGAGTCCTAAATGGCTGCAAGTCTGGTCAGGGCCTTGCTACACATACAGAAACAAGTTCGTCTACTTCTGCCGTGTTGAGGTCGGAAAGTTTTCAGACTACCCTCGTAGCATAGATCCAGACGGCAGCAATAACAGCAGCAAGACGACAGCAGCGAAAGCAACTAAGGTAGGTTTTAATTCATTTACCATTCTTCTCTACAAAATAGACTTTTATTCACCTTAAAAATGTACAGTACACATCACTGCTTTAAATGATTACTCCAGGAATATAGTACAACCCCCTTACGTCTCGCTCACATAGGAACCATGAGGATAAGATGAGAATAATTACTGCACTCACAGAGGCTTTCAGATAGTACGTGAATGGAATGGGAAGACTCACTAACAACTAGTACAATGCGACTTATGTTCAAATGTGTGTGAAATCTTATGGGACTTAACTGCTAAGGTCATCAGTCCACAAGCTTACACACTACTTAACCTAAATTATCCTAAGGACAAACACACACACCCGTGCCCGAGGGAGGACTCGAACCTCCGCCGGGACCAGCCGCACAGCCCACGACTGCAGCGCCCTAGACCGCCCGGCTAATCCCGCGCGGCACTATGCGACTTACCCTCTGCCACCCACTCCACGATGGTTTGCAGGATGCAAATGTAGATGTAGATGAAGATTGTTCATTTACTGAGACTCGATTGCATATCAAGCGCTCATAAGCAATTTCTCATTTTATTTCCCTCTAATCGCAACAACAACTGAATGCGCCAGTGCTGCATTGGAATGCCACTACGAAGCTGCCATTCTTCGCAAGCGAATAGGCGTTTATCGCGCTTTGCAACAATGCTAGCGCACAGCTGAGATAATTACTCTCGATTACAGCTTTGCATGGATTGCTGCTACTAAGGCCTTTGGTTTAGAAACTGACTGACGGAATGGGAACATATGCCGAAAACAACAGACATTCAAGCCTTACAAATGGTTCAAATGGCTCTCAGCACTATGGGTCTTAACATCGAGGTCATCAGCCCCTAGAACTTAGGACTACTTAAATCTGACTAACCTAAGGTCATCACATACATCCATGCCCGAGGCAGGATTCGAACCGGCGACCGTAGCGGTTGCGTGGTTCCTGACTGAAGCGTCTAGAACCGCTCGTCCCCAGCAGCCGGCTCATGGTTTACACCCATGCTGTTTTTCGTCGCAGTAAGGACAACGTAAATCTCAATCGAAGAGCCTTGCGTTCGACATTATAGGGATACCACAAATAAACGAAAATCCTTCTGCAATTGGAAAAAGACAGTATCGTTAAACATTTGAAAGGACATTTTTATCCTCATTATGGCCTGGCTTCTAAGATTACTTAAATCTGACACCCATCAAAAATACTCGAAAACGCATACTTTCTCTTCAATATTACCATGTTTGTCGAACCACTTTTCAACTGAAATATAATGTTCGTACACCAAATAAAAGTAGACATTTACACTATTTAAACAGGATATAACTCATCGATGTTCGTCATGAGATGTAATAAGAATATGAGCTCAAAATCAGGAGTCAAAAAAATTTCTGTGAATGCCTAAGGGATCAAACTGCTGAGGCCATCGGTCCCTACACTTACACACTACTTAAACTAACTTATGTTAACGACAACACACACACCCATGTCCGAGGGAGGACTCGAACTTCCGGCGGGAGGAGCCACGCAGTCCGTGACATGGCGCCTCAAACCGCGCGGCCAGTCGGCGAGGCCAACCAGGGGTCAGTCATTATGAAATGGATTTAACTGGCCTGAGCATGATATACGAATTGCATTCGAACAATAACCGGGTTCCCGGGTTCAATTCCCGGCGGGGTCAGGGATTTTCTCTGCCTCGTGATGGCTGGGTGTTGTGTGCTGTCCTTAGGTTAGTTAGGTTTCAGTAGTTCTAAGTTCTAGGGGACTTATGACCACAGCAGTTGAGTCGCATAGTGCTCAGAGCCATTTGAACAATTTTTTGGTTTGTCAGAGAAAATCGATAATCATGTATTGCATTTGTATTGAGAAAATCGATTCCATACTCCGTGTCACTATCGGCCGCTGAGAGTAAGAGACTGCACGAATTTGAAAAGCACCTTGTCGACACGAACTGCATGCGGAGAACGAGACATGCGAGTGCAAAACGTTTCCGTCACTCCGGGTCCGTTGAGGTTAAAGTACTGAAGGAATAAAACAGCCGACTCTGCCCGAGCCGCCGGCGGTGTGGCCGGGCGGTTCTAGGCGCTTCAGTCTGGAATCGCGCGACCGCTACGGTCGCAGGTGCGAATCCTGCCTCGGGCATGTATGTGTGTGATGTCCTTAGGTCAGTTAGGTTTAAGTAGTTCTAAGTTATAGGGGACTGATAACCTCAGATGTTGAGTCCCATAGTGCTCAGAGCCATTTGAACCATCTGCCCGAGCCAGGAAAAGAACACGTAACACGAATAACTATACGTTTTAGGCAGCATCAGAAAGGTACCTTGTGGTTATAATATCATTGCAGCAACTCATGGAGATCCAGTGTGGGCGGCCTGTAATTGGTTTGTCAGAGCCCGCATCTCGTGGTCGTGCGGTAGCGTTCTCGCTTCCCACGCCCGGGTTCCCGGGTTCAATTCCCGGCGGGATCAGGGATTTTCTCTGCCTCGTGATGGCTGGGTGATGTGTGCTGTCCTTAGGTTAGTTAGGTTTCAGTAGTTCTAAGTTCTAGGGGACTTATGACCACAGCAGTTGAGTCGCATAGTGCTCACAGCCATTTGAACCATTTTTTGGTTTGTCAGAGAAAATCGATAATCATGTATTGCATTTTCAATGGAAAGAAATTTGTTCCAATTTTGGTCACCAGATGCAAATCTTGCACAGTACACCGTTTATGACGGTATGACATCCACACCATGGTCTGCCCCCGGTAGCTGTGAGGTCAGCGGGACAGACTGTCAGTCCTAAAGGATGTTCGGTCAGAGGGTTAGTTGCCCTCTGTAATAAAAAAGAACTGAATTAATGGATCAACTACGAACTGAAACGGGTGTCTCGCGACGTTCGCCCCGAGTAGATACAACGAACAAAATCGAACAAAATGAGATTTTTTTTAAAAAAGGCCTGGGTTCGATTCCCAGCTGGGTCGAAGATTTTCTGCGCTCAGGGACTGGGTGTTGTGTTGTCCTAATCATCGTCATTTCATCCCCATCGACGCCCAAGACGCCGAAGTGGCGTCAAATCATAAGACTTGCACCCGGCGAACGGTCTACCCGACGGGAAGCCCTATCCACAGGACATTTAAATTTACACCCACACCATCATTTGGCAAGCTATGGCTATCGAGAAGAGAGACCACGCTGTGTTAGTAAAACTGTTTTATACGAAAGGCAGCAATTGTCGAGCTGCATTGATAGGGTATTGCCGACTGAAAGCCGCCGATGTCATTAAATGTTTTAGAGAATATGATAATAAAATTAGAAAACAAAGATAAGCTTGGTGTGACACCTGCAAGACAAAGGCGTCCTATCCCGGTGTAAGTTATTGATGAGGTTGCTGTTACTAAAACTGACCATGCAGCACGTGCTCCGGGTACTGTTGCTGCCCGTTCAGTGACACAAAGATCGCCATCCCATGGTAAAAGTATGCAAAGTGCCCGTACAAGATTCACATGGTGCCAGCAGCTGAAACTTTATGAGCCACAGAGATGTTCTGAATTTGCTCTTCGGTTCATGACACAGGTCGATGACACGTGTTCGGGAAGTATTCTATGGGACGACGCACAAGGTCAGTGAATACACAGGACCGCCTAACTTGGGGTATTGTTAAACCGTGTGTTATGCGCGAAGAGAGACTGTACTTACCGTACGTGGTTGTGTGGTGTGGAACAAACACTTTGACTACTACGGACGCAGGTTTGAATCCTGCCTCGGGCATGGATGTGTGTGATGTCCTTAGGTTGGTTATTTTTAAGTAGTTCTAAGTTCTAGGGGACTGGTGACCTCAGATGTTAAGTCCCATAGTGCTCAGACCCATTTGAAGCCATTTTTTTCAGGCATGGATGTGGCTGATGTCCTTAGGTTAGTTACATTTAAGTAGTTCTAAGTCTAGGGGACTCTGACCTCAGATGTTAAGTCTCATAGTGCTTAGAGCCATTTGAACAAACACCTTTATTCTCAGTGTATGGTTTTTTTGATAGAATATATCCAGAGGGCCTGTCGCGTGTACCGTGACGCCTGCACGTTATCGAGACCCCCATGTAGAGCATGTGACTCCAACTGTGTAAGAGCGTTGCTCACTGTGCTGGCGTAAGCTGTCGCCATCACACCGGTCGGCAAAGATGAAGCGTGAAGATCGATTAGTCAGCGCTGGATCAAGGGCATCTATCACGAGAGAGGCTAGGGATACATCCACACGCCTCCAACGCCCTCTCGACAGTATGTATTTAGGCCGCCGCCGTCGATTGGAGGGCCTCACTCAATCATCCAGTTAGGCGTCTGTCAGATTACTTGCAAACTGTGTTAGTTCATCTCAGTCTACGACAGTACATAGAGACCAGATTAGTGACTATATCGGCACTAGTTTACCTCAATCAGAATTGTACTTTACTAGCAGTGAGAAACTAAAGTTTGTAATAGCAAGCTTACCGATATTGACATTATATCAGTCTGCAAGAGGACTATCACTGATGAGCCTGTACCACAAAACACGAACTGTATTCAAGTTAAGTAAACGTTTCCAGTCCACGTAAATAAAGAACCATATTAACTGACATGCGCATTTGTGTTGTAGAAAGAGGATACAGGCGAAGCATAACAACATCCTCTCCCTTGCTTCCTTGTGATACAAGACTCTACAGTGGCGAACGAGGATAATTCAGTGCCGATCGAAGATAATCAACTTGGCCGAAGATTTTGCTTGCCTCTCTTGGGTTTTAGCTTTCAGGGGGCTCGTGTTCAAGTGTTTCTATTTGCTAATTTGTTGTAGTGTTCTTGCATGTATTTCAGGAGGGGAGCCACAGAACTAATCACAATTCTCTTTTCAGAGACTTTGCTTGCTTGTTGATGTAACGTTTTTGTGTAAACCATAAATTCCCCACCCCCTCCTCTCCCTGAACTCGTGCCTCACCTGCAGATGGCCAATGTGTCAGATCTAACACAAGATTTTCAGTTTCAGAACCAACAAATCGCTATCTCACCGACGACGGTACAACAAGTAGGAGCTGCACAAGCTGTGTCGGCCGCACAACCAACCAACCATCTAGCCCAAGTGCCGCCAACCAATATACCAACGTTCCGCCTATTTAAGGAAACATAGGAGGAAGGGACTGAAGAACGATCTCATCCCCTTCTCCCACCTCCTCCTTTTCCTTGAAAGGATACGGATCCTGTACATCTCCCGTAAACTCAATCCTCCTCACCCGCTCGTCTCCCCGATCCTCCCCCACCCCTGCCCGCTGCCGCGCCTGTATTCCCACGTCCCACCCGGTCTCCATCTCTCCACCCTCCTTACCCTCTCCCAAGGTGGCTTCCTCCAGCTCCCCCTCCCTGATGATATCCTCCTCCCCTCCATCTACCCCTCCTACCTACTTTGATCCTCCCTCCCTCTTCCTGTGTCTGTTCCTTTGGGCACCCTCCATCCCTCCTCCCCTCCTCCCCTTCTCCCCACTCCTCCCCCGGGCCTCCACTCCCCTGTCCTTCTACTCCTCCTCCCATCTCCTCAGCCATTGGCATCTATGTTCTCCCCTCTCCACCCTCTCCACCCGCCCTCACCCTTCTTCCCCTCTTGGCAGGTCCGTGGACTCGCACACGCTACGTGGACTTTCGCGCGCCGGAGATCATCGCCATCTGTGTCTCGTGTGTGTGACGTCGTTTTGTGTTTTTAGTGTCCGCCGTCCCGCTTCTACGTTCACTTGTGCCGTCGGATTCATCAGTGTTATGTGCGCCGTGTCAACGTGTTTTCAGTGTCGTTATCGTCGCGTGTGAACGGCTCCGTGTTTTTTGTGTATCTGTGACCACTATTTTTTGCCCATCACTCTGTTCATTTTAATTCTCCGTTCTTGTACTGTTATTGTCACCACTATGGCTGAAGAACGGCGTAGCATGCCGCTGCCAGCCTACCTGATTGTTCAGGTGTTAAAATAACAAAGTAAAAAAAAAAAAGAAAAAAGAAAAAGGGACTGAATACCTAACTCAGTTCCAAGCACACTGTTAAGTCCATCGTGTTGAAGATACTGTGAAGCTACAGTATTTTTCAGGGTAATACAAAAACTATTCCCAACCGCGTCTCGATCAAAACTGTGTATGAATTCCTAAGGGACTAACCTGCTGAGGTCATCGGTCCCCAGACTTACACACTACTCAAACTAACTTATGCTAAGAACAACACACACACCCATGCCCGAGGGAAGACTCGAACCTCCGGTGGGAGGAGCCGCGCAATCCGTAACATGGCGCCTCGAACTGCGCGTCCGCTCCGCGCGGTGACGAACTCGTCTATGATCAAGTAATCACTGCATTAACTCAGTACCATGACCAGAAAGTCCAACTACCTGCAGCTAGGTACCAGTTCTTCCGCTTGCAGGAAAAATCCGGAACAGACGTACCGCCAGTGGTACACAAATTAACGGGCATGACAAGGAGGTGCAAATTTTAGTTGTGACAACTTTAACAGTGATTTAATGATACATGGTCGAGTGGTTCTAGGCGCTTCAGTCAGGAATCGCGAGACCGCTACGGTTCAAAAATGGCTCTGAGCACTATGGGACTCAACTGCTGTGGTCATAAGTCCCCTAGAACTTAGAACTACTTAAACCTAACTAACCTAAGGACATCACACACATCCATGCCCGAGGCAGGATTCGAACCTGCGACCGTAGCAGTCGCACGGTTCCGGACTGCGCGCCTAGAACCGCGAGACCACCGCGGCCGGCAGACCGCTACGGTCGCAGGTTCCAATCCTGCCTCGGGCATGGATGTGTGTGGTGTCCTTAGGTTAGTTAGGTTTAAGTAGTTCTTAGTTCTAGGGGAATGATGAACTCCGCTGTTAAGTCCCATAGTACTCAGAGCCATTTGAACCATTTGAATGATACATGACGCAACAACATTTAGTGTCCCAGATAGTAGAATGCGGGAGCAGATCTTAAAGTACTCTGATCCATGACTACCCCAAATACTGCAGATCTTACAGCAATATGATTCCAGTGCCATAGCCGCCGATAAATTTGACCAGCCCCCGATTTCTCGGGTCGAGTCGGCCCTTGTTCGCGATCGCCCCAAGCGGCCACAACAACGAGAGCGTACACAGCCGCGCGGACAGTCAAGTAGACATGTAAATAGGTCTATGAATTTACTGAAGTCTTGCCGTAGATATTTTGCTCGCCACGAAAGACAGGCTTGCTCATCACGTAACACAACGTGTTACACATGTGGAAAAAATGGCCATGTCGAAGCAGTTTGTTTGCAACGGCACAAGAACGCCAATTTGGCTCGCTTCCAGAAAAAAATAGGCTCGTGCACATGCAGTAAACGCTGTTTTTTCAAAACCACGACCGGTTCAAACAAAAGTAAGATTAAGGTTATGCTTCCTTCTCGCCCTAGTGCCGTGCAACGGCGTTCTGACGAACTATTTCTCTCATTACGAATTGCTGGCCATATTGTGCACTTTCAGTTAGACGCCAGTGCCTCAGTAGTTTTGCTTAATCGTGCCACTTATGAACAGTTAGGCTCACCACGCCTTTTTGAATCTAGCAAGCCTCTCACGGCTTACAACGGACAGGAAATTTCAGTTCTAGGGCAGTGTAGTTTGACTGTCACTTACAAATCTCACACTAGGACAGCGAATTTTACTGTGTTGAAATCTGGAGACAGTGAGAACATATTCGGTTTAGATGCCTTTGATTTGTTTGGACTTAGCATCCAAGACAGTGTACTTGCGGTGTCTGTTTTTGAACCAAAAGACAATGTAGCTAGTTTGCTTACAGAATTTCCTGAACTATTAGCAGAAGGAATGGGAAAAGCTAATATCTTTGTAGCCGAAGTTACAATGAAAGACAATGCACAGCCTACGTTTTTCCGGGGCCGCCCCGTTCCAGTTGCTTTAAGAGACAATGTAGCCAGTGAATTGAAAGAATTGCAAAATAACGGTGTAATTGCTCCCATTCAAGCTAGTCAATGGGCAAGTCCTCCCGTTTTGTTGGCTTAGCCTCCTGGTCGCCTTCGCGATTGTGTTCACTTCAAGTCTACAATCAACCCACAGACAGTAGTTGACACTTATCCGTTACCTCACCCTGAGGAATTCATGGACAGTATTGGTTTATGACGTTATTTTTCTAAGATAGATTCGCGTGATGCCTACTTGCCAATTCCATAGGATGAAGGATCACATTTTTTTTTCAGTGCACGCTTAGGACTGTTCAAGCATTTGCGTTTGCCCGTCGGCAGTGCTTCCATACCCACCAATTTTCAACGTTACTTGGAACAGCTGACTGCGAAAGTGCCATTTTGTTGAAACTACCGTGACGATATTGTCGTCTCAGGTGGTACACCAGAGGAATCCATTGCCTAGTTGCGTGCTCGTTCTGGAGTGTTGTCTCGAAAAGTGACTTTTTTCAGACTGAACTGCTGGCCATGTGTTAAACAGTCAGGTTGGGCACCCCCTCCGATCTCTTTTGCTTGCAATCCGTGGCATGCCTGTTCCTCGCAATGTGTCTCAACTGCAGTCAGTTCTAGGCAAGATGACATACTACATTCGGTTCACACAAAATGCCGCTTAGATCGCGGCTCCGTTGCATCGCTTGCGTCGGAAAAATGTGCCTTCGTGTGGACCAAAGAGTGTCAAAATGCATTTCAGGAACTCGAAAATGTTTTGCCTAGTGACAGATGTTTAGTTCATTTTGATTCTGACAAGCCAGTAGTTTTGCAAGTCGATGCTTCTTCCTACGGAATCGGCGCTGTGCTTTCGCACAGAATCGGGGCACAAAGCAAACCTAGAGCAGAGCTTTGCCCACTGAAACTCAGTGCAATCATTCTCAAATGGAAAAATAGGATCTCGCTATTGTGTTTGGTGTAACAAAATTCCATCACTACCTGTTTGGTCGTAAGTTCCATTTAGTGACATATCACAAACCGTTGCAGTCCTTGTTTCATCAAAAATGGCTCTGAGCACTATGGGACTTAACAGCTGAGGTCATCAGTCCCATAGAACTTAGAACTACTTAAACCTAACTAACCTAAGGACATCACATACATCCATGCCCGAGGCAGGATCCGAACCTTGTTTCATCCGTCAAAGCTGATTCCTACACGCACTGCTCAAAAATTGCAATGTTGGATTTTGTTGCTTCCGCAGTATCGTTATGGAAATGCGTACAGATGTACGACAAAGGGTGTCAATGCAGACGCCCTGTGTCACCGTCCGATTGTGCATCTTGTTGCCAGATTGATGCGCAAGACTCTGAACTGCTGGAATCTTTTCCCTTGCACTACAGAAAAATTGTGCAGGCCACAGAAGTATACCCAGATCTCAAGATTTTGTTGCATTACATTTGCACGTCTTGGCCTCGTTCACTAAACAGCTTCCGGAACGCCGTCGTGCGTCGATATTTTACACGTCGGCATAATCTTTCAGCTCAGCAGGGTGTGATTCTAGTGCAAAATGGCAGTGGATAATCAAGTGTGCTTATTCCCAAAGTGTTGCAAAAGGATGTGTTGCGATTGCTCCATCAAGGACACTGGGAAACTGTTCGCACTATATAGTTAACGCGATGGAACTGTACGTGGGAGGGCACGGACGCCCATATTGAACAGATGAAATCACAGTGTCGCGTATGCGTGGAAAACCAATACGCTCCACCACCGGCATTCACAGCTTGGCCTAAGACTCAATCATCCCCGTGGGACTTAACTTCTGAGGTCATCAGTCCCCTAGACCATAGAACTACTTAAACCTAACTAACCTAAGGACATCACACACACCCATGCCCGAGGCAGGATTCGAACCTGCGATCGTAGCGGTCGCGCGGTTCCAGACTGTAGCGCCTAGAACCTCTCGGCCACCCCGGCCGGCGGCTCATAGTGGTACACTCTTTTAGCAAGTTCCAATTTGCGGTAACTATGGCTACCACATCACGTATTACCAGTCAAGCGTTGTCCTCCATATTTTGCAAAGAAGGTTTGCCAGAAGTATTTGTTCTTCCAGTAATTTTCGGGTTTTCAACCGGATCCCATCAATATTCTGCCACGATATTTGGGCCCAGAGACGTCCGGCCATCCTAACATGAGTAGAGGAAGTACTGAAGAAACCTGAGGCAGCCAAGTTGTGTGTGCTGCTCTCAGTGGTGAATTAAGAACAACCTAATCGCTGAGTATCCACTGAGCATGTCGATTTCATTGTGGCCGCCTGACTTTAATAATTGGACTCCAATTTTTATCCAGCTGAAGGTCGTTATGACGAGTCATTAAATTATCAGCAAGACGTATTTCCACGGATTCTCTAATTACAGAGGCCCAGAAGCTGGAAACCGGTGCTAAGATTTTGGTATTATTATTTGCCTCGTGCATATAACCTCCTAACGCATGCTCCGTAAACCGCCAGTACGATTTGCATGCGTGGAATTCGCAATAAATACCAGGACTGCATCAGGTCTCTTCGTCTACTCACCTGAGGATGGCCGGGCGTCTCTGGGCCGAAATACCGTGGCAGAATGTTGATGGGATCCGGCTGCAAACCCAAAAATTACTGGCAGAAGAAATGCGCCGGGAAAATTTCAGAAGTCAAAGAAGTACTCGTGTCAGACAACAGATCCCAGTTCACTTCACGTGATATTGAACAGTTTTGTGAACGAAATGGCATTCGTTACGTAACAAGTGCTCCGTTTCAACCCTAGTGCAATGGAGAAAGAGAACGCTTCGTACACACTTTTAAACGTCAGATGGCCGGACTTCGCACCACCCCCACAAGGAAACAGGCGCTGCAACTTTTTCTCGACTCCTGTCGCTCCCACCCACGAGACGGACCATCACCAGCGGCCGCTAGCATCGGACGCTGCTACACTTCCTACACACACCGCAGCATCTGTCGCCGGCAATGGTCCACAGGTATCGCTTTGCGCCACGCGATCTTGTTCTATTCAGGGTATAAGGCAACAGTGGGCACTGGGAAAGCGGCATGATCCAGGAACGTATTGGCTCTTTTATGTACTCGATGACAGGTCCCGATGGTTTGCAGCGCCGCCACCAGAGTCCAATTCGTACGTGTCTTCTGCCCCGTCATTCTGCTGCTTTTCTTCCCCCACATTCACAGCCTCACGGGACCACGCGGCTATCGCAGCCGCCCACTGGTGCCACCAGGGCACCGCAGGAGGAGCAGATGGACGATGCGCCTTCGCACCCATCGTCCCTGTTCGCCGACCCGATGGACGTGGACCCGTCGTCGCTGTCGCCATCGCCGTCAACGCCCCAGGACACGCCCTCAGGCTTGGAGGTGTACCCTGGCAGCAGTTTTCCGGAGGACGTTCCTGTTGCCTCACGAGACAGATGGCGGGGTACGGTGGGAGTACGCCTTTCTCCAGTCACAGTTCTAGTTAATCTCTATGTCCAGCATCCTGCCTCCACCCTCCCCCACCCCCCACCCCAAATTTTCGTTCGCATCCTCCGTACACGACAATGGTGTGGCATTTCAGAGGGGACGAATGTGCTGGAGTAAGATGAACCCAGCACACCGGTCGGCAAAGATGAAGCGCGGAGATAGATTAGTAGACTCTGGATCAAGCGCACCTATCACAAGACAGGCCAGAGACACACCCCCAAGCAACACGCCTCAACGCCCTCTAGATAGCACGTAGTTAGGCCGCCGCCGCTGACCGTAGGGCCTCACTGAGTCATCTAGTTTGGCGTAGGTCAGATTACACACACAGCAGGTTTCGTTCATCACAGGCTACGATAGTACATAGCGACCTCCCATTAGTGACTACAGTGGGACTAGTTTACCTCAATCAGAATTGTACTTTACTAGCAGTGAGAAACTAAAGTTTGTAAGAGAAAGATTACCGATATTGACATTATATCAGTCTGCAAGAGGACTATCACTGATGAGGTTGAGCCACAGACCATGGACTCTATTCGAGTTAAGTAAATGTTTACAGTTCATGTAAATAAAGGACTGTAATTATTCACGTGTGTATTTGTGTCGTAGAAAGAGGGTACCGGCCACCTGTAATATTATCCTCTCCTTTGCTTCCTTGTGGTACAAGACTCTTCGACTCCCATGCTGAGATGCTCAAACTGAGATGGCCATAGATGGCTGGTGTGCATGGGGAGGGACACACTGCCCATTGGAAGGAGGTGACTGCGCAACTAAAGATGAGCTGGTGTGGCCAACTGCACTATGAGGAGGGACTGGGCGGAAAAATAATACATGGAGCTATGGTCCTGCTGTGGTCTCAAAGCGGTGAATTCCACTGGCAGGTCCAAGTAGCGTCCTCGTCTTTCACAGCCCCATCAGCCTGGTTGGGCTCCAGCACTCAAATTAATTCCTTTACAAAAATGTCCAGTGCTTAAAGCCAGCAACAGAGCACTTGTTATGCATATGCGCTATCTTCAGTCACATATTCTAAAACAGCAGTGCCACTCTGAGTGTGAACATATGCCTTTCCCCTTGCTGCGCTAGTCCGTGAGGTACCACTGAGTTACTACAATAACAAAATTCAGTGCTTATCTATTGCCACTGCTGCTGTAATAGTTCGCTCAAGCTCAAACTAGTATGCCCATAGACTGTCGTTATGCAACATTAGCTTTAAGAGCAAGTTATCTGATTGCTACAACAAGCGTACAGATGTGAATTATTATGGGTGGAGGTTACACTCAACAACCGAGCTAGGTTAATAGTTGGCTCCTTTTACCGACCTCCCGACTCAGCAGCATTAGTGGCAGAACAACTGAGAGAAAATTTGTAATACATTTCACATAAATTTTCTCAGCATGTTATAGTCTTAGGTGGAGATTTCAATTTACCAGATATAGACTGGGACACTCAAATGTTTAGGACGGGTGGTAGGGACAGAGCATCGAGTGACATTATACTGAGTGCACTATCCTAAAATTACCTCGAGCAACTAAACAGAGAACCGACTCGTGGAGATAACATCTTGGACCTACTGATAACAAACAGACCTGAACTTTTCGACTCTGTAAGTGCAGAACAGGGAATCAGTGATCACAAGGCCGTTGCAGCATCCCTGAATATGGAAGTTAATAGGAATATAAAAAAAAGGGAGGAAGGTTTATCTGTTTAGCAGATTTCAGACTACCTAACAGATCAAAACGAAAATTTGTGTTCCGACACTGACAATGTTGAGTGTTTATGGAAAAAGTTCAAGGCAATAGTAAAATGCGTTTTAGACAGGTAAGTGCCGAGTAAAACTGTGAGGGACGGGAAAAACCCACCGTGGTTCAACAACAAAGTTGGGAAACTACTGCGAAAGCAAAGAGAGCTTCACTCCAAGTTTAAACGCAGCCAAAACCTCTCAGACAAACAGAAGCTAAACGATGTCAAAGTTAGCGTAAGGAGGGCTATGCGTGAAGCGTTCAGTCAATTCGAAAGTAAAATTCTATGTACCGACTTGACAGAAAATCCTAGGAAGTTCTGGTCTTATGTTAAATCAGTAAGTGGCTCGAAACAGCATATCCAGACACTCCGGGATGATGATGGCATTGAAACAGAGGATGACACGCGTAAAGCTGAAATACTAAACACCTTTTTCCAAAGCTGTTTCACAGAGGAAGACCGCACTGCAGTTCCTTCTCTAAATCCTCGCACAAACGAAAAAATGGCTGACATCGAAATAAGTGTCCAAGGAATAGAAAAGCAACTGGAATCACTCAACAGAGGAAGGTCCACTGGACCTGACGGGATACCAATTCGATTCTACACAGAGTACGCGAAAGAACTTGCCCCCCTTCTAACAGCCGTGTACCGCAAGTCTCGAGTGGAACGGAAGGTTCCAAATGATTGGAAAAGAGCACAGGTAGTCCCAGTCTTCAAGAAGGGTCGTCGAGCAGATGCGCAAAACTATAGACCTGTATCTCTGACGTCGATCTGTTGTAGAATTTTAGAACATGTTTTTTGCTCGCGTATCATGTCGTTTTTGGAAACCCAGAATCTACTCTGTAGGAATCAACATGGATTCCGGAAACAGCGATCGTGTGAGACCCAACTCGCTTTATTTGTTCATGAGACCCAGAAAATATTAGATACAGGCTCCCAGGTAGATGCTATTTTCCTTGACTTCCGGATGGCGTTCGATACAGTTCCGCACTGTCGCCTGATAAACAAAATAAGAGCCTACGGAATGTCAGACCAGCTGTGTGGCTGGATTGAAGACTTTTTAGCAAACAGAACACAGCATGTTGTTATCAATGGGGAGACGTCTACAGACGTTAAAGTAACCTCTGGCGTGCCACAGGGGAGTGTTATGGGACCATTGCTTTTCACAATATATATAAATGACCTAGTAGATAGTGTCGGAAGTTCCATGCGGCTTTTCGCGGATGATGCTGTAGTATACAGAGAAGTTGCAGCATTAGCAAACTGTAGCGAAATGCAGGAAGATCTGCAGCGGATAGGCACTTGGTGCATGGAGTGGCAACTGACCCTTAACATAGACAAATGCAATGTATTGCGAATACATAGAAAGAAGGATCCATTATTGTAGGATTATATGATAGCGGAACAAACACTGGTAGCAGTTACTTCTGTAAAATATCTGGGAGTGTGCGTGCGGAACGATTTGAAGTGGAATGATCATATAAGATTAATTGTTTGTAAGGCGGGTAGCAGGTTGAGATTCACTGGGAGAGTGCTTAGAAAATGTAGTCCATCAACAAAGGAGGTGGCTCACAAAACACTCGTTCGACCTATACTTGAGTATTGCTCATCAGTGTGGGATCCGTACCAGATCGGGTTGACAGAGGAGATAGAGAGGATCCAAAGAAGAGCGGCGCGTTTCGTTACAGGGTTATTTGGTAACCGTGATAGCGTTACGGAGATGTTTAGCAAACTCAAGTGGCAGACTCAGCAAGAGAGGCGCTCTGCATCGCGGTGTAGCTTGCTCGCCAGGTTTCGAGAGGGTGCGTTTCTGGATGAGGTATCGAATATATTGCTTCGCACTACTTATACCTCCCGAGGAGATCACGAATGTAAAATTAGAGAGATTCGAGCGCGTACGGAGGCTTTCTGACAGTTGTTCTTCCTGCGAACCATACGCGACTGGAACAGAAAAGGGAGGTAATGACCGTGGCACGTAAAGTGCCCTCCGCCACACACCGTTGGGTGGCTTGCGGAGTATAAATGTAGATGTAGATTTAGATGTAGATGAACACACGATCTGTACCTCAGCTAAGTGCTTGCTCACACTTGGTACAGTAGGGCAGAAAGTTTTCAGGCATCTTCTCCGGACCGCAGGACAGTCGTTAAGGGCTGTTGTCATGATAGTATCTGATCAGGTCCCATACATGTTATATCGTTCAGTTTCTCTTAGAAGCTTCTTTCAAATGCCTCTGAAAAATATGTAGCCCCATTATAAATAGGCAAAGTTGGTTTCATAATATTGTCTGGCTTAGTTTGTTGCTTAAATTTTAAATAAAGACTTCCGGCAAAAAAAAAGTCACCTTCATTCTAACAATGGGCTTGTCAAACAGGGCAGAGTATCGGACAGAGTTTCAGGGCACTTTCTTGCCCTTGGGGTGAGAAACTGCCTTAAAGGTGGAAGAATCAGCAGTGATTAGCGGCATGAGGGTGCAGAAGGGAATGGAAATTACTGCATTAAAGGCGACCAGGAGAAAAAGATTGAATAACCAATGAAAGGAAGTTTGAACGAGACAGGGAAGATAGAAAATCTGAAAAGGGAAATATTAAGGCTTAATCAAGATACAGTGGGGCAATAAAGTGAGATGGAAATGAGAAAAGAATTTCTGGAAAGGTGAGGATAGGGTAATATCAACAGCAGCAGATAATGGTAGAACGGGAATAGGATTCGTTACGAATAGGAAGGTAGGGAAGAGAGAGTGTTACTGTGAACAGTTCAGTTACAGGGTTGTTCTCATCAGAATCGACAGCAAACCCAACACTGACAACAATAGCAGTTATGCAAGCTGACATTGCAAGCTGGAGTTAGAGAAATTATATGAAGACTTTGAACGGGGAATTCAATACTTAAAGGTAGATAAAAATATAATAGTCCCGGGGGACTGGACTGCGGTTGTAGGTGACGTATCCGAACACAGGGTGATGGGAGACTATAGGCTTGGTTTTAGGAATGAGAGAGGAGAAACGTAATTGTACTCTGCAATAAAAATCAGCTAGTAATAACAAATACTCTGTTCAAGATTTACAAGAGAAGGGGATACGAAACGATTTTAGTTAGAATACATCATGGTCAGACAGAGATTCCGAAATCAGATACTGTATTTTATTGTATGGAACTGAGGACACGGAAGCGACGGAGAGGCTTCGTTCCCGCCATAGCCCGCAGTGGTACACAACCCCACAACAGGCTACGGCAGTCCAGTAACCCCACCGCCAACCCACACCGAACCCAGGGTTATTGTGCAGCCCTTATTCGCCGAGGTAAATGGAAAACCTCCTTAAAAACAATCCACATACCGGCCGGCACACCGGACCTCGACACTAATCCGCCGGCCGGGGTCGAGCCGGGGACGGGCACACGCCTTTCCGCCCGGAAAGTTGTGCGTTAGACCGCACGGCTAACCGTGTGGGCTTGCAAGGCATACCCAGGAGTGGATATAGACACATATTACAATTCAGTAGAGATGAAGAGTATGTTGAAGAGTAAGAGATAAGTGTAATAAAACTTGTTTCGGTGAAATAAATGAACTAACCGATCTTGAATAAAACGAAGTGACAGATTCTGAAGTTGTTGTTGTTGTGGTCTTCAGTCCTGAGACTGGTTTGATGCAGCTCTCCATGCTGCGCTATCCTGTGCAAGCTTCTCCATCTCCCAGTACCTACTGCAGCCTACATCCTTCTGAATCTGCATAGTGTATTCATCTCTTGGTCTCCCTCTACGATTTTTACCCTCTACATTGGCCTCCAGTACTAAATTGGTGATCCCTTGATGCCTCAGAATATGCCCTATCAACCGATCCCTTCTTCTAGTCAAGTTGTCGCACAAATTTCTCTTCTCTCCAATTCTATTCAATACCTCTTCATTAGTTATATGATCTACCCATCTAATCTTCAGTATTCTTCTGTAGCACCACATTTCGAAAGCTTCTGTTCTCTTCTTGTCTAAACTATTTATCGTCCACGTTTCACTTCCGTACATGGCTACACTCCATACAAATACTTTCAGAAACGACTTCCTGGCACTTAAATCTATATTCGATGTTAACAAATTTCTCTTCTTCAGAAACGCTTTCCTTGCCATTGCCAGTCTACATTTTATATCCTCTCTACTTCGACCATCGTCAGTTATTTTGCTCCCCAAATAGCAAAACTCCTTTACTACTTTAAGTGTCTCATTTTCTAATCTACTTCCCTCAGCATCACCCGACTTAATTCGACTACATTCCATTATCCTCGTTTTGCTTTTGTTGATGTTCATCTCATATCCTCATTTCAAGGCACTGACCATTCGGTTCAACTGTTCTTCCAAGTCCTTTGCTGTCTCTGACAGAATTACAGGTCCCAGGTTTGAATCCTGCCTCGGGCATGGATGTGTGTGATGTCCTTAGGTTAGTTAGGTTTAATTAGTTCTAAGTTCTAGGGGACTCATGACCTCAGCAGTTAAGTCCCATAGTGCTCAGAGCCATTTGAACCATTTGAACAGAATTACAATGTCATCAGCGAACCTCAAAGGTTTTATTTCTTCTCCATGGATTTTAATCTCTCTTCCGATTTTTCTTTTGTTTCCTTTACTGCTTGATCAATATACAGATTGAATAACATCGGGGATAGGCTACAACCCTGTCTTACTCGCTTCCCAACCACTCCTTCCCTTTCATGCCCCTCGACTCTTATAACTGCCATCTGGTTTCTGTACAAATTGTAAATAGCCTTTCGCTCCCTGTATTTCATCCCTGCCACCTTCAGAATTTGAAAGAGAGTATTCCAGTCAACATTGTCAAAAGCTTTCTCTAAGTCTACAAATGCTAGAAACGTAGGTTTGCCTTTCCTTAATCTATTTTCTAAGATAAGTCGTAGGGTCAGTATTGCCTCACGTATTCCAAGATTTCTACGGAATCCAAACTGATCTTCCCCGAGGTCGGCTTCTACCAGTTTTTCCATTCGTCTGTAAAGAATTCATGTTAGTATTTTGCAGCCGTGGCTGATTAAACTGATAGTTCGGTCATTTTCGCGTTTGTCAACACCTGCTGTCTTTGGGTTTGGAATTTTTACAGTCTTCTTGAAGTCTCAGGGTATTTCGTCTGTCTCAAACATTTTTCTCACTAGATGGTAGAGTTTTGTTAGGCCTGGCTCCCCCAAGGCTGTCATTAGTTCTAATGGGATGTTGTCTACTCCTGAGGCCTTGTTTCGACTTAAGTCTTTCAGTGCTCTGTCAAACTCTTCACGCAGTATCATACTCCTATTTCATCTTCATCTACATTCTTTTCCATTTCTATAATATTGTCCTCAAGTACATCGTCCTTGTATAGACTCTCTATATACTCTTTCCACCTTTCTTCTTTCCCTTCTTTGCTTAGTACTGAGTTTCCATCTGAGCTCTTGATGTTCATGCAAGTCGTTCTCTTTTCTCCAAAGGTCTCTTTAATTTTCTTGTAAGCAGTATCTATCTTACCCCTAGTGATATGTGCCTCTACATCCTCACATCCCAAGTGAAAGACACAAAATCCAGAAATCAACTACCATATAGCTACACGGAAATGTACAAACGTCAACATAATCTTATGCAATAACTATGATGATTATGGACTTCTTAAAAGGTAAGCAGTGATAAACAATTTTGTACTTTATTTTAGTGATGTATGTTCCAAACATGATTTTTCATGAACAGATCGATATACAATAGTTTTTTCTTTGTTACATGTTGTTGAAGGTAAATCTTTGTTCTTGTACGAGTTGGGAGTACGAATATGGAGTACAAGTTATGTGTTTGTTGAGTTAGCATCGAGGCTGGTCTTCATTGTATTGTGAAGTGTAATGAATAAAAATATATGTGTCAACGGAAACTCAACCCCCGTGTTCATGTTTTTTAAGAAAATGAAGCCGAGCATTATCTAGACCAGTATGTAAAGTTGCATTTCAAAATCTATAGTGGACATAGAGTATGAGTCTACAGCTTTCGACAACTATGAAGAACACTAACAGATGAGTACTATAAAAACTGTTTATTTAAACGCTACTGTTGCTACCTCTCTCAGCAGTGTGTCACTATCTCGGCGTGCCAAGTACTGTGAAGTTCTGACCATTCACCCAAATTTCAGTTTACTTCAAAATTAACGAAGCGACTTCAGGGTATAAGAGGGTGGTGACGGTTAGATTAGTCACGAAGAATCAATACACAGAGAATACGGAATGGACTTCTCTAAAAGGGGCAATCACAGAAGGTGGAAAGAAAAACAAAGCTACATACAAAGGAACTGCGAAGAAAACATGAGTAACAGAAGAAATACTTCAGATTGTCGATGAAAGAAGGAAGTACAAAAATGTTCAGCGAAATTGAGGAATACAGATATACAAGTTGCTGAGTAACAGGAAGTGCAGGGAAACTAAGGAGAAATGTGAAGAAATCGGAAAAGAAATGACTGTAGGAAGGTATGACTCGACATATAGAAAAGTCAAAGCAATCTTCGGTGACATTGAAAGCAAGGGTAATGGTGATAACATTAATAGTGCAAGTGGAATTCCACTGTTAAATGGAGAGGGGAGAGCAGATGGCTGGAAAGAGTACACTGAGAGTCTGTACGAGAAGGAAGACTTGTCTCATGCGACTGGAGTAGATAGGGAAGAGATAGGGGATCCAGTATTAGAATCGCAATTTAAAAGAGCATTGGAAGACTTAGGATCGAATGAGGTAGGAAGAGTAGATAACATTCCGTCAGAATTTCTAAACTCATTGACTTAAGTGGGAACAAAACAACTATTCTCGTTGGAAAGTAGAATGTATGCGTCTGGCGATACACCATCCGACTTTCCGAAAATATCTTATACAATTCCAAAGGTTGTGAGAGCTGACAAGTGCGAGAATTATCACACAATCAGCTTTAACAGCTCGGTGCCCAAGTCGCTGACAAGAACTGTACACAGAAAAATGGAAAAGTACATTGAGAGGCGGTTAGATGAGGTTGCAAGTGCTGCTCTGAAATGGAAAGTTTGGCGGAGGAGAGGAACTCGCTGCAGACCACATCAAACGAGTCAGAAGACTAGTGACGAAAAGAATGAGGCTAGGCAGCTACTTATTGTGTAACAGGTAATTATGTAAGTGCCTGCCGTCTTGAACCGTGACAATGGATATCGACGTCCACCATTCTGACTGTCAACAGTAGACAGTCTATGAGCTGACAGCATTCTCGACAATGTTCCATCAAGTGTCACGCTTCACTTAGGGCCCAAAGGTACATCATAACACACTGTGTTGTCTCGGTAACAACGGGCACCAATGAAGCAAAATGCTGCGTTACTGCTCTGACTTACCTCACACGAGCTGCCGGTATTTGAAATAGAAACTGCTGTCAATGAAGGCTGTCATTCCCCAGCTCTCCACTCCTGCCACCCAATCGAGATACAATTCAGAGATATTCCTGACAAACACACTAAAAGCAACACGGCATGAATCTGAACGCAGCAATGGCTCAGTAGTGAATACACTATCTGAGGAGAAGTATCTGGACACTCATATGTAATATCTAATTGACTACTAGATGTGACGATAGTGGACCCGCGAGTACAAAAAGCGGTAGGAGGTATGGTTATATCAGTAGAAAAGCTACAGCAGCAGGTTGGGTTGCTTAGGAGACTCAGTGACTTCGAACATGTACTAGTCAATCAATATTACTTGAGAATAAATCCATCATGGACATAACAGCCCTCATAAAGCTGCCTAGATCGACTGTTGGTGACGTGATTTGGAGAAGAAACAACGACTAGATAGACGTACCGACATGTACTGACTAGATAGGATCGTCGTGCATTGCACAGGGCGGATGAAAAATATCGCATTAAATCGGTGGAAGTAACCACCCATGATTTCGAAAGTGCTACCAGCTGACCTGCTAGCACAGTGCAGCGTAGGGAACTGAAATCATGATAGTCGAGCAAACCCTCATACGATGCACATTTCTCCAGTCGAGCAAACCCGCATATGCCGCACATTTCTGCAGTCAATGCTAAGCGACAGTCGAAGTGTGCAAAAAGTGACGTCACTCGGCAGTGGATGGATTGGAAGCGATCGATCGGGAGTGATGAATTACGCTGTGCACTTTGGAAACCCAATGGAAGGTTTAGGTTTGGCGAGTACTCTGAGAGCGTTGCCTGGCACCACATGGAGTGGCAACAATGACATACAGAGGAGTTGGTGTTACGGTGTGGGGATGTTTTTGTTGGATAGGGTCTGTTCCCCTTATGAAACTTAAGAAACCGCTAAATATGGAAGGATATGAGCAAATTTTACGGCCTTGTCTACTGCCTACAATGTTGGAGCAGTTCGGAGAAGGTGAATGAATCAGAAAAACAATGTTCCTTGTCATAAAACAGCGTATGTGATCCACTGAAGCACCTTTGGGATGAGTAGGACCATGGACGTTGCTCCAAATCCCGGCGTGCATTGAGATATCTTATTGAAAGTATGCCCAACAGCGTTGAAGCCGTCATAAAGGCAAAGCGTGGGCACACAACTTATAATGTACAATAATAGTTGTCCGCATACCTTTGACTGTGTAGTGTACCACACTATGATAAACACCACTTGCGATAGTGGTGCAAATGTCGATTTTACAAACAATAGGATGACGTGATCACAGAGCCAGACACGTTTTATTGAAATTGGCGATGAACAGTTTTGGCAACGACGAATTGACAGTAATCTACCTGTTCTCTTTGGCATCTGTTCTGTTTCTGTTCTCATGTGAAGAGCCTGGATATGTGACCGTAGCCAACTCTGACATGGATGTGGCCGAAGTTCTTCGTCAATGTGCTGGTGCTTGTATAGGTATTGCTCTAATAACACCTATGTAAATATTGTTTCTTTTATTACTTTGCTGAAGAACAGCGAAAAACGGATTCAGAAAACCCAGTGTATAAGTTAAAGAAGAAATTTTAGATTTGGTTGCAGATGTTCCAGAAACATATGAAAAATATCATGGTTTCACATAAAGTTTTCTCGAGAAATACTGGTCCAGAGCAAGGCAGCTAAAAGTCATAGAGAATGTAAGAAGGTAGCCCGAATATGAGAGGCTGACGTGCAAAACAGTGAAGGAATATTGCAAAGAACTGAGCATGAAATGAGTACGCCCGTACCATTGGTAGACAGAAATCGATATTACAATTGTTTTAATGGAAAAGTGTCTTACAATGAAGGTACAAAGCTGATAAGTTATAATTGTGCGTTTTCGGAGAGACTATGAGAAACTAGTAAGCAGGAAGGTGGTTATAACTCCAAAAATAGCGAAGGCCTGCAGGAGAAGAGGAAATTTGTGAACCACATGAGCTCAGGAGCTATGAGAGGTTTAGGTGGGGGAGATCATTGTTATTTTAATGTGGAGATTATTATAATCATAGGAGATTAATTTCTCAAACGGAAACGACTTGCTGCAACAACGAGAGTCCAGGTGAGAGGACAGGTCAGACTACTGACAGAATTGCCATATAGAGTCCTCACGTAATTGTATAATTCCATCTGGAAAACACAAGGCAAATAATAAAAAAGGACCGAAACTTTAACTGTGAATGGTTTTAGAACAAAAGGGTGAATGATCTAGGTCATAATTCTGATGATGTTGGTGAAAAACTTTCTGGTGTTGAAGAAAATAGATACGCTTTTAATACTCGAGAACCAAATAAATGACGCTGGTAAAGAATGCTGTGCAAGATGGGGAACTGATGAAATAACAATACATTGATAAATTAATTACATGTGTAATGGGGTTTGAAGGATGTGAAGGTGAACGAAAAATTATGGAGACTAATGAAAGTGGGGAAAAGAGCGGATACGAGCAGTGAGGAATATAATAAAAGTTGATACCAGTGATGATAGTAGTAATGAGACTGAATCTGATGCTGGGGAGTCTGGGATACAGGTATTTGAGAAAGGATATGAGGACGAACGTGTCTAGTGCCTAGTGTGAATATCACAAGCAATCTGTATCCTTTAGAAAGTGTAGTGGATGGTACCGAGAAACTAGAAAGGAGAATGCAATTAAATGGTTCTTCTCACAGAAAGTTGACAGAAACATTATAGAATACAATGAGGAGCCTGAGATGGCACTATGTGCAGTAAAGAAAGTTGTTATAGGAGATGAGCACAATCTGGACAACTAGACATAATAGGCAAGCGAAAACATCTTTTATAGAAAGACTGCAGTAATGATGAAGATGATGGTAACAGACAACAACTCTTATTGCTTGTGAAGGTATATATCTCTAAAAAAAAGAGCACTTCTAGACAGATTCAGTCATATTTGTACTATTTCAGAATCGTTTTATGGGAAAATGAAAAATATAATAACAAGTAATGGATGCACCAATGTTGGGGTGGAAAGATGTAGGTGCAACAGAAGGATATAAGCGAGATTATCAAGAGACAAGTGACAATGGATCTCTCTGACTTGGAGAAATTTGTTTTGTACATAATTTCTTACCCATGCTATATATGTGCATGTAATAACGGAAATGGACTTGTTAAGGTAGCGTAATGCTAATGCAGATTGAGACTGAAGACAGAAGACAAATGGATTAACATGCATTGTAATGGCGTGTTGATTGTTTTAGCCAGTACTATAGGTAGACCGGAAGGACCAGTTATATCTGCAGGAGGAAAAAAGTAAAAGTAAAAAAAGAACGAGTAGTGGGATTCAGTACAAGGAGACAGTAGCCAATGGCCACCAGCTACCAGCTATATGCCACCCACTGCCTAATACCAGGCGGTGTCTATCCAGGTGAACACAGCGTAGCGTGGCGCTAAGAGTGTATCAAGTGCTGACATTTATCTTACAGTTGGATTTTGCATACTTAACATTTATGTACACTGTTTAAGTTTTTAAAATAGAGTCACAAGTGGAAAAAGTGTCTAACATCTGCGACATATTGATCACTTTGCCTTTAATAGATGGATGAATGCAGCTGTGGCAGCTCATAGGTTTCGTATTGTGTGTGGGGCCAGTGCTTTTGTGCATTCCTTCTGGAATGAATGACTTTCCATATTCAGGAAGTCTCGACAGCTTACATATGCGATGAATGCTACCATTTAACCTTCTTGCGATATTATCATTCAGCAGGCACGGTTCAGAAGTAATCCATTCTCTAATTCAAAACAACAAATATCAGTGGAGTAGCTATCACTGCGTTTTTGCTTGAACGTTGTTAACTCATTAAGTATTGCTGTGCACTGTTATTATTAGCAACAAATTATGATCACTTCATTTTAAATGCTTAAGGATAAATTAACGTCTCAACCCTAACAAAAGACATATACTCAAGCAAAGGGCAGTGTGAACATAATACTTTGCATCTAGTGGTTTCAAGAGCCAGGTCTATGACCATCGCTGCAGATATTTGTTGGCAACAAGTGAGACCCCTTCCGATCGTAGAGTATGAAACGTTTTTCACCCTCATACTGTGAGATGGTGGAGGTGGCAAAGTGACTTTTGATAAAGTATTTCCTTGAGTTTTCCTTACTGACTTCCGATACGACTGATTGAATTTGTGACATAATGGGTAAAAATCTGGCCTTCAGCCTCCACTTTACAGGCGACTGCATTAGCTCACAGCTAGCGAAGAGCTGCCGTATTTATCTCTCACTTATTGGCCCAGTTGTGGCTAGGACAGATAAACAGTAATGCGAATAATAATGTGAAAGACGACGTTAGTTGTAATTTCCGTATGGAACGACTTTCCTGGTCTAAAAACCAAAAGTTGATAAACTTATGTCACACCGAAAGTGAAAAACACATTGTTATTCTTCCTGCTGGTAGTATAAATGACTCTTGTCTACAATTCAAAATAAATTTGGTAACTCTGCATCCAGTAAGTTACTTCATGAAAGGCACAGAATTGTCCTTTTAAATTCACTTGGTTTTACGTGATATTTCCTTTGAAAACATTTTTGATTTTTCACTTAACGTGTGGCATAAGTTTATGAATTTAAGGTTTTGAGTCCAGCGAAGTCATTTCATGTGGAATTTGCCACTAATTTCGAGTTTCATATTACGGCTGGCCCAATAAGGGAGAAATACTGCAGCTCTTCGCTATCTCTGAGGTAATGTGGTCACCTGTAAAGTGGACGATGCTTTGGCTCACACTTCCAGTCTCGCTGCAGGCCCGATTTTTAGCTGTGCTACTACAAGCAATCATTATGGAAATCATAACAAAACTTCTCCATCAATCGTCGTTCCGCTATTTGCAGTATCTCATAATGTAAGGGTGAAGAACTTGGTATACTGCACACACGATAATGCCTCATTCTACTTGTGCCAACATAATGTTTGTATTCTGTGAACACTCAGTTTTATTTATGAAATGTCAAAGTACTTGAGTGTGGCGTAGGAGAGAAAGCAAACACAGACTCAAATAACACATAAAGCAAATAACATCTTACTAATTAATGCGAATGTAGGCAAGCTCATTTTACAGATATTTTATATTCTATTGAAATAGTTTCTCACCATAAGGTTACCGTGTTAAGCTATATTCCATTAGTATTAGTACACTAAAAATTTTAATACCATTGTTCCATTTGCTTATTGAATACTACAGTAAACACGAGAAATTAATTAACCATTAACAATATATTCTCTCATATTATCCTAAAGAGACTGATAAGGCTCAAGTAGTTTAACAATGTGAAGACTGTACAAAGCTGTTGGTTTAAAGACATTGTGTTACCAGGGGGAAGCGCTTTTTCGTTCACAAATAAGTTTTCTTGATGGTTGTTTGGAAAGGAATGCAAAAGGTAAACATACTAACGCATATGATCAGAATAATAAATGCGTGAGGGATAACTGCCTAAACAACCTCCAGCATAGTATTTTTTGGCGTTATATTTTATTCCTCATGGGTGATGATATACGATTTGAAAGAGGTTGCAATCTCAAGCAGGTGTTCGCAGATTTACGTAAGGTAAAAGTGATAATAAACCAATTTTTGGAAATGAGGATGAAAATGACGATGATGTAGATATGGTAGAGGGAGATTGGATATGAATTGGATGTGATTTAACGTGAAGAAGATGATAATTGTATTCAGGAAATTAGTGCACCCCTCTTGTACGTAGAAGTGGACAAATAACGTAAGGCTTGGTACCATCTGATGTGCGCAAACGGGTTTCAACGAATGTAATACGCGAAACTGAACATATTCCACATCACATTACGTTAAATCACAATTACAGACAATGTTCCAAATCCAAAAAATGTGTGATCCATGCCAACTGTCAAAGGAAAGGAAAGTGAATCAAGAATGAGATGGTCACAAGTTTGTCTGTAAAGAAAATGCCAGGGTAAGAGTGTTGTGTAATCAATGTTCGTCATACGACGTGGACAGCGAGTTGAAGTTTATTTCTAACACAAGTGCTTGTAAGTGATCTTAAACATCATCTTTATTAATTACAGTAGTGTTACGTTGCATGTTGTATATGAATATTTTGTGTCAAAATATTTTTAGAACTAAAGGAACTAAACATTTTTTTATGTTTCAAAAGTAGCTAGTACATTATTGCAAATTATACGTAATTTAACTATAGCAAGGAACTGTGGAGTTGCAATTTCAATATCGTGCAAGGGTCTCTCAATAAATCATTATTATTTTTGTAGAAATACACTCCTGGAAATGGAAAAAAGAACACATTGACACCGGTGTGTCAGACCCACCATACTTGCTCCGGACACTGCGAGAGGGCTGTACAAGCAATGATCACACGCACGGCACAGCGGACACACCAGGAACCGCGGTGTTGGCCATCGAATGGCGCTAGCTGCGCAGCATTTGTGCACCGCCGCCGTCAGTGTCAGCCAGTTTGCCGTGGCATACGGAGCTCCATTGCAGTCTTTAACACTGGTAGCATGCCGCGACAGCGTGGACGTGAACCGTATGTGCAGTTGACGTACTTTGAGCGAGGGCGTATAGTGGGCATGCGGGAGGCCGGGTGGACGTACCGCCGAATTGCTCAACACGTGGGGCGTGAGGTCTCCACAGTACATCGATGTTGTCGCCAGTGGTCGGCGGAAGGTGCACGTGCCCGTCGACCTGCGACCGGACCGCAGCGACGCACGGATGCACGCCAAGACCGTAGGATCCTACGCAGTGCCGTAGGGGACCGCACCGCCACTTCCCAGCAAATTAGGGACACTGTTGCTCCTGGGGTATCGGCGAGGACCATTCGCAACCGTCTCCATGAAGCTGGGCTACGGTCCCGCACACCGTTAGGCCGTCTTCCGCTCACGCCCCAACATCGTGCAGCCCGCCTCCAGTGGTGTCGCGACAGGCGTGAATGGAGGGACGAATGGAGACGTGTCGTCTTCAGCGATGAGAGTCGCTTCTGCCTTGGTGCCAATGATGGTCGTATGCGTGTTTGGCGCCGTGCAGGTGAGCGCCACAATCAGGACTGCATACGACCGAGGCACACAGGGCCAACACCCGGCATCATGGTGTGGGGAGCGATCTCCTACACTGGCCGTACACCACTGGTGATCGTCGAGGGGACACTGAATAGTGCACGGTACATCCAAACCGTCATCGAACCAATCGTCCTACCATTCCTAGACCGGCAAGGGAACTTGCTGTTCCAACAGGACAATGCACGTCCGCATGTATCCCGTGCGACCCAACGTGCTCTAGAAGGTGTAAGTCAACTACCCTGGCCAGCAAGATCTCCGGATCTGTCCCCCATTGAGCATGTTTGGGACTGGATGAAGCGTCGTCTCACGCGGTCTGCACGTCCAGCACGAACGCTGGTCCAACTGAGGCGCCAGGTGGAAATGGCATGGCAAGCCGTTCCACAGGACTACATCCAGCATCTGTACGATCGTCTCCATAGGAGAATAGCAGCCTGCATTGCTGCGAAAGGTGGATATACACTGTACTAGTGCCGACATTGTGCATGCTCTGTTGCCTGTGTCTATGTGCCTATGGTTCTGTCAGTGTGATCATGTGATGTATCTGACCCCAGGAATGTGTCAATAAAGTTTCCCCTTCCTGGGACAATGAATTCACGGTGTTCTTATTTCAATTTCCAGGAGTGTATTTTACATGTTACCGCCATAAAGTTGCTAGAGTGACTGTGTGGTAAAAAAAGACATTAGACATATAATATGAAGGGCTCATTTCAATAGTGGTACAAGTCCATTTTTGTTCATATTGAGATACAGAGTCCTAAAGTTAAATGAGCGCTGAAAAATCTGCAGTTGAGATACCAGAAATGTTCAAGCATGCGGCTTCTTGCTAGAGATGAACCTTCCTTTCTGTTTGGCTCAATAATTTCAGAAGCTTTATAGACAGAAAAGCGGAGGTAATGGACTTGTACCACTATTGAAATAAGCCCTTCATATGTTTGTCCAGAGCTGAAGCCATACGATGGTTAAGTTACGTAGGTTGCTTCACTACACTGAGGGTATCTGCTTCCAAATTTCTCACGTCGGCAGCTGTTTTTTTATGTAATTATTGATTACTTGCTGCATCTTCTTTAGTGAAAGAATGTTTAGTAATTTCGCTTCAGTCGGTAACGTTACCATCGCTATCGCACAGTGCAACTATTGATTGTGTTCTACGTGCGAACAGGGTCCCTTAGGAGTTTTTGTCAGGTTTCGAGCCAGTGTTTCGTTGTCGAAACAGTTGCAGGCATACGTCCTCAGTAGAGCAGTCTCTGTAATTAACTGAAGATTACTGTTCGTGCCGCAGATGTCGACGTCCATCATGTTGACAGTCTTTTTGAAAATGACTGATAAGTCGAAACAGATTTCGGTACTGAAACATTTCTGCGTGGGTATTTGACTGCAATGAACTGTACGGCACTGACAGATGCGGGACTTGATACGAGCCACACGTAACAGTAGCCCAGTCGCTTCGGTTACGATGAACCGTGGAGCCGCGTGTGGCTGCGCCGCTACTGATTCAAAGCTATCGGCGATACCACGTGCCACAACAGGCGAGTGTGTGGACTGCGCAGACAGTCGATGCGGCCGTCCGGTGAAATGAACACGAAGCACGCGGCACGGAACGCGAGGGTGAATTTTTTTAATTCCCGCGGCCGCGGTTGCGCCCCCCTGCTGCCGGGACCGACGGCGTTCTCTTTCTGGCTCCCAAAGGCCCGTCGACGGGAATTGAAAAACTTTTATGAGCAAACGCAGCGCGGCGCGCGTCTGGCCGGTCGGCTCTGCACTGGCGCCCCCGGGCTTATTTCGAGTCGAGTCGAGTCGAGTCGGGGCCGGTGACCGACTTGCAGCCATCGACAAGGATATTACGGCGGTCGCGCACCGCCGCGACAGCAATTTATTCGCCGGCCGAATATTACGGCGGTATCGCCGCCGCCGGCCGAGATGGGGAATATTGTTCCTTCTGACACACACCAGCTCCGCCCGGGCTCCCGATATCCCTCGCTGCGACTCTGCGGAAAGGGAAAGTATAAAAAGGAACGAGTAACGCAGAAAAAAAGGAGGGGTGGGCGACTTAAAAGGAACGACCGAGCCAGCCGGACAAAGCGGATGTAGCGGCCAATGTTTCACTTTGCGAAAGCGGGCGTGTGCTGTCAAGTTGGGATGGCTTGTAGTTGCAGTTCCAGCTGAACTGAAAGGATGTGTGTCTGGTGTGCGTACTGTAAGGCCTTCGGTGCACACACCATCAGATTATTTGACTTGTCGCTCTAACGAAGTAGGCGAGTTTCAGCAATATGTCTCGTGGTCTTATCGTGGCGTGTTTATCTTCTGCCGTTAGGTCAGACGATAGAAATGGCACTTGCAACCTTAGAGTAGCAGATTCACGGTGACCAACTTTAAACAGAACTTGATTAATTTTCACACACATTTATTAAAATAATAACAATCATAAACCTCACTTAACTTGATTCTGGATGCTGTTTACAATTGACAATCTGAAGTTCCCTTGGTCTTGGTACGTGAATCTTATTCTCTCATATCTCTGATACTTGACAAAGTGGCTATTCATTTATCTTCATGGCTATGTACAGGAATATGATAAACTTATTTGGCGCAGACTGAAACTTGACTATAGACTGGTACAGACAAATCCAGACTAATGCAGACTGACTAATCGGAGGTCTGTACACTCGTTATAATACCTCGGGCGTTCAGGTATCACTGCGCGAGTGTGATCCGCGAGGAGAAAAGGTTCTACGTTAGCAGCAATCTCATTGGCTGCGTTACATATTAATACGCGGATCGGCGGAAGCAGAATTTGGTCCGTCTATAAGATAGCGCCATCTCGTAGTGCGGAGACGGACGAGCGCTGCGCCTGCGCTGTTGTGCTTAGCGGGGCGCGCTCTAGTGGGAAAGTTGTGTACGCGTTGACTACGCGGAATTATGTACACAACAGTGTGACATATATTGCAGTTTGCATTACGCCTTTTAATCGCCATAGGTAGTTTAGTTGTTGAACGTCTTTCATTTACTTAGTTTGTTTCTCCTGGCAGAACGGTTTCAGTTACATGACGCATGTTAACTGTCATGAAAAAAGAAATCCAGAGATGCTATTTCCACACTAGCATTCCTGCCTACGAACAGTTAAGACTGCAAGCCAGAAGGCATAGCTGTAATCATACTCTATATGTTCTCAATCACTGCACTCCCTTTTATTGATCTTCAACTCTTACGCGATTATGTAAACAGCTCATCATATATATTCCTTCTCAACAAAGTAAAATCCTCTTGCTATCATAACACAACACTACCACTTTATCTAAATCTCTTTCTGTATCAGGAACCTGGGACAATCTTTCTCAAAAAATAATAGAAATTAAAATCCCTTCAAATTTCGAAGGACAGTTAACGGCCCACATTTTGTCACAATAACCATCTCTCCCATATCTCTGCAGCTCAGTCTCTTCAATTCGCATGCCCCATGACCTTTCTCTTCTCCATTTTGGCAGAATTTTTCTTTAAATTCTTTTCTTTCGTAAAAGTCACTGTCATTCTTATTTCAATCTTCCTCTCTTTCATTGCCCTCCCGCTTCTGTGGTAGTAAACATATATTCATATGTTCTAAACTAATCTACATCATTATTAATGTCCTTTATTATTATTACCATTATTATTATTACTAGTGTCAGCTATTATTTACATTATTATGTGTATCGTCAATTAATATTATCATTATCAGCGTGAATTATTTGTATTATTCCTGTGAATGCTTTATAATATCTTTGGGATATGCTTTTTCTGATCAGATGGTCAGCGCGACGGAATGTCAATACTACGGGCTAGGGTTCGATTCCCGGATGGGTCGGAGATTTTCTCCGCTCAGGGACTGGGTGTTGTGTTGTCCTAATCATCATCATTTCATCCCCATCGACGCCCAAGTCGCCGAAATGGCGTCAAATCGAAAGACTTGCACCAGGCGAATGGTCTACCCGACGGGAGGCCCTAATGGCTATGGTTCAAATAGCTCTGAGCACTATGGGACTCAACTGCTGTGGTCATAAGTCCCCTAGAACTTAGAACTACTTAAACCTAACTAACCTAAGGACAGCACACAACACCCAGCCATCACGAGGCAGAGAAAATCCCTGACCCCGCCGGGAATCGAACCCGGGAACCCGGGCGTGGGAAGCGAGAACGCTACCGCACGACCACGAGATGCGGGCGGAGGCCCTAATCACACGACATTATTATTATTATTATTTTGATCAAATGTAATAGAGAGCCTTAAGGTCTTATTCCGTTCAAGCTAAATTATCCATAAACAAATAAATCGACGGATCCTGAACTCTAATGGACTTTGACTACATGAAAGAAGTTTTGGCATTGGACTTGTCTAATGCAAATTACATTACTGCGTTAATTTCCGGGCAGCTAATCACAAACTTCTTACTCAAAAATTACTTTAAATAAAGTTGAATACTCAGTCGACAGGCTGACAATGGATGCGATAAATGAGTTAACCAATTAACATCAGTCAGTTTTACATCATTTTCACAATAACACAAAACATCACAAATGAAGAAGATTACTATTACTCTCTATTACATAGCTTATTTGTTTTTGAAAAACAACCAAAAATTATCATAATACTGTTTTAGTGCTATGTGGCATAGATTATCCCACATAAAGCAGAATTTTAATAATTTAGTTACTCATGGACCTCCAACAGTCACTTGAATCAAACTAATTATAATTTACGTTACCTTTCAGCAGTAAAGCAGTTTATTTAAAAAAGAAAGAAGCAGGAAAAATATAGCCAGCAATAATTAAGAACATGCACTTAGCAAAAGTGATGTATACATACGCTGACAGAATTTAATTTAAGAAATAGTGTTGTAAACATAAGCTGACACAAATTAATTTAAGAAATAGTGTTTCCTAGCATTTTGTGACTGCGGAAGGAGTGCAGTTCCATTTCAGTTCTTACTGAGGGGCTTTCATAGAGTTGTTAAAGCAACTCGAAAATCGCTTTCCATTTGCATCGCTACGTTGTTCTCCTCCATCTCCAGTTTCAGATTGTTTCGAAAAATATCTCATCTCTCACACAATCTACTCCGTGCGAGCTGGCTCACAACCTCTATTCACGTCACCATACACCAGTGACCCTATCACGCTGCTTTTTTCTTTGCAGCTGAGAGTATAATCTTTGGTCTACTAAGTTATTGTGGCCGTTTTATATTTAACTGTGTAACTGCTGTACTTGGAAATCGCAGCTACAATTTCACTTTACAACAGAAACAAATTACGACAAGAAAGAGAATAAAAAGAAAAAGATGTAACGGAATGGGGAGTGGTATAATTACACTAAGAGCAATTAATAATATTCTGGTGTTTTCAGAAATAATTACGCGAAGAAGGAAGAAATATTAGGTCCACTGCTGTCCTACACTATACCACGGACTTCCAGCCACCTCACCTTCCTCCTCTCTAAAACTTTACCTATACCTTTCTTCACATCTTCATACCATGGAGCAGCCCCATCATAGTACTCTATTTCTGTCTCCCGCCATCCACTCCTACAATTAATCTCCACCTAAAGCCTTTGTTTATAGCCACACCTTAATAACTTACAGAAACTCTAAATTTCCCTCCTCTATCAAATACAGAGTAGGCCATTGCTGCAGTTTCATCCTTTCTCAATAAATGTGCAAAAGTTCATTTCAAGGACGTCCTTTCCCTCTGCTTTTAATTTTAAAACTTAAAGGAAATTCAGTAGTTTTATTTTTAGTACCGCCTATGAACGACCTCTTTTCAAACTTTATCAGTGCCAAGTACCGGATTCTGAAATGAACACCCTCATTACTTCGGATAACTGAATAAATCTCCAGCTTCAAAAGACAACTCTCTCTTCGTCTTCGGTTTGGGACGTCAGAGTGTATACATGAACTATTGTTGTCGGTGTTAGTCTGCTGTCGATTCTAAAGAGAGCGACTCTATCAACGAAGTGTTCACAGTAACTCTCTTCCCTACCTTCCTATTCGTAACGAATCCTATTCCCGTTATACTACCTTCTACTGCTGTTGGTAGGGCCCTATACTCATCTGACCAGAAATCCTAGGTCTTCCTTTCATTTCACTTCACCGGGCCCCACTACATGTAGATTAAGCCTTAACATTTCTGTTTTCGGATTTTCTAGTTTCCCTATGACGTTCAGACTTCTGACATTCCACGCCCCGTCTTGTAGAACGTTATCTTTCCGCGGGGTAATCAGTCTTTTCATTGGTCACCTCTCCCTCAGCAGTACCGTCCCGGAGACCTCAATGGATGACTTGTCCGAAATGTTTTCGCATTGGAGAGATCATCATGACACTTTTTCAATTACAGGACACATTCCCCGTGGATACACATTTCGTGTATTTAATGCAGTTGCTTCCATCGCCTTCTGCATCCACATGCCTGCCGTTGATCGTTGCTGATTCTTCCACCTTTAGGGGCAGATTCCCACCCTAAGAGAGTGTCCTGAGCATCTGTGCGCTCCTCGGCCCTCTTTGACAAGGCCGTTGGCTGAATGAGGGTGACTTCTTGTGCCATAAATCTTCAGCCGCCACTGTTGATTGCTTTTATTCAAAATCCGAGCGGTGGCGGGATTCGAACGCCAAGGACGTTTTGACTGCCAATCAAAGACACTACACCTAGAACACGGGAACATCGTGTGTGAAACGCAAATAGCATGCTGGTGAGACTTCTGATCACCAGCGTAGTTGGTTAATATCAGAAGAATTCCCAATTTTGTGCGTGATAGTAGATCATAAGATGATCTAAAAAACAGTTTACGAATCACATTCTGGTGAAAATTAAAAAGCACAAATCGAATTTATTGTGAATCCCTTTTACAATCGACCCTCTCTGGAACGTGCATCTCTAGCGTATAAGGCGGACCAAGTTCTTCCTTTCCATTCTAACGGAGTATTCCGGTTTTTGTATAAGGTGTCTTACGGGTGGCAGTAAGACTACCGAAATGCTGCGTCAAATGGCCCAGCTAGGAAACGGCATCGGCTTGTGCTCAGGAATGGAAGTTAGAAAGCTCAGCAGGCTTTGCTACGCTGCAGCCCGCTGAGACCGAAAATGGAGAAACGCAGTTCCAATCAGGCCTGCCAAACTGCCAGAATTTCATTACATGAACTTCTTCTGCGGGAAAACTTTCGCCGAATCGGGGTGCCTTAATCTCATTTTCAAGTGTTTCAAGTGCGTCAACTGCGACTGATGCAAAATTTAGTCGCGGTTCGAGACTGCCAGGGAATTGCCATTTCAGAAGCGCGCCTCTGTTTGCCTTCAGGCGCCGTCGCGGCCCGAACGTCGGATCTCTGGTATATTATGGGATATTATTTCACAAGTCAGATCTGATCTTCTACTGCAAGTACCGACCGGGAGGCCGCAGTCTTTAAGACTTTTCACGCTGAATTCGGGAGGACGGCGCTTTAAATCTCCGTCGGGCCATCAGGATTTATTCCCCCGGGAGTCCCTTATAGTGACTTCCGGAATATGGCATATGACGTCTCATAAAGATTTTATGCTGTACGTAGCGTGATGATTTCCTTGAACAGGACATGGCCGATCTTCTTCTCCGTCCCGCACTAAGCCAAGGTTTGGCTCCGTCTCTGTAGAGACCCTGTCGTCGACAGAAATTTAAATATTGCCCTTCCTTCCCTCCCTTTCTTGAAATCTCACACAACATGATTATTTAAATTTAGAAAACTTTACACATTCCTGCTTTGTTTCCTTCCAACAACACACTGGACTGCAAAACTTAAAGAAGAAAATAACCTTCACATCATATGTCGCTGATTAGTAACATAGCTCAAAGAAACTTGGATCCTACCTAGAATGTGTAATTACTGTATAGTTCATACGGCACCCGAAAGAAATCCGCAACGAGATGAAGACTTTTATTCAAAGACAATTGAAATGCCTGCTAAATCACGCAAGGCTAACAGGTGATTAGGATTGTGTTAAGGGCCAAGGGAGTTGCTGTCGGATTCATTTCACAATTGTAATTTATTATCATTTAGTTCACAAATACACTTTTGAAAGAATTAAATTTATTCGCAGCTGAAGGACTCCAAACTGATGCTTCAGAATAAGTTCAATTTTAAAAAGACATGACACAGAGTTAAATTTACCAATAAGATAAATCGTATACATATATGAGATCAGGATGCGGAGCAGCTGAAGGCCGCCGGATTAAATCTTCAAAATTCCAAATATACTATGATGTATATGAAGACAGTGTTCTGGAAAGAACAGATACTGTTGATGACCGTGCAGCTTTTCCCTGTAATAAATGATAACTAACTTAAACCCACAGCTGCCGACAGGTGTTGTTGATATACCTCGATGTGGACAGCTGAAAATGTGTGCCCCGACCGGGACTCGAACCCGGGATCTCCTGCTTACATGGCAGACGCTCTATCCATCTTTTTCTTTTTTATTTTTAGGATGGTCAGGGCGTGGTACACGCCGCACTAACAGTGGGGTCTCTTCACGGCACTGCCAGTGCGTCGAGGCCCAAACCCCTCCCACCCCTTTTTTCATGTTCCCTGTTGGGTCATAGCACTAAGTGTGCAGAAATCTTAACACAAAATTACCATTCTCCGATGTAAGAAAGACAAAGAAACCTCTTCTCTGAGTAGAAACTGAACACTGATAAAAACTTAACAATTCTTCTTGAATCATACAAATACTTTGGAAGTCGAACACGAGTAATTCTGAAGAAAATGTTTTGAGAAAAAAAAAGAACCTTTCCGTGTAACATAGAAGTTCCGGAAGCAAGGTAATAGTAAATAATAATAAGAAACCAAGTGACTTTTAATTTTCTTCTGTTCGGTCTCGTTCAAGGTATTGTAGTGGTTCCACATATTTAACCAACACCCATTCTTTCAAAAATGATCTTCAGCATGTTGCCGTAGTGCTTCTTGTGGTTGAGATACGTGCTGATTTTTGCATATTCACACTTCATGTAAACGCGGAATTCTATCTCGTTGTCCGACCCAAGTTTGTGGATGACATAACTAACATTTTTCCCAGTAACCAGCTAATGGCGTTGGTTTTTAATTTCGGAAAGTATGTCATGTCTGGTCTCAGGAGGAGCGATGGCGTTATATATTCCGTATAGGATCTGGTGAGAAAGGAGATTTGTTGCCTGATCCAATTCCAGTTATGCACATTGCCACCACAGGTGAATCTGTGGATGCGTGTATCCACCAGATTGCATTTTCCACAAAGGTGTGTCTGGTTTAAACCGATCCCATATAGTCTCTCGTTGGTGCTGATGACATTGTTAACTGTTTTGTACCATGCGGAAATAGCGTCTGTAGATAGCCCGGCATAGTTGATGTTCCGCCATATAGCTTCCCAGTCACAATTTGGGAATTTCGTTTCAATTTTGTTTCTGCCCTCATTTAACTTCCTTTCAAGTATGATGTCGCACGCTGTGATACATGTGTTGCTTCTGATTTCGTCACTAAGATAACTTGCTTCGAGGAAAAATTTCCTCACATCTGCAGACGGGCATTAATCCTTCGCACATCAATCGGTGCTTGCAGACTATGGGGTGTCACAGCCTCAAAGAGCTTTGCGGTTATACATTGTGGAAGTTCTCCGAGTATATGGAAAGTCCGTTTGAGGAACAGAGCAGACGCTTTATTGCTAATATCCACCAAACCGAGGCCCCCGTTTCTGACATCCGGTATAACGGTAGTCGCACCAACCCTGAATATGTCTCCTCGCCATAAATAATTGGTAACAGTGGACATGATCCCTTTCGCTACTAGTTTAGGGATTGGAAATACCTGCGCAGTGAAATACGCTTTAGATAAAACGCAGGAGTTGATGAATTTGACTTTTTGCACCAGGTCCATAGTTCGATGGATGTTCTCCATTACAGCACCATGGACTTTCCTCCTAGTTTCCGTCCAGTTAAAAGCAGCCATCCTCATCGGACAAGCCATTAAGGTTATTCCCAAAGATTTATGTTTGGTGTCTTGTTTTGCCCATGCCAGTCGGATGTGATCTAGGCCCCGTAGATTCAATATTTTACTTTTGTTTTCATTTGTTGTCGCTCTCGACGCTAGACAGTACCTTTGGATTTCTCTTTCCAGTGTAACTGTCTTATTACAACGCCCACGTCATCAGCATAAGCTCGTATGACAGTTTTCTCACCACTCAATGTTATGCCTGTTAATCTTGCGTGGACAGTGCGGAGCAAGGGCTCTAAAGATACGGAAAATAAAAACATAGATAGGGGACTGCCCTGCGGAACCCCTCGCCTTATCTGTATGGGTTTAGAAGTTTGGCCATTGATTGCTATTTTCGCATTTATACCTGTTGCAATATTTCTTACCATGTTGACAATCTGAGTGTGGAAAGCAAATCTTGATAGCGTCGCGAAGAGGTATCTATGACTAACGCGGTCAAAAGCTTTGTTGAAATCTATAAAGATTAAAGCACATTTTATACTTGTCACTGAGATAATTGCAATGCCGTCTCTGTATGCAGATTGACTTTCGAATATCGTTCTGGTCGGGAACAAGATTGATGATGACTCAATATTTTGTTGGAAAAGGCAGAGAGTCTTTTGTTGATAATACGCGAAATTATTTTGTAATCAGAATTTAGTAGCGAAAGAGGCCGAAAATTGTTTAAGTTGGTTTTGCCTTTACTCTTAGGAATCAGTACTATTTTACTTTCGTTAAACTCTGCAGGGACCGTTTTTCCGTTCAGGACCTCATTTGCCATGGAAGTGATCTTGTCCCCAATTATAAACCAGTAGCGGGCATAAAACTCCACAGGGAGGCCATCAAGTCCCGGAGATGTTTTGAGAGGTGAGTTACGCACTGCCTCATGCACTTCCTCTTTAGTAGTAGGTGACAGGATGTCAGCGTTGTCTGTTCCCGACAATTGTGGACCTAAAATAGTGAGAAAGTCCTCGAGAGCTGCTTCTTCCACTGTGGTAGGGGCATATATGGTTTCATAGCACCTGTGGACTTCGTCCAGTATTTCTTTCTGGCATGTGAGCCTCGTACCAGTATGCGTCTGGACTTCATCAATAAAAGTTTGACGTCTGTTTTTAGCATGCCGCACCAAGTGATACAGAGAAGCTGTTTCATCTGCTACGACTGATGTGGCTTTCGATTTAATTTTTAGTCCCTCCATCTGTTGCCGTTTAATGCTTAATAACATGGCTTTTATTTTTTGATATCATTCAGACGAATTACGTCATCATGGGCCTGTTGATATAAGTCTCTTAAAACTTTATAATAAAACTCCATTGTATTCCTCAATTCCCTGTGCCTCGCTGCACTAAACTGCATGACAACTTTCCGCAGCTTTGGTTTAGCCCTCCTAGTCCACCAGTCAATGACTTTTGGGTGCTTGTCTACTGTGCGGAGGCACATAGTCCACGCTACTCTTATTTCCTGTTCCAGTTCTTCGTCAGTTACAACAGAGATGAAACTTCCTGGCAGATTAAAACTGTCTGTGTGCCCGACCGAGACTCGAACTCGGGACCTTTGTCTTTCGCGGGCAAGTGCTCTACCATCATTTTTTTATTTATTTTTTATTTTTAGTTAATGACAGTCAGGGGGCAGAGTGGGCAGGGGTCGTACTTGGAGGCCTGGCCACGGTGTCCCCGTCTCCTGACAGGATAAATAACGGAGAGGCAACAGGAAGGAAACATTGTACATTGTAATTTTTTGTTAGTAACAATAATATTTTATTTATTCATTTAATTTTAATGTCCCAAAAGAAAAATCATATATAAAAAAGAAGGGAAAGAAATATAGGGCTGAAGTGACATCCTCGTTACTTCACCGGGAGTACATCCTATCCCTCGAAACAACGTAAACCTGGGACTCCCCACCGCTTCGGGGGGTTATGAAACATGCTGCCTAGAAAGTTCGCAAAATGCGTTTTATATTTAGAGTGACGTCGGATGATTTCGTGTTGTTCTAGTAAATAATGCCAATAGCCCAAGCCCGATATCAAGGTCCGCGAGAGCACGTAGTGCGATGCGTGTCCTCCAATCCATCGGATTGCCGATGTTTTTTGTGAGGGGAAAAAGACAGGGTCAGGGAAAAATAAAGCGTCCGTCGTGATCGTGGATTCGTCGGTGCGTCGGAGGAGGGCCATGATGCGTTGCGTCATCCGCCAAACATCCTTTGCCTCACCACACTGCAGAGAATGTTCGTCGGTGTCCTGCATGCCACATATAAGGCAGAGCGGGGAATCCACCATGCGAATGTCGTACAATCGTTGGCGGTTGACTGTCTTTCGGTTGATTAATGTATACCATGACGATCGCGCTGCTGTGGTGAGGAGAGGTGTATGGACAGCTCGCCAAATCTGTCGCCAGTTTCGTGTTGGGTATTTAAGTTCGACAACATTGCTGCCATGATGACGCCGCAAGTATCGATATATCTCACGGGTAGTGGGGGTTCTTGTAGAAGGTATCTGTAACTGAACATAACTAAAATCAACAAAAAATCGCGCGACGTGAGAAAAAGAGGGCGAGATTGTGCCTACCGCCACCGGTGGTTCAAAGGACGTGGGAAGAAGCACATCCAGGATGGCCGACGTGATGGCGTGTTGCCGTTGGTTCCAAGTGCGTAGCGTCGCTCGCAGGTATAGAGCTAGAGCCTTGTTCCGCACATCCGTGAGGTTAAGTCCTCCAGAATGGTGTGGGAGAGTTAAAGTCTCGTATTTGATATTAAACAACATTCCTTGGATGACATAGTATCCAAATGCCGCCATTAATCTGTCAGCAATACCATGTGGCATTGGCAGCACCTGTGCCAGGTGCGGCAGTCGCGAGGCCAGGTGAACATTAGTGTAGTCCACCCTTTGGAGCAGGTCGTGCGTTCGGAGTGAATTGTTGCGTATGTGCAGTCGGACGTTCTGGAGGAGACGTCGATAGCTCGCCGCCGCTGATTTCCTTAGCGATCGGGTAAACAATACACCTAAGCATCGCAAGATGTCCACCGTCGTAAACGGACTGTGCAGAGCGTCCAGCCCTCGACCGATGAGCATGATTTTGGTTTTATTCATGTTGACCCTGCTTCCCGCAGCTACTCCGTACGTAGTAAGAAGGGTGACCACCAGACTTACTTCGTTCTCCGACCGGACGAGTATCATCAAGTCGTCGGCATATGCACGACACGTGAAGGAGCTCGCACGGAGTCGGACGCCTGTTAGAGTCCGTCTATGAGTCTGCATCAATGGTTCGAGCGCTATTGTAAACAGTATCATCGACAAGGGACATCCTTGCCTAACTGAGCTGCAAACAGGAATCGTTCCTACCTCCCTGCATTGACTCTCACCGTCGAAGAAGCGCCGCGAAGGAGGCGCATGAGGACGGTAATAAATTCCTGTGGTATCGCCATGCGTCGCATGGTCGAGTCAAGGAAATCATGGTTGATCCTGTCAAAGGCACGATCAAAATCCACCGATACGAACGCCGCTTGCATGCGACAAGACCATCTGAGCTACCGAAGCACGACTCACGCCCGGTCCTCACAGCTTTACTTCTGCCGGTATCTCGTCTCCTACCTTCCAAACAGAAGTAAAGCTGTGAGGACCGGGCGTTAGTCGTGCTTCGGTAGCTCAGATGGTAGAGCACTTGCCCGCGAAAGGCAAAAGCCCCGAGTTCGAGTCTCGGTCGGGCACACAGTTTTAATCTGCCAGGAAGTTTCATATCAGCGTACACTCCGCTGCAGAGTGAAAATCTCATTCTGAAAACATAGATATTTAAATCCCATTGGCCTCTGAATCGATGGGTTGGCAGTACACTTTAATTAAAGCAAGTTAAAAGTGTACTGTGATCGCTAAAATACACGGGAATAGTTTCAACGTTCAATAAATAATTTTGCAAATTTGGTGACACGTAAATTCTATCTAGTCTGCTGCGTGAACACGACTGACGTCGGGTGCTGAAGTTCCCACACATCCTTAAGGTGTAGATCACTTACTAACTTTTTTAACTGTGGCGAGTAGTTGAAATTGGGTTGTTGATCTTTCTGGTTTAAAACACAGCTTTAAAATCTCCACCTAGTATAAGAGAACATGGATTTTTCCTCAATAAATAAATCAGTTCATCTTGAAAAAACTTCGCACGATCCAATTTGTGGGAATTTCCTGATGGGGCGTAAAGGTTAAGCACTGTCACATCGAAAATTTTTATGCCTATGGCTCTTCCTGATTCTAGTCGTTCGATTTCAGTCACCGGGATGCCTTCCCTTATAAGTATGGCTGTACCGATATTGGCTTCCGTAGAAACATTAACAATTTCAAAAAAGCCTGGGATCCGAAATTCCGTTATCGCAATTTCTTGTAGCAACGCTATATCTGTCCCAGACTGGTACAAGAATTATTTTAGTGCTGCCAATTTGAAGGGTGACTGTATTTTGTTAATGTTAATAGTAGTAATGCTATAAGCTTGCATCACAGACATACCAGAAGAAGCTATTTGGGATGAGGATGGGTATGATTATAGCAGCAACGTGCTTCCCTACAAGGCACGATCTTTACAAGCTGTGTGCCCATTACATGTACTAACTTCCTAGAAAAATTTTCACTGCTTTTAAACAAAGTGCTTGAGAAGAAAAGTATCCTGAAATCCTGACAATGCATTGCTATAAGTCACTGTGGCCCTCTTCTTTCTCCTCTTCAGTATTGGCCCTGATGACTTCATATTTAATATTTTTTTCTTGATGTCTTTCTTCTCTGGTGGGGCTTTCGTTTGATGACGCGTGACAGCAAGACCTGGTTTCGGTCGCAGCCGCCGGCGGTGGCCGTCTGGCGCAACGGCGGTGGCTTGCGAGTCGTCAATATTTGGTTCCGGTTGTGTTGTCTTGCTGGCGAGGCGGTGATGCTTGTTTATTTCCTCCTTCGGCGCGGCGTTGCGCTTCGGAGTCAGCAGGTTGTTTACTTGGTACTTCCTCGTACTGTTCGCACTGTATGGGCTGTGCACTTGATGCGGTTATTGCAGCTGTGACCTCAGGCTCAGGATCACATTTCCGTGAAAGGTCACTACCAGCCGCGTCACTATCTGTTCGTGGCGGTATAAGTCCCTATGCAGAAGTGGGAGCCACATCGACCTGCATTTCTTCCCCTTTTTCCACTTCCAACAGATCTTCAGGACTGGGCTTCGGCTTCCTGGCAACGGGTGTTCCACAGGAAGTGTCCTCATCAACATCTTTTTCAGTGTCCTCTAGAGGACGCTTTTTAGTGGGAACCTCGCTGTCACGGGACGGAATTTCAGCAGCTAATGCAGGTTGTAAAGATGGAAATTCATTAAGTGCAACATTTTCAGAGGTGGTAACAGGATCCACGACAGCCGCCGGCTCTGTTGTATTACTGGCTGGCAACAAAACGTTGAGTGTTAATTTCCGGCGTTGCGTAAGGTTATTTGCTAGCACAAAAACACAGCGAGGGCAGTCCTGACTGAGGTGACCAGACTCGTTACATACATGACATATAGGAGTTTGCCCTAAGTACATAACATGCGCCTTGTGCCCGTCAACAAAGATGTGGGAGGGAATATTTGCCTTCACTTCCATCTCCACGGAGCGAATGCCGTTAAAGCACTGCAGCTTGAAATGCGAAGCCCACCTTTCGTTGACTATTTGCCTGACAACCCCATACTTTGAAAGGACATCTTTAATTTTCGAGTTGTCTACTTCTATGGGAATATTCAAAACCCTAACATTCCTAATTACAGACTCGGAATTCCAGAGTTTTACAGTACTTTTAGTACCATCACCGTGTATAAATTCCGTTTCATAACCAAATTTTTCCAGAAAGCGGTCTACACTCACGGAATCGTTAAACTTCACAAAAATGCAGTATTCATCAGAGTCTAGCTGCATGGTATGAACAGATTCAGAATGAAGGCCAATTACCTCGGTAATCCAGTCGTGTATTTCAAGTGCAGAGGGCTGTACTCGACGAGTGTACTTGTCGAAGGTGAAAATCACGGTGTTTTTTCTCACGGAGTTTGCCATGGTGTTCTGCAGCGAAGAAATCTCGGACAACACCGAAATCCCAACGGTACTACGTAGAAAGACGACACGAACGAAGACCAAATGCTCAATTGATAACACTTAATTCACGTGCAATACGCCAATACACGATCACGAAACACGAAAACACTGGCGTAAACACTGAACGTTCACGGAGTAAACTTGAGGAGCGTGCGGCCGCTGCGACAGCTAAAGCCAGACTGAATCTGAGCCACCGAGGACACAGATGAACAGCGCGACTGCAGGGACTTATCCCTTGCACGCTTCCAGTGAGACTCACATTCCAACTGTCCACTATTCTACATATGTAATGTACCTTACAGACATTTGCCCATCCACTCATTACTCGCGCACGCTTTGGCGATTCCCGTAAGAGTTCGGGCAACCTGTGCGCATTCGCACAGACGAAGGTCAATGGCGGGGTAGCCTTTAACTATGTATATGAAGACAGTAACTGTTCTGGAAAGAACAGATACTGTTGATGACCGTGCAGCTTTTCCCTGAAATAAATAATGATGGGCAAATGTCTATAAGGTACATTACATATGTAGAATTGTGGAAAGTTGGGAATGTGAGTCTCACGGGAAGCGTGTAAGGGATAATTCCCTGCAGTCGCGCTATTCATCTGTGTCCTCGGTGGCTCAGATGGATAGAGCGTCTGCCATGTAAGCAGGAGATCCCGGGTTCGAGTCCCGGTCGGGGCACACATTTTCAGCTGTCCACATCGAGGTATATCAACAACACCTGTCGGCAGCTGAGGGTTTAAGTTAGTCATCATTTATGTACTATGATGATTACTGAACGCAGAAGGCCACATTTTTGAAGATGCTAACAGGGCTGATGGTCCACAAGGTGCACAGAAAGAGATGAACGCAATAAGATGGATGAAGGCCGCAAAGTTAAATTCTGCAAATTAAGGAAATATATATTGCAACAGTCGGTAAAACAATACATTAAGTTTAAAAATTTCCTTTTGCAACACCAGCGGTGGAAGGCCCACAATAACTTATAAAGTTTTTCAGAGGAAATTACAATAAAATTTCAATAGCAGAAGGCGATAATGTTTTGACTTGAAGGAAACTATGAGAACATTTTTCCAGGACTGAAGGCCCACAACTAACCTTGCCAAATGTAAAATACAGTTAAATTACAACAACATTAACACTGCCTAAAGGATAATTAAGAGAATAGCACTCAAGAGTCTCCAGTGGATTGGTCTGTCCTCGTTCACTTAGTCGAGACAGGTGGTGAGTCCAACTACACTTAATTCGTGCGAACCCAACCAAGGGACAATCACGGACCGAACGACCAACCGCTTGCTTGCCACGATGGAGTACATGAGAATTCTAGCCCCCCCCCCCCCACACACACACACACACAAAATTACAAGTATCACTACCCCAAACAAACGCGTATGTGAACTGAGCTGCCAAAACTACACACCATGTTGGGCAGCAACAACAGGTGAGGGAAAGACACTGTCTAAAAACTATGTTAGCGGCCATGGCAGGTAACCAGAACACCAACGGCCATAAGGCAGAAAATTCCGTTGGTGCACTTGACTATGGATAAATTAATTTGATCAATTCCACCTGACGGCGGCCATCTCGAACACTTCACTCGTCGTTGCTCACAGAAAAACCTCCACAACAGCAACGCCGGAACCAACAACGTAATGTTCAAAACCACTCCACCTTCACGTCCTGGGTCAATGAGCGACGATGCTCGTACCGATCGGACAGCTCCAGACAGACCCCGACACTGCGCAGAGACCGCGAGCGGGCCCAGTCGAGTACGCCGCACGGAGATGTCCTTGGACCAAACTACCGACCAACAATCCACCAAAACTCAGGCCCGGCTTAAGTGGTGCGTGGCGGCAACGGTCGGGCGGGCGATTCCAAGCAGGGCTCACTGCTGCTGCAAGTCGGCGACTGGCTGGCCTGGGCTGCACTCCAGACGCGTTGCAACTCCCTGGCAGGGCCCAACTCACGACCCGAACTGCCGCCGTGAGCTCTCCTCCTGGCACGTTCCGACAGACTCCACCACAGATGACAACCGGTAAGTAATAACAGCCAAGCAAAGATCCTACCAGAGGGGATATATCGATACGTGCTACTAGCGCCGATGAAGGTCAGGCAAAACAGAAACTCAGTAACTCCAGTAATTTAAACCAACGTGGTGAGATGGGAATACGTTAGAACAGGGTGTAAAATACCAAATGGTGAGACGGCGAGCAATGCACGGCTCAACAATAATTAAAATAAAGCCACCGCTATCATTGGCTGTCCCCTGGACAGTATAAAAGGTGTGACATTGTTCTCAGTTAGGAATGTAATCATCAAGGACGACAATGCAAGTGCTGCAACGTGCTCCTATGCAGGTCACAAGGTTGATAAGGAATCCCTGTGGTAGTGCATTGCCTTGCTCCGTCAGCCGTGTTGGCAACAACAGTCATGTTTGACTATGTTCCTGGCTGCAATATGTGTTGCCACTTCTCGCCATATGAGAGTACATCCATCATTGTGGAATATGATCGTGTTGGTGACCCACGTTTTATGGCATGGGGAGCCATAAGGATGCATATGTGTACTGACCTCCAAACCTTCGAAACGATATGCTCACGGTCAATGTTATTGTAACGGTTTATTACTTCGCTGTGTCCATGTCTTCAAGCATTCATTCGGTCTTCACTTCATTTTTATGGATGACAATGCGCTATCGCTTCGAACAGCGCAGGGAAAGGATCTCTTGGAATGAGAGGATGTTCGGCGAATGGTCTGGCCTGTCCGTTCCCGCGTCATAAATCTAGTATAGCACTTGTGAGGTGCGTTGGAAAGACGCATTGCAGCATGTACACATGTACGAACAGCCGTTCACCAGTTCTCAGCCGCGCTGTTGGAGAATCAAGAACTCCTTACCAACCTTGTAGCCATCCTGGTAGCACGCTGCAGAGCAGGCACTGCTATCCGTTGTGATCACGCAGCCTATTAAGAGGCTTGTCTATGCCTTTTGTACTGTCCAGGACTCACACTTGTGGCTGTGGTGAAAACCGAAGTGTCGTGTGGCTAGGGCCTCCCGTCGGGTACATCGGTCGCCTGGTTCAAGTTTTTGTAGTTGACGCCACTTCGACGACTTGCGTGCCTATGGGGATCAAATAATGATGAAGACAACAGAACACCCAGGCTCTGAGTGAGAATATCTCTGACCCAGCCGAGAATTGAACCCGGTCCCTTATGCACAGCATGCTGCCACCCACGCTGACCAATTTTTTTTTTTTTTTTTTTTTTTTTTTGTATACTGTACCACTTTATGTCCGACCCTGGACAGGAAAAGGAAACTACAAAACAGAATCTACTTGCCATGGCCACTTGTGTCCTACACAAAGGAAAAATAAGATTCGCCTCTTCAGGCGTAGGCGCCCATCTACGCCTATCCCAAAACAACTACCCTATTACTGCAACGGATAGGAAAGGAAGAAAGAGAAAGTAGGGGGGAGGGAAGGAAGTAGAGAGTAGCGATGGAAACGAAAGTAGTTGTGTATGGGCTTTTGTTGTTTTTGTTTATTTTATTGCATTTTTTCTTTTTTTTACGTTTCTTATGTATATTTTATTTTACCTACTTATTTACTTATTTATTTTTAAGTATTTAAATTAAATTAGTCTCTGTACCAGAATTCCAGGAGTCGCTAGCGTCTTCCGATTGGCGGTACATCCAACCGTGTCTTTTCGAAATTTTTATGGATATTCCGCTTGTAGTGCGTTCAGCACATCATGTCGGCCAAAAAGCATCAGAATCTCATGCCTTGGACGTTCCAGCTGGAAGGCGGGTCATGAAAGACGCTCCGTAGAATACTAGAAAAGAACTGCTTGTATCTGGGGTTGCGAACAAGCGCGCATTGTCGATCGTTAAGGTACGTCCAATAACCTAGTTCTGATTTCTCGTCGGGGTCAAAAATGTAGCGGACAGTGTACCGCATATCTAACTCACAGCGTTAGTTTCTGTTGCGGGGTAATGAATCACATCCGGGAATAAAGGCGTCAGGAAAGTGATTTAGCAGGTGTCTCTCGGGTAAGGAAAGCCAAGATGCGCTGCGCGAACCTCCGGATGTCAGACGACGGAACACATGAGAATCGATGAGTGTCTGTGTCCGCTACACTATAGTGAACACAGAGTGGTGTGTCAACGAGTTGGATACGGTGCAAACGAAAGTGGTTGAGCTGTTTGCCATTACAAAATTGTTAAGGCTTTCGTGGCCACTTGTTGACAAACTGCCTATTGGCTTCCGTCTCGGGTTCTTCGGCCGACGTTCATCTAACGATTTTTCTGACGTTTCGCCAGCACGAGTGGCTGGCATTGTCAAAGCTTCACCCTCCATTGCCGGTGGTGAACTGGAGCCGAGCTCGCGGCCGCAGACTATATGTACCTGGCGCGCCGACGTCCGAGGGCTTCTCCGCGGTCATTTCCGGTGCGGTTCTCCTCTTGCTACCTGCGACGGTCGTACGCTGCGGTACGGGAAGCCAGGATCCGTTGACCTTAAGGCTTTCCTCTTTCTTGTTCAAACTGTTCGCGTGTTTTTGTATTTCTACAGCTTCTCTGAACAAGCGCGTGTGATAATGCTTCTCTACAGCCAGAACTTCCGTGTCGGCGAATTTTATTACGTGGTCGGTCTCATTCAGTGCGGTCTCTGTTCAGGCTCGTCGGGCAGCTACGCCAGACTTTCAGTTGGGAGCTAATAAAAGTGCCGTAACTATGTCTGGCACATGGAATAAGCCCACTCCACCAAGCTCCTGCGAGAGGGTAAGGGAAGAATATTGAACTTTACATAATATCGCGGCACAGACAAAGGATTACGTCGCCCTACAACATACGACGTGCGAGGGCAGTTGGAATCGGGATCACTTGTGCCACATAGGGGACGCGTGAGGCGTGGTAAATATTCACGTATTGCGCACGCTGTAAAATGTCGAGGGATCTAAGCCGGTGGTCCACAAGGCCAGCTCTGATCATTTGGAGGAGACGTCTACTGTTGGTTGCCGCTGAACGACGGATGCCATTCATAAAATGTGTGACCAAACAGCGGACGCTGGTGGCCACACTTAGAAGAGCGACATGTCTCTCAGGTAGACCCTCAGTAACGGGCCGAACCTTCGATTTGGAAATATTAGGAGAACTGCACGATTCCTGCCATATGTCGCCACCCAAGTCAGAACCGCGCGTAGGTAGGGAACTAGATCATCAGCATATGTTGTACACCAGAAGCGGCGCCCATGCAAAGTCAGGCCCACCAGGCGTTGGCGAAGCCCCTGGAGTAGGGGTCTAACGCTAAAGCATACATTATTGTGGAATGTGTGCAACTCTGTCGGACAGAGCGCTTGATGGCAAGAGGTGCGGTGAAGCGACCATTACAGAGTATTCTTGAAGTCGCATTACCACTGTTACTAAACGAGCCGGAAAATCCATGTGTTGGGGGACCGACTTCAGAAAGGTATGGTCGACACAGTCGAATGCCTGACTGAAGTGATGCTAATGCGCTAGGTAAATGTTGCGACCACGTGAGGGCGATCATGTCCCTGTAACGACAAAGGGCCGTGTGGATGTTGTTGTCAACGCCCAGCGAAGTCTGATGAAGTCTTGCTGCCTTTTTGAGTCGTGAGGCCAACAAACGGGTAAAAATTTTCATATCACTGTTGAGTAGAGTGATGGGCCGATAATCACATATCTGTGATCGCCCATGTGCCTTAGGGACCAGGATGATGACCCCATCAAGGAAGATAGCTGGGATCGTCGTTGTGGGTGACATCAGTTAACGACAGATAGACGTCCAAGTAGGTAAAACACTTGTAAAATGCGAGGGGGAGGCCGTCAAGTGCAGGGGACTTGTTGTCAGCTCCCACCTTGATAGCATCAAGGACATCTAGGACTTCATCGGAGGTTACTTGTTCTTGAAGTTCTTGAGCCATATCCTCTGGCATGGTGTTCACAGCCAGTGCTGCTACCTTCTCAATTAAGGTCGGGGGATTACGGATGGCAGCGCACAGCCGGCGGAAATGAGAATAGAAAGCATGACCAATGGGGCATTGCGTAGTGTATCGTCTTCCTTCCGCATCGGTGAGGTCGTGGATAAGAGCTCGACGACGACCTCGGCGTTCTGTGAGAAGGTGGTACATCGATTGCGTTTCGTGAGGCATATGATTATGGGTGCACGATCTGACAAGGGTCCCTTCCAAACATCGTCGCATGAGTGAAGTGATCTGTGCTTTAGCACGATGCACTATAGTCTGATGGACAGGAGAGAATGCCATAAAAGTGTAGTCACGAAGCACCGCATAGTAGAAGTCCATGGAGCTCGCTTGCCGTATCCCATCAGTGCCCTGCGTAACTGGTTTCGCCCAGGATAGCCACCACGATAAGGTAGATATGTATATGGGGCGACGTCGACGACAGAGGGCCCACGCATCCTCAACGATCCGTCGGAAATCGAGGGCAGTCAGGTGGGAAACATTTAATTTCCGCAGGCTGCGGCTGTGCCACATCTGTTGGAGGGCGAGGACGACATCGCAGATGTATGTGACGTGGTCAGAGAAAGCCAGAGGTTATATTTCGTCATGTCGAGTGTCGGCAGCAAGGGAACGTGTGAGGTATACAGGGTGGTCCATTGATAGTGAACGGGCCAAATATCTCACGAAATAAGCATCAAACGCAAAAACTACAAAGTACGAAACTCGTCTAGCTTGAAGGGGGAAACTAGATGGCGCTATGGTTGGTCCGCTAGATGGCACTGCCATAGGTCATACGGATATCAACTGCGTTTTTTAAAGTAGGAACCCCCATTTTTATTACATATTCGTGTAGTATGTAAAGATGTATGAATGTTTAAGTTGGATCACTTTTTTCGCTTTCTGATAGATGGCGCTGTAGTAGTTCCGAACGTAGGTACGTGGTATCACGTAACATTCCAACAGTGCTGACGGTATTTGCTTCGTGATACATTACCCGTGTTAAAATGGACAGTTTACCGATTGCGGAAAACGTCAATATCGTGTTGATGTATGGCTATTGTGATCAAAATGCCCAATGGGGGTGTGCTATGCATGCTGCTCGGTATCCTGGACGACATCATCCAAGTGTCCGGACCGTTTGTCGGATAGTTACGTTATTTAAGGAAACAGGAAGTGTTCAGCCACATGTGAAACGCTAACCACGACCTGCAACAAATGACGATGCCCAAGTAGGTGTTTCAGCTGCTGTCGCGGCTAATCCGTACATCAGTAGCAGACAAATTGCACGATAATCGGGAATCTCAAAAACGTCGGTGTTGAGAATGCTACATCAACATCGATTGCACCCGTACCATATTTCTATGCACCAGGAATTGCATGGCGACGACATTGAACGTCGTCTACAGTTCTGCCACTGGGCACAAGAGAAATTACGGGACGATGAGAGATTTTTTACACGCGTTCTGTTTAGCAACGAAGCGTCATTTAGCAACAGTGGTAACGTAAACCGGCATAATATGCACTACTGGGCAACGGAAAATCCACGATGGCTGCGACAACTGGAATCAGCGACCTTGGCAGGTTAATGTATGGTGCGGCATTATGGGAGGAAGGATAATTGGTCCACATTTTATCGATGGCAGTCTAAATGGTGCAATGTATGCTGATTTCCTACGTAATGTTCTACTGATGTTATTACAAGGTATTTCACTGCATGACAGAATCGCGATGTACTTCCAACATGATGGATGTCCGGCACATAGCACGCGTGCGGGTGCAGCAGTATTGAATAGCATATTTCATGACAGGCGGATTGGTCGTCGAAGCACCATATCATGGCCCGCACGTTCACCGGTTCTGACGTCCCCGGATTTCTTTCTATGGGGAAAGTTGAAGGATATTTTTGCTATCGTGATCCACCGACAACGCCTGACAACATGCATCAGCTTATTGTCAACGCATGTCCGAACATTACGGAAGGCGAACTACTCGCTGTTGAGAGGAATGTCGTTATACGTATTGCCAAATGCATTGAGGTTGACGGACATTATTTTGAGCATTTACTCCATAATGTGGTATTTACAGGTAATCATGCTGTAACAGCATGCGTTATCAGAAATGATAAGTTCACAAAGGTACATGTATCACATTGGAACAACCGAAATAAAATGTTCGAGCGTACTTACGTTCTGTAGTTTAATTTAAAAAACATATCGGTTACCAACTGTTCGTCTAAAATTGTGAGCCATATGTTTGTGACTATTACAGCGCCATCTATCACAAAGAGAAAAAAGTGGAGCAACTGAAACATTCATATTTCTTTACGTACTACACGAATATGTAATAAAAAATGGGGGTTCCTATTTAAAAAAAACGCAGTTGATATCCGTTTGACCTATGGCAGCGCCATCTAGCGGGCCAAGTATAGCGCCATGTGGTTTCCCCCTTCAAGCTAGACAAGTTTCGTTCTTTGTAGTTTTTTCGTTTGACGCTTATTTCGTGAGATATTTGGCCCGGTCACGATCAATGGACCACCCTGTATGCGTTCGAGGTGACTAGACGAAAGCGCCGTACAGTATGTGAAACCTGTGCGGGTGCCATGGACCTTTCTCCATGTGTCAACAAGCTGAAGTCTGTTGATGATGACAGAGAGGACCCCACACGGGGAATGACGGAGAAATTGGTGATCAGGCCATCGTGTGGAATTTAAATAGCTACCAAGAACCATTTCATCCAGGGGACCCTCAAAAACCGGTGTTACCTCGTCAGCAAAGAATCTGTGTCGGTCACAACGTCGTCTGGAGCAGGACGGGGCATATACATTGAGGATGCGGACGCCGGACAGCGTGAGATCCATACCTCTAGTATTAGAAAGGTACACTACAGCTTCAGCAGGGAGTCCATAACGGAGGAGAAAGGCGATTCCATTACCGCTGTCAGAAGCATGGGATCAGTGTGGAGGCTTAGAAATCCGCGACGATCACTTATTGGAGGAGGGCAATTTCGACATTAGCAGCATGAATGGTCTCTCGGAACATTGCCAGTTTGTAGGAAACCCGAATGGTGGTCAGATTCATCGCCGCGATGCGGTAGTGTTGTGGGCGTGTTCTCACCATTGGCACAAATGTTCCAGCAGAGATGCTTGAGTGGAGTGTAACATCTGGCGCAGTCACTGTAGCTGCAATCACTGGGTGGAAGGTGGGTCAGGCACCTCCAAGGGGCACGGCCTGATGGCCACCACCTTAATCTGCTCCATCGTCGACATCATCAAGACTGGAACAGGTGGCAAGAGACTGTCACACTCATCAAGGGTGAGCTATGGTGACGCTGCTGTATCGGGGTCCAGGGACTCTCCCTCCATGGGATCCATCGTTGTCGGGTGGGATCGTTCCTCAGATGGGACATCAGCTGCGGCCACTCCCTTCGTCAGTGCGCTCGAAGGGAGATAACTGTCTAGTATCCGCTCCACTGCCTGTGATACCGCATGAAACAGTGTGTCGTCAGATGGCGTTTCACTTCTCTTCTTCTGTTTCCGGTGCGAATGCTGCTTTTGGAGGTGCTGTTCTGTATCAGAATGTTCGAGGTCGCACCCGTCTGAAGAAAAGCAGAGGTAGCCACCGCACTCGCATCGATGTCGATCGCAGCGGGCTGGCTTGTCATCGAGCTCTGGAGGGTTGGTGGTCTCATAGCCGTCTGAGGAGATGGTGCCGGTGAGGCAGTGGCAGCACCGCCATTTCCAGTGGGGAGTGCCGGAGGGAGAACTGGCGCTTCCCGAAGTGAGGCATCAGGGCTGCGTACGGCTGTGCTGTAGCTGTCTGGTAAAGAAGTGACTATCACTTTGGGAGCTGAGTCACTGGTTGGGACCTGGAGCAAACGTTGGCGGAGGCAGTCTGACCGAACGTGGCCCTATTGTCCGCAACTGGCACACGTCCACGGCTGGCCATCATACATAACGATGGCTCGCAGGCCACCTATCAGCTGAGAGGATGATACATGTTTGGAGAGTTCGATTTTGATGTGACGGACACCATTCTACACGTGGTATGTCGTGAAAATCTGCAGCTTTTCCGCGATGTGCCCCACAACACAGCCGTACGTTCGGAAAGCTTCGACGACCACGTCTTGTGGCATTTCGAAAGGGAGCTCAAAGACCCGAATTGTTTGAACACCGAAACTAGCGTCATCTGCCGTTGCCTCTCCAATATGCCCATCAGAATGCTTGAGTCCGTATGCGTGTTTTCGAACTACCTCAGTATGTGCTTCCTCCCTCGTCATTTTAATACAGACGATACTGACAGTGATAGAGAAGTGAATACCTATCACTTCCTGGGGGTCCAGACGTAGCCCTTCGCGAATGAATTGTTCAATTTCAAAAGCGCGCGGTCATGCATGTCCGGCTTGGAATGTTACTTTAAGTGTCGCTCGGCGGTAACACTGCGCCCTGAGTTGCAGTAGTAATGGACGCTATACACCACGAAATACCGCGACGCGTAAGTATACAAGTACTATGCGGTGTCCGGTGCGCGCAGCCGGTCTGCACGGACCACTTCCGAAGCCGACTACCCAGTCTCTGAGCAGATAATCTCCGACCCAGTCGAGAATCGAACCCGGGCCAATTTTCATAGCGTTCTGCCGCTCTGATCCCTGAGCAATCGAGGCGGACGTGCCTGTTGAGAGAATGGTACACCTGAACACATAGTGCTAATCTACGATGCCGTAGGACACATAACACCGAGTTTAAGAAACCAGGACATAGGACAGTCAATATGCAGACAAGATGACCGGAACTCCAAAAACAACATCGCAGACGAAGAATCGCGAGCACTATATGCGACATAAAAACGGGGGAGACCATACGCTAGAATAAGACAGGCTCCACATCGGACAGGTCAGCAGTACACAGTAAACGACACAGACGCAAGAACAGACACGGAATCGGGTGCTACATTACACACAGGAAGTGAAGACGAGACATACATAGCAAAAGTGAGCTAAGGTTCTGCAAGACTATGTCGAATTAATGTGGAAAAGAACTCTCTGTGTAGTTGTTTGTTATAACATTTCATAGCATGTAACACTATCTGAAGATGTGACATTTCTTCTTCTTTTGCTGCATCAGGTGTGACTGGCTCGCAGCTATGAAATTTAGATCAACTCCCAATCTCCACTGTTACCTTAAGTTCGGAAACACATTGCAGCGTAACTAATCAGTACATTAAATTAAGTATTACCACTGTCAAGACAGCTCATTTTTAGCAGACATAACCATCCACGCAGGAAGTATAAAGGGAAGGCCTGTCACATCATAGCTAAGTCAGATTTCCATCTCTCGTTTCTTCCATTAAATACACTTTTAAAATTAAATTAAAATACATCCACAATATGTTATGTATCCCATCACTGCCATTATTAAAGTGAGCAACAAGCTTTAAAAAATTGCTTCTAAGCGTTTCTGCTTATTATACATACATGTATTTCATTTGTTTTTCTTATTTTTTTATTTATTTTTTTGTAAAATTTTCAAAAAAAGAAAGAATTATACTAATAATAAAACTGAACTTGTACGACAGAACATGTAAAATCACACAAATATGACCTGCTTTATAATAACAGGCAGCAAATGTTTACTTAAGAAATAAATAAATAAATAAAAATGTCAGGAGTCCATCAACAAATGCGGTTACTTCAGTGTAATTATTGTCTTTGGAAAAAATGTTCAACTCCATAGTTTGACGCAATGCGTTTCTACAGCACGCTATTATCTTCAGGAGGGCATGGTGTAGTAACAGTCGTTTCAGACACGATGTATCTGCACGTGAACCAGTTATAAAGTGAACCCGTTGTAAAGTAGATCCAGTAATACGCTGCTGCCTGTGGATACAATGACAAATTAGCTGCGAGTCTCAAGGGGGAAAAATAAAATTAAATATAACCAGTTGCTATGCGAACTCAGAAAAGAAACGCAGAGCCTGAATGAAATTTGTTGAGGAACTTTCCTACAAAGTCGCTAGTATTACGGAAGACGCATGATCATTGCTTAACATAAAACACACTAAAAACAATATATTTACACATAGGAATATGAACAGTCAAGAACATTAAAATCTGCTTGTGATACTTGTAAATCTCTGTCTGCTAGCTGAGAAAGGAATATTCACAGACGCTTTAGTGAGTGCATCAGCGTCCATCAGATTAATAATAGCGTAAAAGTTACCCACACCAAGAACACCGGTTGTTTGTTTCAGAATGTAGACTATGGTCTTAATATATTCCGTTAAATGTTTTAGAAAAACAACCCTTGTTTGAGGAATCTGAAATATTCTTTAATGGTACAATACACTGAATCAACAGCTATAGCCACTGCAGTGTAAACATCCACATTCTTACAATGATTAAGTTATGGTTGTACCCTAATAATGTATCCATTACACCAATCGTACAATGATTGGAGATACTTTTATCAGGTTCTTCTGATTAGAGGGAAAATACCGCGGCGTTACCTGAAAGAAGTTGGGTTGGGTTGTTTGGGTGGTGGTGGTGGTTAGTGTTTAACGTCCCGTCGACAACGAGGTCATTAGAGACGGAGCGCAAGCTCGGGTTAGGGAAGAATTGGGAAGGAAATCGGCCGTGCCCTTTCAAAAGAACCATCCCGGCATTTGCCTGAAACTATTTAGGGAAATCACGGAAAACCTAAATCAGGATGGCTGGAGACGGGATTGAACCGTCGTCCTCCCGAATGCGAGTCCACTGAAGTGTGTTCTAAGCTAAATACTGTAAGAATATACACTCCTGGAAATGGGAAAAAGAACACATTGACACCGGTGTGTCAGACCCACCATACTTGCTCCGGACACTGCGAGAGGGCTGTACAAGCAATGATCACACGCACGGCACAGCGGACACACCAGGAACCGCGGTGTTGGCCGTCGAATGGCGCTAGCTGCGCAGCATTTGTGCACCGCCGCCGTCAGTGTCAGCCAGTTTGCCGTGGCATACGGAGCTCCATCGCAGTCTTTAACACTGGTAACATGCCGCGACAGCTTGGACGTGAACCGTATGTGCAGTTGACGGACTTTGAGCGAGGGCGTATAGTGGGCATGCGGGAGGCCGGGTGGACGTACCGCCGAATTGCTCAACACGTGGGGCGTGAGGTCTCCACAGTACATCGATGTTGTCGCCAGTGGTCGGCGGAAGGTGCACGTGCCCGTCGACCTGCGACCGGACCGCAGCGACGCACGGATGCACGCCAAGACCGTAGGATCCTACGCAGTGCCGTAGGGGACCGCACCGCCACTTCCCAGCAAATTAGCGACACTGTTGCTCCTGGGGTATCGGCGAGGACCATTCGCAACCGTCTCCATGAAGCTGGGCTACGGTCCCGCACACCGTTAGGCCGTCTTCCCCTCACGCCCCAACATCGTGCAGCCCGCCTCCAGTGGTGTCGCGACAGGCGTGAATGGAGGGACGAATGGAGACGTGTCGCCTTCAGCGATGAGAGTCGCTTCTGCCTTGGTGCCAATGGTGGTCGTATGCGTGTTTGGCGCCGTGCAGGTGAGCGCCACAATCAGGACTGCATACGACCGAGGCACACAGGGCCGACACCCGGCATCATGGTGTGGGGAGCGATCTCCTACACTGGCCGTACACCACTGGTGATCGTCGAGGGGACACTGAATAGTGCACGGTACATCCAAACCGTCATCGAACCCATCGTTCTACCATTCCTAGACCGGCAAGGGAACTTGCTGTTCCAACAGGACAATGCACGTCCGCATGTATCCCGTGCGACCCAACGTGCTCTAGAAGGTGTAAGTCAACTACCCTGGCCAGCAAGATCTCCGGATCTGTCCCCCATTGAGCATGTTTGGGACTGGATGAAGCGTCGTCTCACGCGGTCTGCACGTCCAGCACGAACGCTGGTCCAACTGAGGCGCCAGGTGGAAATGGCATGGCAAGCCGTTCCACAGGACTACATCCAGCATCTCTACGATCGTCTCCATGGGAGAATAGCAGCCTGCATTGCTGCGAAGGGTGGATATACACTGTACTAGTGCCGACATTGTGCATGCTCTGTTGCCTGTGTCTATGTGCCTGTGGTTCTGTCAATGTGATCATGTGATGTATCTGACCCCAGGAATGTGTCAATAAAGTTTCCCCTTCCTGGGACAATGAATTCACCGTGTTCTTATTTCAATTTCCAGGAGTGTATATAGGAACCAAAAGATGACTGCATGGTACCGAAACGTAACGTGTATTTTTCATCTACTACAACGTTTTAAGGTTTGATGTTTGCAATGTGTGGGCTATGGATTGATTCTGGTGGCTCTGAGCACTATGGGACTTAACATCTATGGTCATCAGTCCCCTGGAACTTAGAACTACTTAAACCTAACTAACCTAAGTACAGCACACAACACCCAGTCATCACGAGGCAGAGAAAATCCCTGACCCCGCCGGGAATCGAACCCGGGAACCCGGGCGTGGGAAGCGAGAACGCTACCGCACGTGATTCTGGTGACTTGACGATAATATAAACATACGAATTTTGTAATAACTAATCAGTGTCTCTAATCATATAACAGATGAGTCGAAAGGAATGCAGCAGTGTCGCGATTTTGAGTGGCGTTGAATCGAGACTCGAAAAGTCCTTGGTAAGTTTCTGGAGATACGTTGCACCATATGTCAACCCAATGGTCACGAAATTCCCGAAAATTAAGGGCCTGCGCCTTGGAAGGTCAGCTGGCGCATGATAGCGTCGTAGATGTTTACATACATCGGGTCCACATCAAGCGAAACTGGTAGCCGAGATATCAACGTGAGTTCATCATCACGCTAATCAAATGCTATATCGCAGTTTTGGCCTTATGACAAGGACAGTTATCCTGCTGGAAGATGGCATCGACGTTGGGGAAGACATCAAGCGTGAATAGATGTAAGTCGATCGCAGTAATGCTCACGTATTCCGCAGTTGTCATGGTACCTTCGAATGCTACCACAGAATCCATAGCGTAGTACTAGTCCCACCTGCTAGAGTCCCTGGCGGGGTGCACGTTTTGAACAGCCGTTCTCGTGGATGATATTGTATCTAAACACGCCCATCGACCTGGTACAGCAAGAAACATGATTAATTGGACCAGGTGACACGCTCCCTTTTATCCAAGGCCCAGTCTCGATCATCCCGTGCTCTCTCTTATCATAATTGGCGATGTCACTCGGTCAACATGAGAACAATTAGGGGGCAAATTGTTCAGTGATGTGCGCTGATCTGTGTTCGACGAAACAGTTTTGCTTGAACCATTTTTTTAGCCTGTAGTCATATCTGCCACAGATCGGTGCTTGCCCCACTCCATAGAGCGAGGAAACCGGCGACGTTAACGTCCTATGACGAGGTGTTGACCTACTACGCCATGTCACCTTGTCCAAAACCACTGCTAGGCACTTTTTTATATAAGTCTATATTATACGCCTACAAGTAGTTTCTAATGAGCATTATTTTGGATGAAATACCACTAAATTGAGATTCTTGATGCGAATTGTTCAAGAAAAGCACAATGTTTAGTAAAAACCTCTTTAGGATTATTCTATAACCGTCCTAAAGTATTTATTTTATGCATCATGAAATGGCGGTTGAAAATCTATGACTGTAAATTTTTTTGTTTTCAGTGTTATGAAGCAATACTTCTGCTAACAGTCTTATTCACTCATTATTTGTTTGACTCGGCGCGTTTCGTTACAGGTTCATTTCGTAAGAACTAAATCGTCACGATTATTCTCACCCAACGCCTTTGGGCGGATACCAATAGCCGTAACTCTTTTTAAAAGTTTCATTATTTAAGCAACCAGTTCCGACGCTTCTTTAGCGCCACCCGGTGGCCCCTATGCGAGAAACGAGTACAGACAGTCAAACATTGGCCCACATAGAACAGTTACAATATATATTCGACATGCTCACTGCAAACGCGTGAGTAAATATAGGGGGACAAATATTGAACTACATGAAAAAAAAGAAAGTAAATAAGTTACAAACTACGGCGTGCACACACTTTATTCAAAGTATAAACGTCACTACAGAAATACGGATTTAGGTTCCGACATGTTCGATATGCCTGCCATCATTGGTGATGATGTGGCGCAGACGAACAGCGAAATTCTGCATAATCCGTTGAAGTATCGGAATATCAATGTTGTCGATGACTTCCTGAATGGCTGCTTTCAGCTCAGCAATGGTTTCGGGGTTATTGCTGTACACCTTGTCTTTAACATACCCCTACAAAAAGGAGGCGCATGTGTTCAGATACGGAAAATACTGGCCAATCGAAGCCCATGCCAGTAGCCTCTGGGGACCACAGAGGCAGAATTCGATGCCCCAAAAGTGCTCCTCCAGGACATCAAACCGTCTTCTGCATCTATGGGGTGAAGTTCCATCTTGTAAGAAACGCATTTTGTCCAAATTAGGGTGACTTTGGATAACATGGATGAAATCTTCCAAAACCTTCGCGTACCGTTCGGTAGACGCCATGCTGGTCGCCGTGCCATCACGGAATATCGTACCGATTATTCCATGACTGGACATTGCGCTATACACAGCCACTCGTAGAGGAAGAAGAGACTTCTCGATCGCGAAATACGGGTTCTCAGTCACTGAAAAGCACCAATTTCGCCCACTGACGAACCCATCCAAATGAAAGTGGACTTCGTCGCTAAACCAAACCATGGATGCGCAAATTATTTCCCATTATGCCCCGCGGTCAACCATGCGGTTTGAACATCCTAATGAAAACCGTTCAGAAGTTATGATGGTTTTACCTCATATAGTTTACTAATTGTCACCCTGTAGTAGTCCACGGTTAGCAGTTCAGTATGTATGGTGCCTGTTTTACGTGCGACAGTGTTTGGATGTTTCCATTCGTTTCTCACATGCGTACGGGAAGGTGACGCTATTGAAGCGTCGAAACTAGTTGCTTAAATAATAAACTTTTTAGAAAGAATTGTGACTGGTGGTTTTTCTACGACCTATTGATCAGCCGCAGTCCTGCAACCACATCTGCATGACGGATCTACATGAACAGGAAAGGGTGGAAGAGGCAGTGGTAAATAAAAGTCGTTCTACCACACACAAGGCGACTCGCAGAATATAGATACACATTTAGATGTAGATGTAGGAGGTCAGTCTTGGGTCTAAGCAGGAACAAATGAACATCTGTATCTACATATGTACTCCACTAGCCACCAAGCGGTGTGTGGCGGAGGGCACAAATTCGAGCCAAAGTCATATCCCCCCCTCTGTTCGTAAAAAACAACGGACCTATTCCGCTCCCCTGGGGCACACCTGAAGTTACACTTGTTTCTTCTGAAGTCACCCCATTGAGGACGACATACTACTCTCTGTTAGAAAACTTTCTATCCAAACGCATATGTCATCGGATAGACCGTAAGCGCGCACTTTTTGGAGCAAGCGACAGCGCGGAACTGAGTAGAACGCCTTTCGAAAATCGAGACATATGGCATCAACCTGGGAGTTAGTATCTAGAGCCTGTTGTGTATCATGCACAAAGAGGGCCAGCTGTGTCTCGCATGACCGCTGTTTCCTAAAGTCGTCGTTTCTGCAGATGAGCTTCTCAAGTCTGGAGATGTCATTATGTCTGAACACAAAATATGTTCCATGATTCTACAAACAAATGGATGTTAGTGAAATTGACCGATAATTATGTGCATCCGGTTTTCTAACCTTTTTATAGATTGCATCGACCTGGGCCTTCTTCCAGTCCAGTGGAATTTTATGCTGTTCCAATGATCTCTGATAGATGATGGATAATAATGGTGCTATATTTGTAGCGTAGTCTACATATAACCTTTACAGGGATACCGTCTGGGCCAGATGCCTTCCTGGCGTCTAAGGATCTTAACTGTTTTACAATCCCAGATACACTAAACACTATCTCAGCCATCCTTGCGTTTGTTCGATAATTGAAAGGGGAAATGGTGCTGCAGTCCTCTACCGTAAACGAGTTTTTGAAAGCTAAGTTTTGAATTTCGGCCTTCTGTTTATCATCATCCGTTACATTACCCGTACTGTCAGCAAGAGAAGGTATTGAATTACTTGTAGCGTTCATAAATTTTACGTACGACCAAACTTTTTTGGGGTTATTTTTAGAATCAGCAGATAAAATATTGCTTTCAAATTCGTTAAAAGAATCTCTCATTGACCTTTTGACAGCTGTTTTAATTTCGCACAATTTCTGTTTGTCAGCGGGGCAGTGACTACGTTTCACAAGACTGTGCACAATTCTCTGCTTTCTCAGCAACTTCCTGATATGTTTGTTGCACCAAGGTGGATCCTTTCCCTCCCCTATATTTTTGCTAGGCACATACTTCTGTAGCACGTGGTGGACAGTACCTTTAAATTCCAACCAAAGATGCTCAATAATAAACTTGTGTCCAGCGGTGAATGCTTGGACTGACATTTTAGTTGAGGACATAAGCAGCATTTCACACATTTAAATGAATCTTGAAAGAGTTGACTAGATGAGCCGTGTGTTAAGACAGTGGGAACAACCACACGAAGTAATGAGCGAGGGAAACAGCTGTCTACAGTGAATCACATTTTAAAGCTCGACATCAGGTTGGACAAGCCTTGTATTAGATTCACGTTTTTCTTTTGTTAGGCCGCCGCCCTCCATTTGGGACAAGTGTTTGCAGAAGGGAAGTAGCAGACTTTGCGGCGAGCGGCTCACAATGGGAAGCGCTCCGTCTCTTTCTGCAGCGGGCAAGAAATACGGGCGCCCTCCTTACAACAGCGGGGCTTTTCCTTTTTATGAAAATTAGAGCGCTGTCCTCGGGCGGGTCGCAGCGACATCCCGCGCCCAGACGAAAGGTTAAGGACTGTTGTAGCGAGTCGTCGTGAATAATGAAGGGCCGGGCCGCGCCCGAACGACGTGAAATATGCAGCGCCGGCTGCGGGCAAGCTAGGGCCCGCCTGCATCATTGATGGCGGCGCCGCGTAATAAGGCCGGAACATCTTCTGTGCGGCCGCCGCGATCACGTCTCGCCTTCGCCTTACCTCCCGCGCGTGCGCTGCAGCCCGCGTGCCGCCTCTCGAGAAACGAGCGAACCTGCTCGCGTTGCTAATCAGCTGTTTGTCGTCTGCATCCAAGTCCACATTTACATTCTGCAAGTCACCTAACAGTGTGTGTGGTGGAGCGTAATTCTGGTACCACAATATGTACCCCCTGCCCTCTCCCATTTACTAATGGCGCGTGCTGAGAATGGTCGTCGGAAAACTTCCTTGTTAGCATTAATTACTATAATTTCCCCCTTGTGCTAATTTCGCGAGAAGTTTGTGGGAAGAAATAATAGGTCGCACAACTCTTCTCGGAATTTCAGTAGTAAACCTCTCAGTGATACACAACCCCTCTTTTTCAGTGTTAGCCACCGGAAATTCTTTAGCATTTTCTCAATGTTCTCATGACCACTAAACGATTCCACGATGAAGCGCAGGGCTGTTCGTTGGATCTTGTCTGTCTCTACTATCAATCCAAACTGGTGATAAGTCGAAGTAATGCTTTTTACGCCACTTCTTCTGTGAATAAATTACATCCTTAATTTCTAACACTGCCCATTCTAAGTACCAGACGTAACAATTGTTAAGGTAATCTCTATAATGTAAATATGGAAATTGAAGCGCCGAATGTAAATTTCCAACAAGGACGGGATTCGAACCCAGGTCCCTTCTCAACAAGCAGCTATGCCAACCACTATGCCACTGCGGGCTTTCTAATAGAGAATTGATGGAATGAGATGGCCCTCAACTACGTAACCTCCGACTCAACGTTGAAATGTTAAAAGTTCTGGCTGGTCTCGTTGTCTAGGGGCTGGAATACGTAGTTGCTACATTACAGGCCAAATACTGCTGAGTGTACAGTATACGATAAGAGTACGTACATGAATAGTACGGTCGAAGGTTTCTGTCACTCGGCAATTGCGAATTAAAATGTAACATACAAATTTATAAATGAAAGATAGCAGTTAAATAAATATCTTCAGGTACTATCTTAATACCTTTAAATGATGAGTACGATAGTAGAAGTACTTTGGGGAATGCAGTATATTTCTGCAAAACACTTATTGGTGTCGATGGTCCTGCAATTAAATAAAATATAAGTTGAATGACAGGGAAACAATAGATTCATACTGCACGTAATTACACCATCAGAATCTTCGTGCAAATAATAGTAATTTACATGTTTCTTTTTGAGGTGTCATGATTCATCTGGCTACTATTAATTTCTATGCGCACTGTGAAATGTCTGCCATTAAGGTTTCACCAAGTCCGCCATCTTTGGTCCTGCCGGCGCACAGTGTCACCAAGGAATTCCCAGCCACGTGCTCGATGGACCAAGCGCTGGAGCTCCCCTCATGCTCAGCTAACGTTCGGCACCAAGTGGTTGCTGCGGGGCTGCGGCTTTGACGAGCGTCCTGTGCGGCCGCCCCAACTCCGAACGTATAATATTTCCAGGACGCCACAACTTCCCCCATTACCTCACACCACGCTGGCACAGTGTATTTGCACAATTGCATGGACTACCGTAGCACGCCTCCCTCCTCAATCCAAATGCCCATTCATACCTCAGCCCAATTGGTATTAACTCTAAACTAGAATAGCATTGCAGAGGCTCCCAGTTGCGCTGAACTAGCATCTCAGCATCTAACGAAACAGGGGATCCTACCTAAAACCCAGGTACAGGCGCTTTAATCAAATGAAACTACATCGTTCCAGGTCTCTGGATCCATGTGGTTTCATTTATTAAAGTACGTGCGTCTGGATTCGAGGCGGGTCAATGGTTCCAGGTCTCTGGAACCACAGAGTCTCATTTGATTATGGCACCTATGCCTGGGTTTCATGCAGGACCCCCATTTCGTTCGATGCTGATGTGCTATACCAATACAGCTCTAGAGCCTTTGCAATGCTCTTCAATTTTAGGGGGAAGTTCAAGTGGGCTGAGGTGTGAATGGGAATGTACCTATTGAGGAGAGAAGCGTGCTAGATTGGTCTGTGCTGTTGCACAAAGCTACATTGCCACGGTGGTGCGGTCGTTAACGCATGTGCCTAGTGAGCAGGAGAGCCAGGTTCGAATCCTGGCCTTGGTACAAATTTTCATCCGTCGCTTCAGTCTGCGTATATAAATCATCGATGTTTGAGAGCTGAAAAGGTCGCTGGAACCATATAGTCTCATTTAATCCTTATAAGTATTGTAGCATACAATCACGAACATTAAAAAGATAACCACAGCAAAGCTTTTGAGGAGTCAAGCTCTCATCACCTCTTCACCTGGCTGTCCTACACTGAAGATCGAAATATAAAAACAAAAAATTATTCGGTCATGAAGTCCTCGTCTTACCTTAAAAATGGCGACAAGAGGTTTTGTGCTCCACTTGCCCGTAACACAGCACATTCTCAAAAGCGTTGCTTCCGCAAGACGGAAGGCACAAGCTCTCTCTCCATGCGCCACTAGTTCGTAAGCACATGTACGAGTATGACAGGCTGCGCTGAGCCATCAGTCATTTCATAACTTTCTAAAGAAGTTGCAAGGGCATGGAGATGTACCATAGTAACAATTACCTGTGCCAAATGGTTCAAATTTGTCGCACTAACGTGAACGTCGGATCTAAAATACTTTTGAAGAAGGCATTATCATTCTCGTCAGCTTGTCTACTAAGTATGTTATCAGAATTGCTGTTCCGAGTTCGTCAAGTAGCTCGAGTTTGCTCCCTTTATTGTCCACAACTATCATCACCTCTGAGTCCTCTTCTATGTCTTTACTGGGTGAGAAGCCACGCATGTACGTATGGCAAACATTCAACCCAACCCCAGACGGAAGTCTAGTTACGCCGCCGATAACGCCGTCATGTGGATAAGGCTTGACTCTCCGTAGCCTCGCCACTCTTCACCTTCCGCTGATGGAGTTCCCCTCCACTGCAGGGTACGACTCCAAACCTAGCGAGTAGCGACGATCAACACTAACACCATTAGCACCCCCTTGAAAATTCAACTGTTGCGAGAGATGATGTGGGCATCAGACGTCCACATCGCACTACTACAGGAAGTCCACTTGGCCACACTTCCAGACGTCGCAGGATATAACATTTATCCTCGTGCTGGTGACCTCCTGAGACGTGGCGTAGCCATCTACGCCCGGGAAGGCATTCCTGTGACTGATATCACATACGTTCCATCTGCCAGAGGCATGGCCGTCACCGTCATGGTGACGCGTATCGTCAACATTTATGCTCCGTCAGGCTCCACCCGCAGACGCGACAGGGATTCAGAAGAAATCGCCCCTTCGTTTCTTGGACGCTGTGACCATTACATGCTTAAGGGTGGTTTTAATTGTGTCCTACACCCTAAGGATCAAATGCCCCACTACAACACCTGTCAAGACCTGCGCTTTGTCGTCCGTGATCTGTTGCTGCGGAACTTGGGAAGTTCGGCATGGTGATGCACTAGACACACTTACGAGACGAGTCACTCCACGAGCCACCTTGATAGGATTTACGTTTCTCGGGAACTCACACCTGCAGTCCAAGGTGCAGAACTTTGGCCCTTGACCTTTTCGGACCACTGTGCCTACATCTGCAAAATTCTCCTCCCGCAACATGTCGTCTGGCGCAGTCGCGCTCCGTGGAAGCTGAACACCTCCCATTGTCATGATGCCAAATGTCTTCAACGTGTTACAGAGACATGGGCCGCGGCCGGAGTGGCCGTGCGGTTCTAGGCGCTACAGTCTGGAACCGAGTGGCCGCTACGGTCGCAGGTTCGAATCCTGCCTCGGGCATGGATGTGTGTGATGTCCTTAGGTTAGTTAGGTTTAATTAGTTCTAAGTTCTATGCGACTGATGACCTCAGAAGTTAAGTCGCATAGTGCTCAGATCCATTTGAATCATTTTGAACCAAACATGGGCCACGTGTGAACTTAGCTTACTCAAGTACTACACAACCTTGACTTGATGGCTGGAATGTGTCAAACCTGCCATTCGACGCACCGTGATTCAGTATGGCAAGGAAGTAGCTGCGTGGCGCCGGCACACTACCGTTCTCCGCGGCTTGGACGCCCAGCCGCCCACCCCTGAAACCCAGAGGGAACGCGGCAAGATTGAAGCACCATCAACAAAAGTGTTCTGAATAAGTCACCTGGTGTCGACGGATTGCCGATAGAATTTTATCGCGCTTTACTCCTGCTAATGGCGTCACGGTGTACGACGACGTTTCATGAACTGATGACTATGGGGAACGCCGTACCGCCGTCCTTTGCCATGGGAATTATTACACCCATCCACAAACCGACACCGAGAGTGCTTAACGCAGAGCATAAAAATTTTACACGACTCCTGGCGACGCGATGCCGCAAGATCCTGCCTAGCATTCTGTCCTCGGAACAGACAACAACGGATGACTCATTTAATATACAAACGGCCACAGGAGAATGTCGTGATTTAATTGCACGGCAGCAGCGTGCAAACTCCTCGCAGCGGTGGTTGCCTTTGATTTTGACAGTTCATTCGACGAGGTGTGGCATCGTTTCCTGTTCTCAGTAGTGAGCCGAATGGGTTTTCCACCCGCCTTATCGATGTCATTTGGCACCGCCGAATCGCTGATTCAGGTCAATGGCCGTGTGGCGGGACCAGTGACGATCCGGTTTTCCATAAGGCAAGGTTGCCCACTTTCGACCCTATTCTATTCCATAAGCTTGGAGCCACTCATCAGAAGTCTGACGAGCCACCTTTCAGGTCTCACTTTGCGACAGCGCAGTTTTCAGTGTCGTGCTTATGCGGACGACCTCCTCCACTTGGTCCGATCACGGAATGAAACACAAACGGTGCTTGATTTACTATCAACGTATGGAACTGCACCGGGCAATAAAATGAATGTGGCTAAATCCACGGCAATACCTATGGACGCGGCCTCTCACGCGACGACTTAGCACATCTCATGTGTGTACAGCAACTACGATACCTTGGGATCATTTTCACCTCCACCATGCGCCGCTCCGCTGCCATCAAATGGTTTAAATGGCTCTGCGCACTATGGAACTGAACATCTGAGGTCATAAGTCCCCTAGAACTTAGAACTACTTAAACCTAACTAACCTAAGGACATCACACACATCCATGCCCGAGGCAGGATTCGAACCTGCAACCGTAGTAATCGCGCGGCTCCGGACTGAAGCGGCTAGAACCGCTCGGCCACCGCGGCCGGCGCCGCTGCCATCAATTTTCGGCGTTCACTCCAAATTATCCGCACGGCGGTGCGACAAAATCTCCTCCACCGGCTTGATTCTTTACAACGGGTCCAATACCTCAATCAACATGTGGCATCCAGAATGGTCCACATCGCACGGGTACTTCCGCTGCCGCTGCCATCGACTATTGGACGCAGCCTCCAGGCTGCTTTCGGATACTTTCTTACGGCCGGTACGCTCTTTAAGGTTCGTTAGAAAAGCTCACCCCCCCCCCCCCCCCGCGACCGGGAGACCTCGGCCTTGTCAATGTGCGACTCCAAGCGGCGTCCTTGTACATGTCTACCATGCACGAGCAGTGTTACGGTCGGTGGCCCCTCCCTCACGTGCAGCGTGCTGGAAATTCTTATTCCCGCGACCATAACGCCACCAGCCAGTGGCATCAAGCACCATTTGAAGCACATATCATCGTCGACTTCAGTTATGCTCACACGCATGTACCGAACACGCATCCTCCTCGACCTAAAGATTTTTATACCCCACTGCTTCGTTACATATCCAGCAACAATATCGAAGTCAGACATTCATCGACGTGGTGGTCCACAGTTTGGCGTCATATCCACCATCATTTCCTCCCCTCCAACGTCCGGGAAACATGGTACCACGTCCCATGTGGAAAATTCGCCACAAATCAGGGTCTTCATGCAATCGGACTAACGGACCATCCGCTTTGTTCATTTAGCCACCTCATGGATGACGATGTCCGCTAACTTACTTGTGCTGCCACCAGCGACGTCTGGAAAAATTGGTCGACAATTCGTTGCCTATTACCTCCGCGTTCCGCCGGGTTCGACTGACGCATACTTATTTCGCGACCACCAAACATCATGCAGTTGTATGGGTCAATGGACGGACGATCACCTACGTGTATAATGATGGCGACAAATCGCGCCTTGACTTCTGGCAGTGCTTACAAACCGCCCACAGTAAAGTCGAGCAGCAACCGCGCTACCACGCCTTCTTCGCCAATTACCTACATGCCATCCTTACGTCGCCCCCGCTCATCTTTATGGTGCCAAAGGCGGACGACACTCCTGCCCCCCCCTCCCCCCCCCCCATGCTGACATCTGAGACTCCCCGCGCTGCTTTCGGTATCGTAACCCACAGGGTAGTATGCGCACGGACACGCGCCTCCTTTCTTTTATGCACTATACCAGAGCACGCTGGTCATTTCCCCAACTCTGCTGTTCCCTCCTCTTTGGCTTCTACCCTCCTTTCGGGCGCTTCTTCCCGGTAGTGGTGCCGCGGACGCAGTGGCCAGGTCTCACATGTTGACCCCTGCCCACTCTGCCTACACGCTGCATCTGTTGGGCAGCTGCCTGCAAGTCTTAACATACCCCCTTCTACCCTTTCTGTCTATTGCCTCACACCCCTTAAAAAAATGTGTAGCGTCTTTGAATAGTAATAAAAGCGTTCTCGGTTCCTGGTTCGAATCCCGCCATTGTTTAAATTTTGATTAATAAACAGCATTGGCGGCCGAAGACTTCCCTCGTTCTGCTAACGGCCTTGTCAAAGAGGGGGGAGGAGCGAACAGAGGTTCGGGGCACTCTCTTGTCCTAGGGGTGGAAAACTGCCCCTAAAAGTGGAAGAATCAGCAGTGATCAACGGCATGAGGATGCAGAAGGCAATGGAAACCAGTGCATTAAAGACACGTAACGAGTATTCACAGGACATGTGGCCTGTAAATGAAAAGTGGCATGATGATCTCACCATTGGCAAAATAACCGGAATAGTCCCCCATTCTAATGTCCAAGAGGGCGCTGCCAAAGAGGAGGTCACCATGAGAAAAAGACTGAATAGTCAACGAAAGGATAACGTTCTACGAGTCAAGGCGACGAATGTCAGATACTTGAACGTGGTAAGGAAACTAGAAAATCTGAAAAGGAAAATGCAGATGCTCAGTCTGGATATAGTAGGGGTCAGCGAAGTGAAATGGAAAGGAGACAAGTATTTCTGGTTATATGAGTATACAGTAATATCAACAGCAGCAGAAAATGCCATTACGGGAGTAGGATTCGTTATGAATAGGAAGGTAGGGCAGAGAATGTGATACGGTGAAAGGTTTAGTGACAGGGTTATATTTATCAGGATCGACAGCAAACCAACAACGACAGTTCAGATATATTTGTCGACGTCGCAAGCTGAAGATGAAGAGGCAGAGAAACTTTATCAGGATACTAAAAGGGTAATACAGTACGTAAACGAGACGAAAATCTAATAGCCATGGGAAAATGGAATGCAGTTGTAGGGGAAGGAGCAGAAGAAAAGGTTACAGGAGAGTATGAGCTTGGGACAGGAAATGAGAGAGGAGAAAGATAATTGAGTTCTGTAAGGGTTTCAGCTAGTAAGAGCGAATACTCTGTTCAAGAATCACAAGAGGAGGATGTGTACTTGGAAAAGGCCGGGTGATATGAGAAAATTTCAGTTATATCATATCACGGTCAGACAGAGATTCCGAAATCAGATACTGGATTTTAAGTCGTATCCAGAAGCAGATACAGACTTAGATCAGAATATAGTAGTGATGAAGAGTAGGCTGAAGTTTAAGACATTAGTCAGGAAGAATCAATACGCAGAGAGGTGGGATACAGAAATACTAAAGAACGACGAGATACACTTGAAGTTGTCTAAGGCTGTAGATACAGCAATCAGGAATAACTCAGTAGACAGTACAGTTAAAGAGGAATGGATATGTCTAAAAAGGGCCATCACAGAAGTTGGAAAGAAAAACATAGGTACAAAAAGAAGGTAACGGCGAAGAAACAACGGGCAACAAGAAATACTTCATTTGATCAATGAAAGGAGGAAGTACAAAATGTTTTGGGAAACTCGGGATTATAGAAATACAAGTCGCTGAGGAATGAAATAAATAGGAAGTTCATGGAAGCTAAGACGAAATGGCCGCATGAAAAATGTGAAGAAATCGAAAAAGAAAATGATTGTCGGAAGGACAGACTCAGTACACAGGAAGTCAGAACGACCTTCGGTGACATTACACGAAAGAATGCCACGAGAATTTCAATGTTAAATGCAGACGAGAGAGCGAATAGATGAAAAGAATACAGAAGAGACAGGGAATCCAGTATCATAACCAGAATTTCAAAGAGCTTTGGAGGACTTGAGATCAAATAAGGCAGAAGGGATAGATAACATTCCCCTAGAATTTCTAAAATCACTGGGGGGAGTGGCAACAAAACGACTATTCGCAATGGTGTGTAGAATGTATGAGTCTGGCAACATACTACCTGACTTTCGGAAAAATATCATCCACGCAAATCCGAAGACTGCAAGAGCTGACAAGTGCGAGAATTATCGCACAATCAGCTTAACAGCTCTTGCATCCAAGTTGCTGACAAGATTAATATACAGAAGAATCGAAAATAAAATTGAGGATGTTCTAGATGACAGTCAGTTAGCCCTTAAAGAAGGCAAAGGCACGAGAGAGGCAATTCTGACCTTGCAGTTGATAATGGAATCTAGAGTAAAGAAAAATCAAGACACGTTCATAGGATTTGTTGACGCAGAAAAGAGTTCGACAGTGGAAAATGCTGCAAGATGTTCGAAATCCTGAATAAAATAGGGGTAAGCTATAGGGAGAGACGGGTAATATACAACATGTACAAGAACCAAGAGGGAATAATAAGATTGGGGGATCAAGAAAAAAGGTTGTAAAACATAGATGTAGTCTTTCCCCCGTACTGTTCAATCTGTACATCGAGGAAACAATGATGGAAATGAGAGATAGATTCAGGAGTGGAACTAAAATTCAAGGTGAAAGAATATCAATGATGCGATTCGCTGATGACATTGCTACCCTGACTGAAAGTGAAGAACAATTACATGATCTGCTGAACGGAACGAACAGTCTAATGAGTACAGAGTATGGACTGAGGGTAAATCGAAGAAAGACGAAGTTAATGAAAAGTAGTAGAAATGAAAATAGCGAGAAATTTAACATCGGGATTGATGGTCACAAAGTAAATGAAGTTAAGGAATTCAGCTACCTAGGCAGTAAAATAAGCTATGACAGACGGAGCAAGGAGGACGTCAACTGCAGACTAGCAATGGCATAAAGGGCATTCCTGCCCAAGAGAAGTCTACTAGTGCCAAACATAGGCCATAATTTGAGGAAGAAATTGAGAAAGGACGTCTGGAGTACAGCATTCTGTGGTAGTGAAGCATGGACTGTGGGAAAACCGTACCAGCATAGAATCGAAGCATTTGATATGTGGTGCTACAAACGAATGTTGAAAATTAGGGGGACTAATAAGGTAAGGAATGAGGAGATTCTGCGCAGAATCGGAGAGGAAAGGAATATGTGGAAAACACTGATAAAGAGAAGGGACAGGACGATAGGACATCTGTTAAGATATGAGGGAATGACTTCCATGTACTAGAGGGAACTGTACAGGGCAAAAGCTGTAGCAGAAGACAGAGATTTGAATACATCCAGCAAATAATTGAGGACGTAGGTTGCAAGTGCTACTCTGAGATGAACAGGTTGGCATAGGAGAGGAATTTGTGACGGTTCGCAGCATAAAACCAGTCGGAAAAAAAAGAAAAAAGAGAGAGAGAACCGTTAAATTTGTCTTTGTATCGTTGTTCATTATGAGTATAACAATTTTGCAATTTGCTAACCTATAAATATACAATATGAATATCGTAATTTTGAAAGGTTTTAGCTAAGTCGTACGAAAGGTTCTCTACCAAGAGGATTCTCACGAGTTTTGAGACAACGGTTGGGGATGTAATGGGTACGTTCTCACTGGCGTAGACTTGTCTCTGTACAAATTTTCTATTACCACCGGGTAACATCCGTTATCTTCCTAAAATTACAAAGCTTTTTCTCTATGGGAGTTGGAGATAATGCCAGATCACAAATACGGTAGATCATAGCCGTAAAGAAAGCTAGAATTCTCTGTATTGTTATTAAAGTACCGACGTTCAGACTGGTAACAAAAACATCGGCTATGAAACCTGCTAAGGAGTTACCCAAAGCTAAGTCGTCTGTTTGCCTACAGTATCTATCGTTAAACGAGAAATGATTATATGCCGCCGGCCGCGGTGGTCTAGCGGTTCTAGGCGCGCAGTCCGGATCCGCGCGACTGTTACGGTCGCAGGTTCGAATCCTGCCTCGGGCATGGATGTGTGTGCTGTCCTTAGGTTAGTTAGGTTTAAGTAGTTCTAAGTTCTAGGGGACTGATGACCACAGTAGTTAAGTCCCATAGTGCTCAGAGCCATTTGAACCATTTTGATTATATGCCTTCAGTAGAGAAAGGAGAGAACAAATTTCATCGGTCTCGTCCAACGTTAAGTCGGCTGCATAGCACAAAGTTTTCTTATCGAGTGGAACATTAGCGTAAAGGTCTTTTATATCCAAAGAAAGCAAAAGACAACAAGGTGGGAAGACGCTACTAGTTACATATTGGGAACTCCTCCTTGAGCACAAGATGTTCCTGCCAAAGTCTGAAGTTTTATTTTGAGACTAATTCACCTGCATTATTGATACCATTATATACGGGGGCGTTTAGTAATTATCTTTATGAATTTTAATTTGGTCTCATAACGATGTTGGTTTAGGGCTCATTATTTCCATTTTCTTAAGTCATGTCAGAGCACAGTATAGTCGTGGACTTCCCCAAACAAGACTTTAGCTCTTTTGTAAATTGTTCCTTTCGGGCAGTTTCAATCTCCTGAATTTTACTCTCGTTTAAGAGCTGTAGTGTTTTGGTAACGTAGAATGTTTTTTCATAAAACCACTCGCAATATAGCAGCCTTTCCGATTTTAATTTATCATTAGCAATGTTTTTTCGTATGTGATCGACATTTTTAGATTTCCGACGGGAGGCTTTTCCTGTGAGCCAACTAGCTCTACTATTGTTTTTAAGCTTCTCATCTCGAGCACACGGAGAAGCGTCGATGGTATTTTTCATATCCGCTGTAAGAGATATTGTAAGTCCTCTGTTTTATTTCGGTCAAATGCAATGATTCAAAACCTTATTTGGCAGTTGCATTTCTTGCCGGTCGGAAACTATACTAGTGAGATGAATCACTCTCTCAACCAACGGAAAATGATCTCAATGCTAGCATCTGCTTGTATTTCTCAATAAGCTTAATTTACGGGAAATGGTATTAGTGATCACTTGTCCAAAATACGAAACGACGTAATTAACTATTTTCATTAAAACATCCGCTTGGTCGTTCGACAAAAGTTTTACAACAGAAAAGTAAGTATGATACGAAAGAAACTTAAGATCATTTTCTCTTTATATTGACGCCTAAGATTGCTACACTTAAGCAAGATTTTAGGCGGACGTTCTTTCTTGTGTGTCCTTAAACCTTACATGCAGGTAGACTGTAATAAGACTGTCTTGAAGACAATTTTTATTGAAGCGTATATTCATGGTCGTCACCGATATCTTAGGCATGAATTTGCTTAACATAAATGCAGCCCACCAGGATGCGTAGCAGGGAAATTCATTATAAAGCTTAGTCCATTCCATGGTGGATTGATTGGTACAGCAACCGGTTTCAACAATTGTAAAAACAGACAGTCTCTGTTGACACAACGTAATTCGCCTAGTTAAAGTAGTTTCTATTCCTCTATGGGTGCCACACCCTACTCTGTATTTTTGCCTTCATAGATTTATCCCCAGTTTTTATCGTTTTAAGATTATACGCTTGGTTTTCTCCAGTGTATCTTGTACGAAGGTTCTTTCTTTAGATGGTTTGTTAGCACAGTTCTAACTAACCGCCCTACCAGCAGGTCATGTGTAATGCTTTCATAGCCTTTCGTGAGTGTTAATTTGCTTTTATATTTTTTAAATAATTATATTGTGTTTAGCGCGGTTCCAAACCAAGCCCCTTAACTTGTAATTTTATATGATTACATTCCTCCTTGTTCATTTCTGCCAGCCGTTAGTGGCCCAGCGGTTCTAGGTTCTTCAGTCTGGAACTGCGCGACCGCTACGGTCGCAGGTTCAAATCCTGCCTCGGGCATGGATGTTTGTGATGTCCTTAGGTTAGTTAGGTTTAAGTAGTTCTAAGTTCTAGGGGACTGATGACCTGAGATGTTAAGTCCCATAGTGCTCAGAGCCATTTGAACCATTTTTTTGTCCATCTCTTTTATAAAATCTGAGAAAGATTTGACTAGGTGGAAAGTTTTGTTTGTAATAAAAACAGCTTTACAACCGTGACTGACTTTTTATATAATTATGAAAACGAGTTACTGTACTAATCTTCCCATCATGGAATGGAATAAGCTCTATATAATGACGGAAAAAATCGCAACATCAAAAACTAAATAATGTAGAGTAATGAAATTTCGCGACTAAATTTGACTGAGTAATATGTTTAGGTGATTAACCTTGCAAGATCACGTAAATGAAAGCGTGAGATAAGCCATTGCAAACGTGAAGTGCTGGTACAATAGTGGCCACTGAAAACGCCGCCACCATGTTAAATGCGAGCATGCATTATGTTGTACAGCAGCCGGAGGTCAGTTTGTAGGACTGAATTCCATGCCCGTTGCACTTGATCGGTCAGTAATAGGACGGTTAATGCTAGCTTATCGTCCGATGACGTACCATATGTGTTCCATTGGAGACAGATATGGTGATCAAACAGGCCAAGACAACAAGTCGACACTCTGTAGAGCATATTGGGTTATAACATAGGTATGTGGGCGACCGTTATCCTGTTGGAAAACTCTCCCTGGAATGCTGTTCATGAATGGCAGCACAACTGGTCGAATCACCAGACTGAAGTACAGTTTTGCAGTCAGGATGCGTGGGATAGCTCCAGCTGTCATACGAAATCGCACCCCGGACCATAACTCCAGGTGTAGGTCCAGTGTGCCTAGAACGTAGACAGGTTTCTTGCAGGCCCTCAACTGGCCTCATTCTAACCAAAACACGGCCATCACTGGCACCGAGACTGAACTAGTTTTCGTCGGAAGATACAAGAGAACTCCACCCAGTTCTTCAAGAAGCTTTCGCTTGACACCACTGAAATCGCAGATGGCGGTGTTTTGGGAATGCACGTTACATGGCGTCTGGCTCGGTTCTGTCCTTGAAGTAACAAATTTGTAACAGTTCATTGTGTCACAGTAGTGAAAACTGCTGCGCAAATTGCTGCTGCATATGCAGTATGATGTACCAGAGCCTTACGCCGAACACGAGGCCGACTGGAGCCAGGTCTTGTAGCGTGCATACATTACCACGACCAGCGCTGGCTGCATTCCTGCCAAGTCTTTCTGCAGTATTGCAGAAGGAACATCCACCTTCTATCAGTCCGAACACGCGAACTTGTTCAATATGAGCGAGGTGTTGATAGAGTGTTTATCGCCTTAAAAGTTGTGTTATCTAACACCAACTCACCACGTCGAATATGAAAGGTAACTAACGCTTTCAAACGTTACACCGTGTATTTAAAGCAAACCTGATTTACATCCTCATAGTGGCGCTACCAGCACGATTTGGTTAGCACTGGACTACCCATATGCCCCAATGACGACATCGCGCTATGTTTCTAAAGCTCTGACAAGGGACAAACGTCCCTGCTAGGATATTTTTATGCGCGGTATACCATGTACCCATTGCTACCAATTATCAGCCAATCCGGAGATGCCTAAATAAGGGTGAAACGCGTCATTGCGAAATAAGAAAAAAATTATCACAGCAACTAATTGTGCTTGTTTCTTCGTAACTGATGTCCAGGTCTTCCTGCAAATTTGTCGTACTTTCAATCAGACGGAAGTCATGTAGAGGAAAACTAGTAAATGTAATTTGTAGAACGGTGCCACCCTATAAAAAGATCTTTGACAAAGATGTTTTATAACATCACTTTTCTAAAATATTTGATAATTCATTAGAGTGCTCCTATAAAAGAAACTTTACTATATCTTTGTTGAAGCAGAACTATTTAAGACAATTGTGATAGTTCACTCGAAGTACGTGGACAAAGTACGTCGATTCTAATGACAAGTGATGTAATGAAAATGTACAGTTTGAGCGCTTCTACCGCTTTCAGCTCGATTTAATCAGTATGTTACAAACATGATATACATGTTAATATTAACAGCAATTCGTGAGGCAGTTAGAATGTCACTTACATTCACTGAAAGAAGTTTGGTCATTAGCATGGATTAAAATCACTTCCCTAGCCGCTCATGCGGTGGACCTCTCTGACGAGGATTCCCCCATGACAAGACCTGCCGTAAGGCAGAACAAAGTTTTTTTATGGATTAAAATTGTGTGAACCTCAATTAGACTCATAATACAAGTTGCTATTCTGACGATGAGTTTGTTTGACGGCATGAGAATGACATCGCAAGCAACCAGAGTAAAGAAGCAACCTCAGATGAAAGTGAGCATCTGCTTGGGCACTTCAATAATATGTTGGCAACACTGATCAAGCCCAGTGCAAGATATCGTTGTTTGTGAACTGAAGCACTATACGAAAAACGTTACTCATAACTTTGGTATCTTATTAATAAATTCAAGATCACCTCAGTATGAAGATGCATCCGTAGACCTGCAACCCTGGACAACAAGCGACCACAGTATAAGAATATCGACCGGAATCTGATGATGAGTTGTTCTTTTTTTAATTGCAACAACGGAACATATTTTTTTCCAATACGCAGAAGACTCCGTCAACCATTATGGGAAACATTCGTGACACACAACAAAAATCATGCTTTTAGAACAGACGAATATACCGGTATTTTCAGCTTGATTTCCATGAGGACTGTACCCCATAAATAATAAATCACTCAGTCGTTTGTTTTGATTCTCTCGTGTGTGGCCGGACCTCGTTTCATTAACTGGTTATTTCAGAGTATTCTGCAATGACAGCGTTGGGGACAACAAGGTTTGTGTGATTTTTTTTTTTGTAAGTGCTTGAACGGTGTCAGAACACGTTTTAAGTAAGTCGAACGCACCATAGAACTAGTTATAAATACGTATAATGTCACCTTTGTCTAGTTATCTACATCCAGTATCCGTTTCCCTACTCCATTTGATGACATTTTAGACAATGTTAAGTTCTTGGGTGAGCAACTTTATAACAAATTCATTTGAGGGAGCATACCAAAGAACTTACGAAGCGCATTAGAAAATTTTATTTGCAACGCAGATGTTCTCTGACATAGATGAAAAAATAAGAAATCAGTCTTACTTATCTTACTTTGACTCTGTAATATCCTACGTAATCCTGTTTGGGGTAACACACAAAGCTAAGCTATAGTCCGAAGGCGCGTAATAATAAACATTTTTGGTATAAACTCAAGAACATCTTGCAGAATCCGGTTGAAGGCACTTGCGCTTATCTTCGGTGAAGCTATGTGCTCAACGTAAATATGTGCTTTAAACTCATTTTCACTTTGGTAATTCCTGTGCACAGTAGACAAAGAATTATACTATGCTGGTTGGTTGGTTGATTTGGGGGACGGGACGAATATGGTAAGTACCTCAGTGTATTAACCAACAGTTTTACATTAAGGATGATTAGGTGGCAATGGTAAATGTTAGACATAAGGCATGGAGTGACTTTATTGTTCATTTGACGCGTTTCAGAATTTATCCGTCAGCCGATATCCAGGAGCAATTGCTGCAAGTAGATATGGCGTTTACAATTGTAAGTGAAACAAACATTTGCAGACATTTTGAAAGAATGAATCCCCAAAATGTTTCTCTAAAACTGCCCTGTGAATTTACGTACTCAGTGTGACTGAACAAAATTCTACACACTAAATATTACACACGGGAATGTAACACTTCAGTATGAAATCTGACCTTTACCTGAACTGATCTGGCAATGAATTTCAGAAAAGCGAAGGTGGCTGTGAATGTTCTAACTGTAACCAGGCCGTAATATAAAACAGGCCCTAAGAACTTTCTTGGCTTACCCGTGGCAACAATGGAAGGTTTTTTCTGCTCGACGCGATCATCAAAAAATATACAGAGTAGCAGCAAGTTAGCTACATAGGAGAGAAAGCCTTGCGGAGTGCGATGCAGGAAAATGCAACTATTCCAAACAGACCATGCTTTATGCAGCTGTGTTCCGCTTCGTGCAGTGCGGTGACTCACAGAATCAAAATATAAAATTCTTTCGTCAGGAGACGGTGCTGGAATTTGAACTTCTTAAATGATTACAAGAAAGTGACCTTACAAAAACTGTTTTGCAAAAACTAAAACTCGTTGTCTATTGCAATCATCATTACAAAATTATTTTTACAAGAAATGTTTCTCTGCCATAAAATTAATTAATAAAAATGGTAAGAAAGTGATAATCCATGAGACCTGAGGGCAAGCAACTTTACTTGTCTAAACAATGAAGTAATTATTCCAAAAATAAAGAAAAACTTCACCAAATCATTCCACCATTCAAAAACATCACAATTACGTACAAGGAATATTTTACCTCTAAAATCTTCACTTGTCGCAATAAGTCTTTATAAAATAATAATTCACAATTCATGTTTCTCTATTTCTGAGCTCTGCAAGACAGTTCCATTCGCTCGGTAGCACACCAACATCCGAACCTCTCTCTAGCTTACCTTACTGTGACGACAATACTACTAGCAACCAAAGATCACAGTGCGTGTATTCAGAACCTCTGTGACGTAAACATCGTCCGTGAAAAGTAAAGCTGAAAAATATGTAGCGTACAAATATGAAGTAAGCAAAATCCAATGAAAATAGAAAGTTCATATCACATTCCCTGAATATTAAAAATAAATTAGAAATCTTAAAGAAAGTTAATTCAGATGAACAGGAAAAGCAAACCTGTAATTTTCGATACTATATTAGTGGTGTGCTGACTGACACAGTCACGCCAAGATAGGCGTAATTAAACATCCAGGGGTAACTTTGCATAGCCACTTGAAACGGATCAGGGATGACGAATGTTCGACTTATGTCAGCTAGGAGAATTTGGAGAATTCGAGGAGAGTGTTGCTTAACTATAAATGAGATCACATATAGGGCACTTGTACGACCCATGCGTCAGTACTGAGCATCTGACACCCCGCAGGTCTCATTAAACGAAGACATCATAGCGACCATAGGCCTGCTGTTACAAGGGTTACCTGCAGGTTCGCTCAACATGTTAGGGTTAAGGAAATGCTCCACGAAGAAATCACGGAGGAAAGAAGAAGTCGTTTTCGCGAAACAGTGGTCAAAAGAGTTTAGACAACAGCGTCTACGACAAACCGTTAAACGATCCTGCTGCCATCATCATACACTGAAGAGCCAAAGAAGAAGGTACACTTGCCTAATACCGTGAAGGGTCCCCGAGGGCACGCAGAAGTGCCTCAACACGACGTCGCACGGACACGACTAACGCATGAAGTAGTGCTGGAGGGCACTGACGCAACGAATCCTGCATTGATGTCCATAAATCCGTAGTAGTATGAGGGGCTAGAGGTCTCTTCTGAACAGCACGTTGCAGGCATCGCAGATATGCTCAATAATGTACATGTCTGGGGAGTTTGGTGGCCAGCGGAAGTGTTTAAACTCAGAAGAATGTACCTGGAGCCGCTCTGTAGCAAATCTGGACGTGTGGCGTGTAGCGTTGTCCTGCTGGAAATGCCCAAGTCCTTCAGAAAACACGATGGAAATGAATGAATGCAGGTGATCAGACATGATACTTACGTACTTGTCACCAGCCAGAGTAGTATCTAGAGGTATCAGGGGTCCTATATCACTCCAACTGCACACGCCCCACACCATTACAGAGCCTCCACCAGCTTCAACATTCCTCTGCTAACATGCAGGGTCCATTGATTCATAATATTGTCTCCATACCCGTACACGTCCGACCGCTCGATACAGTTTGAAACGAGACTCGTCCGACCACGCAACATGTTTCCAATCAACAGTCCAATATCGACGTTGACGGTCCCAGGAGAGGCGTAAAGCTTTGCGTCGTGCAATCATCAACGCTACACGAATGCTCCTTAAGCTCCGAAAGCCCATATCGATGATGTTTCATTCAATAGTTCGCACGCTCACACTTAATGATGGGCCAGAATCGAAACCTGGAGCAATTTTCGGAAGGGTTGCACTCCTGTCACGCTGAACGATTCTCTTCAGTCGTCGGTGGTCACGTTCTTTCAGGCCCGTTTTCCGGCTGCAGCGATGCCAGAGATTTGATGTTTTACCGGATTCCTGATATTCACGGTGCACTCGTGAGATGGTCGTACGGAAAAATCCCCTCTTCAATGCTACCTCGGAGTGCTGTGTCCCATCGCTCGTGCGCTGACTATAACACTAAGTTCCAGATCACTTAAATCCTGATAAACTACCACTTTAGCAGCAATAACCGATCTAACAACTGCGCCAGACACGTGTATTGTTGTTGTTGTTGTTGTTGTCGTTGTTGTTGTGGTCTGCAGTTCACAGACTGGTTTGATGCAGCTCTCCATGCTACTCTATCCCGTGCAAGCTTCTTCATCTCCAAGTACCTACGTCAACATACATCCTTCTGAATCTGCTTTGTGTATTCATCTCTTGGTCTCCCTCCACGATTTTTACCCTCCACGCTGCCCTCCAGTACTAAATTGGTGATCCCTTGATGCCTCAGAACATGTCCTACCAACCGATCCCTTCTTCTAGTCAAGTTGTGCCACAAACCCCTCTTCTCCCCAATTCTATTCAATACCTCCTCATTAGTTATGTGATCTACCCATCTAATCTTCAGCATTCTTCTGTAGCACCACATTTCGAAAGCTTCTATTCTCTTCTTGTCCAAACCATTTATCGTTTATGTTTCACTTCCACACATGGCTACACTCCATACAATTACTTTCACAAACGTCTTCCTGACACTTAAATCTGTACTCGATATTAACAAATTTCTCTTCTTCAGAAACGCTTACCTTCCCATTGCCAGTCTACATTTTACATCCTCTCTACTTCGACCATCTTCAGTTATTTTGCTTCCCAACTAGCAAAACTCCTTTACAACTAATCTAATTCCCTCAGCATTGCCCGACTTAATTCGACTACATTCCATAATCCTCGTTATGCTTTTGTTGATATTCATCTTATATCCTCCTTTAAAGACACACTCCATTTCGTATCCAAATTTTTCTTTTGTTTCCTTTACTACTTGCTCGATGTACAGCCTGAATAACATTGAGGATAGGCTACAACCCTGTCTCACTCCCTTCCCAACCTCTGCTTGCCGTTCATGTTTCCCGACTCTTATAACTACCTTCTGGCTTCTGTACAAATTGTAAATAGCCTTTCGCTCCCTGTATTTTACCCCTGACACCTTCAGAATTTGAAAGTCAGTCAACATTGTCAAAAGCTTTCTCTAAGTCTACAAATGCTAGAAACGTAGGTTTGCCTTTCTTTAATCTATTTTCTAAGATAAGTCGTAGCGTCAGTATTGCCTCACGAGTTCCAACATTTCTACGGAATCCAAACTGATCTTCCCAAAGATCGGCTTCTACCAGTTTTTCCATTCGTCTGTAAAGAATTCGCGTTAGTATTTTGCAGCTGTGAATTATTAAACTGATAGTTCCGTAATTTTCACATCCGTCAACACCTGCTTTCTTTGGGGTTGAAATTATTATATTCTTCTTGAAGTCTGAGGGTATTTCGCCTGTCTCATACATATTGCTCACAATATGGTAGAGTTTTGTCAGTACTGGCTTTCCCAAGGCTGTCAGTAGTTCTAATGGAATGTTGTCTACTCCCGGGGCCTTGTTTCGACTTAGGTCTATCAGTGCTCTGTCAAACTCTTCACGCAGTATCATACCTCCCATTTCATTTTTCATCCAAATCCTCTTCCATTTCCATAATATTATCCTGAAGTACATCGCCCTTATATAGACCCTCTATACACTCCTTCCACCTTTCTGTTTTCCCTTTTTGCTTAGCACTGGGTTTCCATCCGAGCTCTTGATATTCATACAAGTGGTCTCTTTTCTCCGAAGGTCTCTTTCATTTTCCTGTAGGCAGTATCTATCTTACCCCTCTTGATATATGCCTCTACATCCTTACATTTGTCCTCTAGCCATCCCTGCTTAGCCATTTTGCACTTCCTGTCGATCTCAGTTATGAGATGTTTGTATTCATTTCTGCCTGCTTCATTTACTGCATTTTTATATTTTCTCCTTTCAATTAATTAAATTCAAAATTTCTTCCGTTACCCAAGGATTTCTACTTGCTCTCAACTTTTTACCTACTTGATCCTCTGCTGCCTTCACTACTTCATCCCTCAAAGCTACCCATTCTTCTTCTACTGTATTTCTTTCCTCCATTCCTGTCAATCGTTCCCTTATGCTCTCCCTGAAACACTCCAAAAGCCGGCCGCTGGTGGCCGAGCGGTTCTGGCGCTACAGTCTGGAACCGCGCGACCGCTACGGTCGCAGGTTCGAATCCTGCCTCGGGCATGGATGTGTGTGTTGTCCTTAGGTTAGTTAGGTTTAAGTAGTTCTAAGTTCTAGGGGACTTATGACCTCAGCAGTTGAGTCCCATAGTGCTCAGAGCCATTTGAACCATTTTTTGAAACACTCCAAAACCTCTGGTTTAGTCAGTTTATCCAGGTCCCATCTCCTTAAATTCCCACCTTTTTGCAGTTTCTTCAGTTTTAATCTTCAGTACATAACCAATAGATTGTGGTCAGAGTTGACATCTGCCCCTGGAAATGTCTTGCAATTTAAAACCTGGTTTCTAAATCTCTGTCTTATCATTATATAATCTATCTGAAACCTTCCAGTATTTCCATGCTTCTTCCATGTATACAATCTTCTTTTATTATCCTTGAACCAAGTGTTAGCTATGATTAAGTTATGCCCTGTGCAAAATTCTACCAGGCGGCTTCCTCTTTCATATCTTACTCCCAATCCATATTCAGCTACAACGTTTCCTTCTCTTCCTTTTCCTGATGTCGAATTCCAGTCACCCATGACTATTAAATTTTTGTCTCCCTTCACTATCTGAATAGCTTCTTTTATGTCATCATACATTTCATCAATCTCTTCGTCGTCTGCAGAGGTAATTGGCATATAAACTTGTAGTACTGTAGTAGGCGTAGACTTCGTGTCTATGTTGGCCACAATAATGCGTTCACTATGCTGTTTGTAGTAGCTTACCCGCACTCCTATTTGTTTATTCATCATTAAATCTACTCCAGCATTTCCTCTGTTTGATTATGTATTTTTAATCCTGTATTCACCTGACCAGAAGTCTTGTTCTTCCTGCCACCGAACTTCACTAATTCCAACTACATCTAACTTTAACCTATCCATTTCCATTCTTAAATATTCTTACCTACCTGCCCGATTAAGGGATCTGACATTCCACGCTCCGATCCGTAGAACGCCAGTTTTCTTTCTGCTCATAACGAGGTCCTCTTGAGTAGTCCCCTCCCAGAGATCCGAATGGGGGACTATTTTACCTGCGGAATATTTTACCCAAGAAGACGCCACCATCATTTAACCATACATTAAAGCTGCATGCCCTCGGGAAAAAATTACGTCTGTAGTTTCCCCTTCCTTTCAGCCGTTCGAGTACCAGCACAGCAAGGCCGTTTTGGTTAGTGTTACAAGGTCAGATCAGTCAGTCATCCAGACTATTGCCCCTACAGCTACTGAAAAGGCTGCTGCCCCTCTTCAGGAACTACACGTTTGTCTGGCCTCTCAACATACACCCGTCCGTTGTGGTTGTACCTACGATACGGCTATCTGTATCGATGAGGCGCGCAAGCCGCCCCACCAACGGCAAGATCCAAGGCTCATGGGAGGACACTTGTCTTATATAGCCTATTTGCATATCTCTGTTTTTGAATACGCATGCCTATAACAATTCCTTTGGTGCTTCAATGTACAGGGTGATTATAATTAAAGAGAAACTTTCAAAGCGCTGTAGAAATAACACCACTGGTCAGAATGACGCAAAAATTGCAACGGAATATTATCGGAGAAGGGAGAAAACGTATGGCAGAATAAAAGTAAATGGTTACAAAATGTAGCAATAGATGGTACTGTAAGCATCACAATTTAATAGTGGAATTGTGGTCGACTACAAATGACAAATTAATTATACAACAATGCCTAAGATGTGTGTTTGACGTTAAACAAACCGTACTGCTCGGTGTGTGTGGATGGACAGGTGTGATAATGTTAGTTACGTGCGCCCATCCACCACGGCAAGGTCGTATCAGAACGGATGAGAGAAAACGGTTTTTAATTGTCCTGAGGCCAAAAATCGCATAAAAAGCATAAATTAAAATCAAATCGGATTATTAATTTCCTTGTGATTGGAGCAAAACATGCTCAATATTCTGTCCACCGTTTACTGCAACAAAATGAAACTGAGAAACAGCCTTTTCCACAACTGGTCGAAGTGTTTCCGAGACCACGTTCAGAATGTGTTGTGCAGTGCGTGCCTTGAATGCACCTATGTCGGAACACTGAACCCAACATCTTTCAAATAGGCCCACAACCAGAAGTCAGACGGATTAAGAACATGTGATCGGGACAGCCAGGCTATAGCGAAATGGCGGCTGATAATTGTAGCATTACCGAAATGGTGATTCAGCAGCTGCTTAACTGGATTTTCAATGTGCGGAGGTGCGCCACCTTGCTTAAAAATGATCCCAGCCACACATCCACACTGTGGGAGAGCAGGAATGACGTGGTTGCGCAAAATACACGAATGGCGCTTACCAATGACGGTACAGATAACAGGACCGGAAGCATCTGTCTCTTCGAAAAAATATGTCCCTATGGTAAATGATGTCGTAAACCCGCACCACTTTCAGACTGAAGTGGTACTGGTTGATTTGCGTGTGGATTTTCCGTTGCCCATGTTCGACAATTCTGTCTATTGACATATCCTGTTAGATGGAATTGGGCTTCTTCTGTCCACAAAGTCTTTCATAGCCAATCATTGTCCACTTCCATGGGGGCAAGAAATTCGAAAGCAATGGTCTCTCTTGCTGGAAGGTCAACAGGAAGCAACTCGTGCACATGGGTAATTTTGAATGGATAGCACATAATTTTACGCACTGTGCTCAAGGGCTTCTCCAGTGTGCGGGAAATTCTCCGTGCACCAATCGTTTGCACACCACCACTCGTCTCCTCCTGCACTGTTGTGGCCACTGCTTCCACTGACGTGGAATCAATTCGTTTCCTCCATCTACCAGGTTGCACACCAAAAGGACCCGTCTTTTCTAATTTCCGAATCATTTTCTCCAGACCCACGGCAGTCATCGGACCAGCCTTCAGTGCCCGGAACTTCTGCAGAGCGACGTGCGCGCGGTCAACATTCTTGTAATAACAACTTTACAAGCAGAGGGCAATCCTGCACTGAGACAGTCATAGCAAGCGTCGCAGACGCGAAAGGCGGAAAAGCCGTGTACCTGTTGTGTTTATACCAACTTCAAAGGGTCGTGCACATGACAGGTGTATTCATTTACTTGTTCTGACACACACATTGATCGATTTTCACACTTTTTTTTTCTTCTGCCATACGTTTTCCCCCTTCTCCGATAGTATTCTGTTGCAATTTGACGTCATTCTGACCGGTGGTGTTATTGCTACAGCGGTTTGTAAGTTTAACTCTAATCATAATCACCCTGTATATCTACAGCTGCTTTCATATTCAGAAAACCTCTTGAGTTAAAAGCTGAATACAGATTCGTGAATAGTTAAACATTCCTGCTGAACACCAACAGAAGAGTTTATTTCCTTGTGTTTCTTTTTTACCTCAACACTTACTTATACGTTACTCTTACGGCTTTACTGAACAAATGAAATATATATTCCGTTTCTCAACTGCTGTGTAAGACAATGTCATTTTATAATTTTTTAAATAACCTTTGAATAATTTCTGTTTGCTTAATATTTTTCTCTTCGTACGTATGACACATAATGGGACGTAACACTGAAAAATGCATAAAATGTAGCACATGGTGGAAACGTGATTATTACTTTTATAAAAACATGCTATCGCACTGTTAGCATTCACAAAACGGTATCTAAACGGACAAACATTTTGTTTCATAGCAATCGCATTATTATGTCTAATTTTGTATGGATCATTAACGAAAAACCAATAGCTGGGTTTTCGTCCTCGAAAAACAAATTTAGATGCCCGCCCGGAGGCTCGTGGGGAGTTTAATCATCTGCCCGTAATTAAAAGTGGCGAAATAACAGCTAAGTCGAAACCCATGACGGAGAGTGCACATTTGTCTTGCCGCAGAGCATTTAGAGGCAAATTTTATTACCTAGCTTAAGAGGAAAATTTAACTTACTATTAAGCTAATAATTGCGCTACTTCTCAAGATGGAAATTTTAATGGTTCACCGTCTTTGCCTCATTGGCCACTTATTCAGCTAAATGAGGACAATTTATCATTCAGCAGGAAATTAAAAACTTTGTTGATGAAACGTCTGAATTTACAATTTTTAAAGGAGATGACATTAACGTTGACATGGACTCGGTGGTGAAAGGATTCGCGTGTCCGAAGCAGTCGGAAGAGAGATTATTTAAGGATTTGTCATCAAATGGTAAAATTTCCACATAAAACACTTTATTGCGTCTTTACATTTGTTATTTTTCCGTGAAAGACGTTGCCTGCGCAGTATCAACAAACAACAGTGATCGACGAATAGTATAATAGCGAAATAATTTAGTAGTGTATCTTTTGCGGTAGTGCGCTGTATTTCGATTATAGTAATTGAATTTCACCAAAGCAGCTTGTCCGTCAGGCTGCAAAAGTATTACGTGTTTCTGCCGTTGACCTACTTTCTCTACAAGTGCCCAGAACAAATAAGAAAACCACACTTCAAATTGAATACCACACAGGGCGAGACTCTATTAAATTGTATGAGATAGAATCAAATAGTTCGGAATGCAAATTGAGTTATGAATGCACTGATCGTCTTCCATCCGTATGGAACCATAACTGAAAGTATTTCCTTCTTGATCTCCTGCGATACTTCACCTCAGAAACGTTGTTTCGTAAAGGCCTACAGTGGTCGGAAAACGTAGTGGTACTCCATTTAATATTACAATGCTTTTCCATTTGAGAAATATCCGACTAGAACCGTGCTCCATGTTCGGCACTGACACTGGCAAGTATGTTAGTAGTTCCAAATGATCACTGAAGAAATGTAGTTCAAGTAACATGCTAATCCCATAAGGTGATATGTTCTTGTGCAATATCGTACAGTTTTCTGCCGTTTGTTGTCTAATTAGCTCTTGCGGACACTTGAGAAAGACAGCCATGCCAATCTTTCCACATAACTCAGCAAATCAGTGTTCATCAGATGTTGATTCCCTCACCTGCAGTCATACACATATTGCCGACCGAAGTGGCCGTGCGGTTAAAGGCGCTGAAGTCTGGAACCGCAAGACCGCTACGGTCGCAGGTTCGAATCCTGCCTCGGGCATGGATGTTTGTGATGTCCTTAGGTTAGTTAGGTTTAACTAGTTCTAAGTTCTAGGGGACTAATGACCTCAGCAGTTGAGTCCCATAGTCCGCAGAGCCATTTGAACCATTTGAACCATACACATATTACTTCCTTTATTTTTTTTCTTTACTGATCGTAGGAAACTTAACTCGCAAGTACTTCTACAAATTTTACACGAGACTGAACGTAATGTGGAGCGGACAAAGGTACAAGTTTTGGGGGCAATAAGAGGTATGTTCCGTCCAGGAATGCTTCATTCAGAGCAGATAATTTTTTTTTTAATGTATAACAGATATTTTTCTGACCGTGCTGACCACTTACACGGAAAACAGTAGGTCTTTGTGTATCCGAGCTGAATTAGTAGCAACTTAAAGTAGCTTGAGCAATCAAAACAGAAGGTTCAAATGTCTCTGAGCACTATGGGACTTAACATCTATGGTCATCAGTCCCCTAGAACTTAGAACTACCTAAACCTAACTAACCTAAGGACACCACACAACACCCAGTCATCACGAGGCAGAGAAAATCCCTGACCCCGCCGGGAATCGAACCCGGGAACCCGGGCGCGGGAAGCGAGAACGCTACCGCACGACCACGAGCTGCGGACTGAGAACAGAAGGAAATTAGTTTCTAATGTAAAGGAAACTCAAAAACAGAAAAAGAGAAAATGAAGGAATGAAGGGATGGGAAGGAAGTCGGTAGATGTGCAGTACATGTATAAACGTACAAATGATTACAATTTCATGTAAAGTTGACGATTTATTGACGAGAAATGGTTCAAATGGGTCTGAGCACTATGGGACTTAACTGCTGAGGTCATCAGTCCCCTAGAACTTAGAACTACTTAAACCTAACTAACCTAAGGACATCACACGCATCCATGCCCGAGGCAGAATTCGAACCTGCGACCGTAGCGGTCGCGCGGTGCCAGACTGTAGAGCCTAGAACCGCTCGGCCACCCTGGCCGGCGACGAGAAAGTGGTTCACAAACTGAGCAAGTCTGCTAAGCGTTCGTGTACTTCTGACCATAATACAAGCAGTTATTCGGCTTGGCATTGTGAAACGCCATTTTTAAGGTCCGCAGGACAGAACAGTTAGTTGGAATTGGGGAAGGGGGCCTAAAGGGGGCTGTCAGTTACACATATAACCTTATTTAGTTGCCCAAACATTACAGCAAGTATTTTTGAACTTAGTTATCGGCTGAATAGGCCACAGTATCTTATGCCTTAAGGGCAAAACCACTTAAATTTAAAAACTCCTAACAGCCATTAACTTAAAATTCACACTCAAAACAGAATATTTAGAAGGTAGAAGGCCTCACGTAAGTAAGTTCTATAACTTGGCTGAAGGCCCAAAAAATCTAACACTTGAAAGGCAAACAAGTTTAATTTAAAGACAGCTGAAGGCCCATGATTTAAAACTGCAGGTAAAATTAATTAGAAAAAACACACACACACAAGGCAGACTACCTTATCTTCAGTTAGGCTCAAGGCCTCACACAGCCTGATACTTGAAAGGCAAGAACTTTTATTTAAAAACGGCTGAAGGCCTATTTCTTAAAACAACTAAAATAATTTTTAATAGGCAGAAGCCCCATAGCTTTATCTTTAAACAATATTTTACACAGGCTGGAAGCCCAAACAATCTAAGATTTAACAAGTAAGGAATTTAAATTTTAAAGTGGCTGAAGGCCCATTATTGAAAAACACATCTACAATAAATTTTCAAAAGGTCATTTAAAAACACAATCAAACACCAATAAGAAAAGTCAGTACAGCCAGCGGTACTCAGAAGTCTCTGGGGTAGGTCTGCACTTGAAAAATTAACGTTCGCTTAAGGCAGACAGGTAGTTGGCCCAACTATATGCGATCTGCTGGCAACCCAACCAAGAGACAGTCAACGGACCCACGAACAAGATGACTTTATTTCCACCTGACCAGTACACAAGCAACTCCAAAGCCAAAACGTAAAAGCTGTAGCCGCCCACAATCAAGTATACATAAGTTGACAAAACTACACACACGTGTTGGACAGCGACTACACGGTGAGGAAAGGACACTGCCTGAATTTTACGTCAGCGGCCAGGGCTGGCAACCGGAACGCTAACGGCCACAAAGCAGAAAATTCCACTAGTGCACTGGGACTTCAAATACCCAAACCTAGTAAACTCCACCAGATGGTGGCCAAACTTTCAGCAACTCGCACACTCGCTGTTGCGCACAGGAATATCCCCAACAGACAACCATGAAAACCAACGGCACAATGTGAACAGTCTGGCTTCGGTTATTAAATCACTACTCAACTTTGATGTCCTGGGTCGGTGAGTCACGAACCCCGTAGCAATCGGAACAGCTCCTACATACTCCAATGCTGTGTACAGACTGCCAGCGGGACCTGCCCGCTGCGCCGCAAGGAGATTTCGTGGCTGATCCACACCAACCAACCGACTGCCACACATCAGAACGGAGGCAGCACTAAAATAACTAAGCAGTCGACATCACAAGCTACACACAGTTCCACGAACACCTGCACCAAGGACTAGACAATACTAGCAACAGCGACTGTTTAATAACAAGGACGAATCGGCACAAGCAGGCAACCCATAAGCGATCGCCGGCCATCATAGACGTCGTTCGACAAGACGACCGACCGACGACCAACTAAGGTCGTCCGCACTCAAGTGATATGTATTGGCAACCGTCGGACGGGTCACGGCTGTTCGGACCTCACTGCAGCCGTGCCCCGACTGAACTTCTGCCACATCCTAAGTCAAACACTGCCAGGTCCTAACTGCACTGCTAGCGCCTCCCAACTCACTGGAAGATCCGAACTAACCCGAACACACGATAACCGGGAATTAATAGCAGTCAGCAAAGATAATACCCCAGGGCTTATATCGATAAGCGCTGCTGCTGCCGCTCACTCGCAGTGAAGGCAGCAACTCAGTGACACCAGTAACTGAAATTAACATAACGAGCTGGTAAAACAGGATGTCAAATGAGATATGGCACGACCACGAGCGACGCACTGCTCACATCGATTGAAAAATTGTAGGATGTCTGGCTGAGGGATGTCGTGCCAAATTCTGCCCAATCACGTGTTGATTGGAGGGCCCTGCCCATAATGCTTCAAATGTTGTCAGTTGGAGACACATCCGGTGGTCTTTCTGACCAAGGCCAAATGTGGTAAAAGCGAAGACAAGCAGTAAAATCGTTCATTGCTTGTGAGCTGTTGTTATCTTGCTGAAACGTAATCCTAGGGTGGCTTACCATGAAGAGGAGGCATAGAATGTCGCCGACGTACCACTGTGCAGCAGGTGATAACCAAAGGAGTCCTATTGTGAAAAGAAATGGAATCCTAGACGACTACCAACGCTGGTTGTCAGGGCAACAGTCAGATATCCCACAGCTTCACGGGGCGTCTCTACACTCGCCTTCGACCTGGAATCTCATTGGATGGAATAGAACAGCCCTTAGTAGAGTGCCTCTTCGAACTGAACCCGAATGACCAGCGAAGACGTCTCTGGGGGTACCAACCTGACTGTCGCCCACCACACGGCCTGACAGCCAGGACTGATGGTAGGAGTGCCGTTTCATTTGATAGCAGGATCCCTTTGGTTGTCATCTGCGGCACCCTTAGAGTACAGTTGTATGTCGACGATATTCTGCGCCCCGTCTGTTTCGCGCTTCATGAGAAGCCACTATTGGCTTGCATTTTAGCAAGACAATGCCCGCCCGCACACGGTGAGAGTTTCTTCTGCTTGTCTTCTTGCTTGTCAAACACTAGGTTGGCCGCCCAGCAGGATCTCCAAATCTCCGTCCAATTGAGAACATGTCGACCATTATGGACAGAACCCTCACACCAGCTCGGGAGTTTGACGATCTACAGCGTCAGTTGGACAGATCTAGACGATATCCCTCAGGAGGACATCTAACAACTCCACCAAGCAGTGTCAGGCCGGATAACTGCTTGCATAGGGGCCAGAGGTGGACCAATGCGTTATTGTATTGCTCACTTTGTGAACCTATTTCTCTTGAATAAATCATCCAATTTTCTTGAACTGACCCGCATAATTACCAAACATAACGTCACCCAACTTCGAGAAATAATGGAAAAAAAGAAAAGAAGAACAGCTTAATGGTCCCTGTTATACTTTTGCCGTGTTGTGAAGAAGACACCATCCTTTTCAAATCGAAGCTTAATGATCAGCCTATTGCTTCGAAAAATTTAAATCACAAGTAAGATATTTAAGATTTCTTTCAGAGAAAAACTGTGTCCCACTTGATTCACAGTGGCTCGAAATGTCACTGTACTGCTTGTCTATGAGCATATTTTCAGTGATACTTTCGGACCGTACTTAATTTTCATGGATGACGATGGGCGGCCTCATCGAGGAGCAGAGCTGGAGGAGCCCTTGAGACGAGTGGATATTCGGCAATTGGGCTGGCCTCCCGGTTGTCCCAGCTTAAATCCCATCGTGAACGTTTTGGATTCATTGGGGAGACATTTTGAAACATGTCCACATGTGCCAACGGCCATCGAGAAGTTCTCATCCGTGCTGGTGGATGAGCGGAACGCCCTACCACAAAAACTCCTTACCAACTTTGTGTTTAGTCCGGGACCATGCATTGCTGTCTGTAGTGATCAGACACACGAACAATATACATGCCCCGCCTTTTGTAATGTCCAGGGACCATGATGAATTGCAATGACTTCAGTGTAATGTTTATCTTTTCATAAAAGTGTAATTTCTCGTCGTCTAACTGTGTATTTCTTTCAGCTGCCATCTGTACTATAGCAAGTTCTTTCCCTTTCCAAGCATTAATCCCTACTGGTGGGGTCTGCTGTTATGGTTAACCGGATTTGGCGTGTTAATTTAAGGGGTGGCCGGATGCCCTTCCTGTCGCCATCCCATACCCCACCTGGGACGGAATGTGAGCACCCAAACTGTCGGCGTCTATTGTAAGCCATGGAATAGTGTGAACATATTTCAAATGCCCGCGAGTCGTGTAACTGAGGCGGAACGTGGGGACCAGCGCAGTATTCACGTAGTGGGATGTGGAAAACCGCCTAAAAACCACATCCAAGCTGACCGGCACACTGGCCTTCGTCGTTAGTCAGCCAGATTCGATCTGGAGCCGGCGCACCTACCCGAGTCCAGGAAGCAGCGCGTTGGCGCTCTCGGCTACCCTGGCGGGTATTATAGCAAGTTCTTTCTGTGGTTAATCAAAGTTTCATCGAGATATGTCTCTAGGTTGTGACCCATCATGTGAAAGCTACTTTCGTTCTTAAGTTTTGCACGTCCTCAAGTTTTGCACACCAGCCTATTTATTGTTGCAGCACAGTGCATGGAGCTCGGGATATTGAGTAGGATGACTACCAATACATTGGGAGGATTTTGGTATAACGGTGATTTGCGGAATTTTTAATAGTTTCGTGGGATTCCAATTTTGGTCCGAGGCAGTACTCACCACCCGCTCTGTCACAATTGTACTACCGTAGAAAATAGTAAATCGAGGAACAGCATGTCTTCTGTGAATGTCTTAAATGAATGCGAGAGGATAAAACACTTTTCCTTTATCACAAGTGATTAACTCAGTCTGTCAGCGATAGTACATTCCTGTCCTTTTACTCTTCTACTAACTGTAAATCAGTGTGTTAGGTGGCCTTTTCGTGTTTACTCTGAATGTTCTAACATTTGATGTACAGGGTGTCAGTTATTCAGCTATATGAGAAAGAGCGTAAATTAATTACAAACTACGCCGTGACCACATGTAAAGCTTGCTACAGATATTTAGATTCAGGTTATGACATGTTCCATGCGTCTGCCATCAATGGCGCTGATGTGGAATAGACGAACAGCAAAATTCTGCATAAGGCACTGAAGTGTCGAAACATTGATGCTGTCGTTGACCCCTGAATTGCTGTTCTCAGCCCAGCAACGGGTTTGGGGTTATTGATGTACACCTTGTCTTTAATACAGCCCAACGAAAAGGAGTCGCATGTGTTCAGATCCGGAGAATATGTGGCCAATAGAGGCCCATACCAGTAGCCTCTGGGTACCCCACAGCCAGAATGTGGCCTACAAAGTGCTCCTCCAGGACATCAAACACTCTTCTGCTTCGATTGAGTCGAGCTCCGTCTTGCATCAACCACACCTGGTCGAAATCAGGGTCACTTATGCTAATGGAAATGAAATTATCTTCCAAATCCTTCACATATCGTTCGGTAGTCACCGTGCCATAAAGGAATATTCCACCGGTTATTCCGTGGCTGGACATTGCACACCACACAGTCACGCGTTGAGGTTGAAGAGACTTCTCAATCACGAAATGCGGATTCTCAATCCCCTAAATGCTCCAGTTCAGCTTATTGACGAACCCATCCAAATGAGAGTGGGCTTCGTCGCTAAACAAAACCACACTAATTCCCATCATTCTCCCCAGCCAATCGTGCAGTGGGAACAGCCTAACGCACACCATTCAGAAATTATGACGATTTTATCTCATATACACTACTGGACATTAAAATTGCTATACCAAGAAGAAATGCAGATGATAAACGGGTATTAATTGGACAAATATATTGTACTAGAACTGACATGTGATTACATTTTCACGCAATTTGGGTGCATAGATCCTGAGAAATCAGTACCCAGAACAACCACCTCTGGTCGTAATAACGGCCTTGATACGCCTGGGCATTGAGTCAGGTACAGCTGCCCATACAGCTTCAACACGATACCACAGTTCATCAAGCGTAGTGACTGGCGTATTGTGACGAGCCAATTGCTCGGCCACCATTGACCAGACGTTTTCAATTGGTGAGAGATCTGGAGAATGTGCTGGTCAAGGCAGCAGTCGAACATTTTCTGTATCCAGAAAGGCCCGTACAGGACCTGCAACATGCGGTCGTGCATTAACCTGCTGAAATGTAGGGTTTCGCAGGGATCGAATGAAGGGTAGAGCCACGGGTCGTAACACATCTGAAATGTAACGTACACTGTTCGAAGTGCCGTCAATGCGAACAAGAGGTGACCGAGATATGAAATCAATGACAACCCATACCGTCACGCCGGTTTATACGCCAGTATGGCGATGACGAATACAGGCTTCCAATGTGCGTTCACCGCAGTGTCGCCAAACACGGATGGGGCCATCATGATGCTGTAAACAGAACCTGGATTCATCCGAAGAAATGACGTTTTGCCATTCGTGCACCCAGGTTCGTCGTTGAGTACAGCATCGCAGGTGCTCCTCTCTGTGATGCAGCGACACGGGTAACCGCAGCCATGGTCTCCGAGCTGATAGTCCATGCTGCTGCAAACGTCGTCGAACTGTTCGTGCAGATGGTTGTTGTCTTGCAAACATCTGTTGACTCAGAGATCGAGACGTGGCTGCACAATCCGTTACAGCCATGCAGATATGATGCCTGTCATCTCGACTGCTAGTGATATGAGGCCGTTGGGATGCAGCACGGCGTTCCGTATTACCCTCCGGAACCCACCGGATTTCGACAAACTCGAGCAGCAATGTCGGGATACGATAGACCGCAACCGCGATAGGCTACAATCCCACCTTTATTGAAGTCGGAAACGTGAAACGCATTTCTCCTCCTCACACGAGGCATCACAACAACGTTTCACCGGGCAACACCGGATAACTGCTGTTTGTGTATGAGAAATCGGTTGGAAACTTTCCTCATGTCTACACGTTGTAGGTGTCGCCAACCTAGTGTGAATGCTCTGAAAAGCTAATCATTAGCATATCACAGCATCTTCTTCCTGTCGGTTAAATTTCGCGTCTGTAGCACGTCATCTTCGTGGTGTAGCAATTTTAATGGTCATTAGTGTAGTTCAATAACTGTGACCTTGTAAATGTGTTAATCGCTTGTCCTTGTTCTAAAAATGTGAAAGAAAAAGTTTTATCCGTAAAATAAAGAGGTACTTAATTTCACAGTTCACCTGATAATCTCCAGAGCTTTTCCGGGATTTTTCCCGTGCCACAACGTGTCAACGAGAAAGAATACACGGTGATGTCCTTTCGGTGTCTAATCATGTCTAAACTGAATTTTGTGGAATAGGCCACGAATGTTGTATGCATTCTGTTACGTGACTATCCACCTCTTCGCTTATGATACGTTATTTCGCGGCTCGAAATTAGATTAACGACTCTTTGGATAGTGTTTGTTTTTGCTTTCATACTAATAACTAACGGGATGGACAAGGGAGGTGACGGGAGATATAATGGAGTACGCACCCTTTCCTTCCTAGTGATAATCCTTTAAATAAACATTGCTTTATTCCAGCATTTGTTGTTGTGGTCTTCAGTCCTGAGACTGGTTTGATGCAGCTCTCCATGCTACTCTATCCTGTGCAAGCTTCTTCATCTCCCAGTACCTACTGCAACCAACATCCTTCTGAATCTGCTTAGTGTATTCATCTCTTGGTCTTCCTCTACGATTTTTACCCTCCACGCTGCCCTCCAATGCTAAATTTGTGATCCCTTGATGCCTCAAAACATGTCCTACCAACCGATCCCTTCTTCTAGTCAAGTTGTGCCACAAACTTCTCTTCTTTCCAATCCTATTCAATACCTCCTCATTAGTTACGTGATCTACCCACCTTAACTTCAGCATTCTTCTGTAGCACCACATTTCGAAAGCTTCTATTCTCTTCTTGTCCAAACTGGTTATCGTCCATGTTTCACTTCCATACATGGCTACACTCCATACAAATACTTTCAGAAACGACTTCCTGACATTTAAATCTATACTCGATGTTAACAAATTTCTCTTCTTCAGAAACGATTTCCTTGCCATTGCCAGTCTACATTTTATATCCTCTCTACTTCGACCATGATCAGTTATTTTACTCCCTAAATAGCAAAACTACTTTACTACTTTAAGTGTCTCATTTCCTAGTTTAATCCCCTCAGCATCACCCGATTTAATTTGACTACATTCCATTATCCTCGTTTTGCTTTTGTTGATGTTCATCTTATATCCCCCTTTCAAGACACTGTCCATTCCGTTCAACTGCTCTTCCAAGTCCTTTGCTGTCTCTGACAGAATTACAATGTCATCGGCGAACCTCAAAGTTTTTACTTCTTCTCCATGAATTTTAATACCTACTCCGAATTTTTCTTTTGTTTCCTTTACTGCTTGCTCAATATACAGATTGAATAACATCGGGGAGAGGCTACAACCCTGTCTCACTCCTTTCCCAACCACTGCTTCCCTTTCATGCCCCTCGACTCTTATAACTGCCATCTGGTTTCTGTACAAATTGTAAATAGCCTTTCGTATTTTACCCCTGCCACCATCAGAATTTGAAAGAGAGTATTCCAGTTAACGTTGTCAAAAGCTTTCTCTAAGTCTACAAATGCTAGAAACGTAGGTTTGCCTTTTCTTAATCTTTCTTTTAAGATAAGTCTTAAGGTTAGTATTGCCTCACGTGTTCCAACATTTCTACGGAATCCAAACTGATCTTCCCCGAGGTCCGCTTCTACCAGTTTTTCCATTCGCCTGTAAAGAATTCGCGTTAGTATTTTGCAGCTGTGACTTATTAAACTGATAGTTCGGTAATTTTCACATCTGTCAACACCTGCTTTCTTTGGTATTGGAATTATTATATTCTTCTTGAAGTCTGTGGGTATTTCGCCTGTCTCATACATCTTGCTCACCAGATGGTAGAGTTTTGTCATGACTGGCTCTCCCAAGGCCATCAGTAGTTCTAATGGAATGTTGTCTACTCCCGGGGCCTTGTTTCGACTCAGGTCTTTCAGTGCTCTGTCAAACTCTTCACGCAGTATCTTATCTCCCATTTCATCTTCATCTACATCCTCTTCCATTTCCATAATATTGTCCTCAAGTACATCGCCGTTGTATAAACCCTCTATATACTCCTTCCACCTTTCTGCCTTCCCTTCTTTGCTTAGAACTGGGTTGTCATCTGAGCTCTTGATAGTCATACAAGTGGTTCTCTTCTCTCCAAAGGTCTCTTTAATTTTCCTGTAGGCAGTATCTATCTTACCCCTAGTGAGACAAGCCTCTACATCCTTACATTTGTCCTCTAGCCATCCCTGCTTAGCCATTTTGCACTTTCTGTCGATCTCATTTTTGAGACGTTTGTATTCCCTTTTGCCTGCTTCATTTACTGCATTTTTATATTTTCTCCTTTCATCAATTAAATTCAATATTTCTTCTGTTACCCAAGGATTTCTATTAGCCCTCGTCTTTTTACCTACTTGATCCTCTGCTGCCTTCACTACTTCATCCCTCAGAGCTACCCATTGTTCTTCTACTGTATTTCTTTCCCCCATTCCTGTCAATTGTTCCCTTATGCTCTCCCTGAAACTCTCTATAACCTCTGGTTCTTTCAGTTTATCCAGGTCCCATCTCCTTAAATTCCCACCTTTTTGCAGTTTCTTCAGTTTCAATCTGCAGTTCATAACCAATAGATTGTGGTCAGAATCCACATCTGCCCCTGGAAATGTCTTACAATTTAAAACGTGGTTCCTAAATCTCTGTCTTACCATTATATAATCTATCTGATACCTATTAGTATCTCCAGGATTCTTCCAGGTATACAACATTCTTTTATGATTCTTGAACCAAGTGTTAGCTATGATTAAGTTATGCTCTGTGCAAAATTCTACTAGGCGGCTTCCTCTTTCATTTCTTCCCTCCAATCCATATTCACCTACTATGTTTCCTTCTCTCCCTTTTCCTACTGACGAATTCCAGTCACCCATGACTATTAAATTTTCGTCTCCCTTCACTACCTGAATAATTTCTTTTATCTCGTCATACATTTCATCAATTTCTTCATCATCTGCAGAGCTAGTTGGCATATAAACTTGTACTACTGTAGTAAGCAGGGTTTTGTGTCTGTCTTGGCCACAATAATGCGTTCACTATGCTGTTTGTAGTAGCTAACCCGCACTCCTATTTTTTTATTCATTATTAAACCTACTCCTGCATTACCCCTATTTGATTTTGTATTTATAACCCTGTAATCACCTGACCAAAAGTCTTGTTCCTCCTGCCACCGAACCTCACTAATCCCCACTATATCTAACTTTAACCTATCCATTTCCCTTTTTAAATTTTCTAACCTACCTGCCCGATTAAGGGATCTGACATTCCACGGTCCGATCCGTAGAATGCCAGTTTTCTTTCTCCTGATAAGGACGTCCTCTTGAGTAGTCCCCGCCCGGAGATCCGAATGGGGGACTATTTTATCTCCGGAATATTTTACCCAAGAGGATGCCATCATCATTTAATCATACAGTAAAGCTGCATGTCCTCGGGAAAAATTACGGCTGTAGTTTCCCCTTGCTTTCAGCCGTTCGCAGTACCAGCACAGCAAGGCCGTTTTGGTTAATGTTACAAGGCCAGATCAGTCAATCATCCAGACTGTTGCCCCTGCAACTACTGAAAAGGCTGCTGCCCCTCTGCAGGAACCACATGTTTGTCTGGCCTCTCAGCAGATACCCCTCCGTTGTGGTTGCACCTACGGTACGGCCATCTGTATCGCCGAGGCACGCAAGCCTCCCCACCAAAGGCAAGGTCCATGGTTCATGGGGGAAGCATAGCTAACAAAATTAATCTTCGAAGAGCGACTTCCTCACCAAAGTGCGGGTTCGATTTTGACGACTAGTTAGTCCGGAAGTAAACCTCAAAAGATAGTTTGCATCAAGCAGCGCAGTATAATATCTACCACGAAGCTTCTCACATTTCGTTTGTCATGAACCAAGAAGCAAGTATTTTATGCAATCATGTCCACGGGCTTCAAGAATTACTTTTGCTCTATTTCCTTCTTTCGTAGTGAGAACACGTTTCGCAGTATCTCGTTCTCAATTTGTTTGTAGCAACTGCTTAGCACAAATAAGCAGTCGTACATGTTTGTAAGCGAGGTATGCGTACGAAACACGTTAACTCGAAATGAAAGCGCCTTTATTCAATTCTTTTTTCGTACCACAGGTTTCTTTAAAAGAAGTTGGCAAGCAGCAAGGAATACTACACGGATCCTTAAATTACTGCGCGTACATATTATCTTTGGCCGACGAGTAACTGGCCAGCAAATGCCAAATTTAAGAAAAATAATGGCTCTAAACTGACACACTCGACAGGGATCAGAGCAATGATAGACGCGTAAAAGAAAAGAAAGCTTTCAAAATTCGTCGTAAGGAATCCCTCACGTTTTGACAGGAGCTTTGATCTCTTATGTTCACAATGTAAGAGAAAAAAATTACCTTTTTTACCCATCGCTAAAGCTGTTAGTGGTTCAAGAAGGAGTTCAGTATGCAACAACAAAACTTTTTATCATTTCTGATCATCGAACCAGTCAGGAGACAGATGACTAAATAAAAGGCTCCTTGAGTTAAGGATATATTGATAGAGGGTAGTTATTGAATAGTATCACCTCCACACATAAGGTTACTTAATTAACGTTTTGATGGTTTTCACGGATGTGTCTGCGTACCGTAGCGCGCAGGAGGCGCCAAAGCAAAATGGCGCAGCCCATCGGTAGAGTAGAATATCGAGCGATACTTGGTTACGTGCATATGAAGAGGAACAATGCCATAACAATACATTCTGAGTTGGTGGAAGTGTGTTGCAACAATGTACCATCACTTGAGAGATTGACTAGGTGGCGCAGCCCATTCCAATGTTGTGAAATAGGTGTGAATAACAAAGAACGATATGGCGACACCGGAAATCGCAAGGAAATTCGAAGTCTTTGTACTCGAAGCCTGGCGTAACACTATCGAGGCAACGATGCGGAAAGTAAAAGCCAGTCAAGCATAAGGTTTCAGTACCTTGCAGGAATTTTGAACATGACACATGTCGCAGCCCATTCGTTTGCCCGGCTGCTCTCATACAATTTAAATGCCAGTCAAACCGAAGAAATAGCGGAAATGTTGTGGCTCCATCTGGCCAACACAGATGACTTCGTCAGCAGATTTATCATCGCGGGCAAATGCTGGGTGTATCACCATTCCTCCGCGACAAAGAGCGAAGAGAACTGCGGCTACAAGTACATTCACCACAAGCGGAAAAAGTGAAGATCCGAGGTGCATGGTGATGAGTGTTTTCCTTTCTTTCTGAGTTGGAAACCACGACTAACTTGCTACGGTGCTAAGAAATTTTGCTCGTAAGTGGCAAATCATCACATGAGCTCACTGCTGAAGTCTCCGGACGAGGTTATGGGACGAAGTGTCGGGAGAAGCTAAGGGGGTGATTTTGTTCTACGAGACGGCCCGGCTCATTCTGCCTAACACACAGTTACTGACAGTGCTTCTTAGGGTTATTCAATTTCACTTCCAACCTTGCAGAAACATTTGCTTCTTTCTTTGGATGAAATAACCGCTGCGTCACAGGCATTTCCAAAAGGACGACGTGATTTTAGAGGTGGATCGCTTCGTGAACCGCCGAGGTCTCTGCCAATTCACACATTGTTGGGAAGTATGTATGTATAAATGTGTAGAGAAGAGTTAACACCAAGTTTTAGGAACACAGCTCGAACTTTGAGGTGATACTGAAAATGACTACCCAGCGTACACGCTTATGGCAGTATGCCTCTAAAGATCTGCTCTTCAGCGGGACTTTAAACAATAATCTCATTCTATTTCTTCTGGCTCTGAGAATTATGGGACTTAACATCTGAGGTCATCAGTCCCCTAGACTTAGAACTACTTAAACCTAACTAACCTAAAGAAGTTACACACATCCATGTCCGAGGCAGGATTCGAACCTGCGACCGTCGCAGCAGCCCGGATCCGAACTGAAGCGCCTAGAACCGCTCGGCCACAACGGCCGGCCTCATTATACTCTCCATTGGCATAGCAATACGTCGAAGCTTACCTGAGACGACGCATTTCACACGCCAGCACACCGCCGTTGAGACTGTTTGTGTGGGTGTTCCCTTATGGACGACGTTGGGACGGCATTAAATTGGCCGCTTGATGAGTCTCCCATCGTTTCTCACTAGCGGAAGGTTATGGAACATACGTTTCGATTAGGTGTATCTTTTTGTTCTCCTACATATAACTCGGCCGGCAACATGCGTTGTTGCAAGGCGGCTCAGTGTTTCAGCTCAAATGTCGTTGTTTTGATTATGCGAAAACGAGTAGCCACCACAAGCATTCAGGATGTGTTGAGTCTCAGTTTTAATCTAATTTTGTCGTGTTGGTACTCAGAAATTGATTCCTAGTACGACAAAATAAAACTGACCCGAACAAAAGTCAAATTTGGAGCTGTGACACGCAGAAAATCAGCAGTCTATGCTTGTCTGTTATTTTTATCACCTTATGTTTGTTCAATGTTCTTTTTGTTACAGGAAACCGGACACTAAGATTTTTTTTACCATATATTCTTCGTTGTTTCATGTAGAAGTGTCCACTGTATTACAGTATAAATATTACATGAAAAGAATAATGAGGTTAATGAAGGTAAGAAAAGGAGCTAACACACACACAAGCCTTTAAATTTCTGGTCAAAACATTTCTGAAATGGAACTGAGCATATTTTTTGTGGAATGTTTTTTTATGGGGGGAGTGGGGGGGGGGGAGAAGGAGCTAAAGTTTTAATCGCCCTTAAATAATAGCCATGTCAAATGGCACTAGTAATGCAGCTTGAAACTGGTCTGTACATTCGGCACTAGTTTCTTCCCATTATATTCTGCATTTATATGGTGACTAAACTTTTCAATACTTGACGTATATCTGCTGTGATCAGTTTCGTCTATATCTACATGACTGTTCTGCAGTCGACACTTAAGTACTTGGCGGAGGTTCATCCAATCACTTCCACACTATTTCTGTACCGTTCCAGTCACTAACAGCACGCACGAAAAATATACACGTAATTATCTCCGTGTGAACTCTCATTTCTCTTATTTTGTTATGACGATCATTTCTCCCTTCACAGGTGGGTGTCAAGAAAACATTTTCACATTCAGAGCAGAAAGCTGAAGATTCAAACATCGTGAAAAGATCTCGCCGCAACGGAAAAAGCGTTTGTTTTAGCAATTGCCACTTCATCTTTCGTATTACTTCGGTAACCCTCTCTCCCCTATTTAGCGATAACAGAAAGCGAGCTGTCTATCTTTGAAATTTTTCGATGTCCTCCGTCGGTCCTATCTGGTAAGGATCCAATGACGCACAGTAGTACTATAGCGAAGGATGGACAGGAGTAGTTTAAGCAATCTCTTTAGGAGATTTGTGGCACTTTCTGAATGTTCTGCCAATAAAACACAGTCTTCGGTTTGCCTTGGCTACAACATTACCTTTGAAACCGTTTCAGTTATAGTTGTTCGTAATTGTTATACCTAGGTATTCAGTTAAATTGACAGTCTTTAGACTTGATAAAATTCTTCTGGGTTTGGGGCCGCACAGTCAAGTACAAAATTCCGACGTTTAAGCGACTATTGCAAGACTCCTTCCTCAGGGTGTATTGCTGCAGTTAGAAATACACCCTGAGGAAGGCGTCTTTCAATAGTCGTCGAAACGTCGGAACTTTATAGTTGACATTGCGGCCCCAAACCCAGAAGAATTTTATCGACTGCGATAACGGCGGCGGACGCCTACGTTTACAGTCTTTTGATTTGTATGGTCATGTAAACGAAAATTTATGGATCAGTTGTTGAAGTCACGTGCACACTTTTCGTTATTTAGGGTCAATTGTCGCTTTTCGCACCATACACACATCTTGCCTAAACCATTTTGCTATTGGTTTTGGACTTGTAATGACTTTACTAGGCGATAAATAACAGCATCATCTGCAAGCAATCTAAGATGACTACTCACATTGTCTCCTAGGTCATTTATATTGATTAGGAACAGCGAAGGGCCTGTGACCCGGTCTCGGGAGCTGACATACGGCCGGGAGAGCTGTGAGCTGATCACATGCCCCTCCATAGCCGCATCCAGTGACGCCTGTGGATGAGGACGACACGGCGGCCGGTCGGTTCCGTTGGGCCTTCGTGGCCTCTTCGGGAGGAGAAGAAGAAGAGGAAGAAGAAGAAGAAGAAGAAGAAGAAGAAGATGGGGGCATATGACATTTTGACACTTCCTTTGGGAATGTCACGTATCATTTCTGTCTTACTCGATGATTTTCCATAAAGTACTAAGACCTACTGTGACCTTGTTGATAGGAAATCACGAGTCTAGTTGTACAGTTGAGACGATACTCCATAAGCATGAAGTTTCATTAGAGGCTGCTTGTGAGGAACGGTATGAAAAGTCTTTTGGAAATCTAGTGATCTGGAATCAGGTTGAGAGATGAGCACCGCAGCAAACTTATTATCTGCAACAGTTTCACTCCTTCGAGGGTCAGTTTGTCTTTCGATCATTAAGGAGATTTCGCAGGATGCAAGAGGCGGAGATGGTCCTGTTTGATAGTATATTCTCCTTTTCATTCTGTTCTGTTTCTGTGTTCTCGTGTAGAGCAAGTTTTTGCATTCCAGAGAGGAGACTGCCTTTGTCTGCTCGCGGTCTGTGCTAGAGTCGAGATTCCACAATGAATAAGAAAGTGGGTGCGATGACGTCTATGACTTGCCGTGGTAAATAAATCTCGTGTGACTATGGCCTCCCGTCGGGTAGATCGTTCGACGGGTGCAAGTGTTTCGATTTGACGCCACTTCGGCGACTTGCGCGTCGATGGGGATGAAATGATCATGATTAGGCCAACACAACACCCAGTACTTGAGCGTACAAAATCTCCGACCCAGCAGGGAATCGAACCCGGGCCCTTTGGACTGACGTTATGTCGTGCTTACATTTTTTTAAATCTCATTTTGTTCGTTTTCGTTCGTTGCATCTGCTCGGGGCGGACGTCGCAAGACACCCATTTCAGTTCGTCGTTGATCCATTTACTCGGTTTTTTATTACAGAGGGCATCTAACCCCCTGACCGAACACGCTGAGCTAACGTGCCGGCTGCCACTCAGCTATCGTGGGCGGACACTTGCCGTGGTGAAGCTTAGGACAAGTGGTCGGGCTATACTGGCTCCGCTTTGTCGCGACTACTCCGCCATTAGAACTGAGGCAGTGTACTTGTGCATGGTAAAACGGAAACTTGTAGGTTGTTCATACTTGATTGCATGGGAACTGACCGTAGCGAATTATGTTATCTCTCCACCTCTTTGTATTGTAAATTCAAAGTTACCACCATCTGTGAATTATGAAATATTTTCTCTTTCGACGCCGTGAACTGGGGTTGTGACGTTTCGATTGCTTGTAGTGAATTTGACTCCTGTACCATTTATTTTGAGTGCCAGTTTGGGGTTGTAAATCACTTATTTGTGTTCAGTAATCACGTATTCTTCTATCAATCCATTTCTTCTGTATTATGTCTATACTTGCTGCTGCCCGCAAGTGCACTCATTGTTAAAATGCTTAATAATAAGTAAGCTACTGTACGTGCAATAATGTCAACTTCCATCACGCGTCTGCCTGCTGGAGTAGGCACAGCTTGTTATGTGTGTCCCGCCCCACTGTCCAGACCGTCTGAATGCACGTTGGCGTCTGAATGCACGTTGGTTCGGCACGTAGTGTGTCGCTGCCGAGTAGAGTGTAGCAGTCTTAGAGTCTTTTTTTCTACTTTCTTTCTACAGCATCCAATGTCCTTCCTCAGCGTTCAAGCTCTCTCCATACCAGATTTCATCAAAATCGGAGCAGCAGCTTAGTCGTACAAACCTAACAGACAAAGTTACTTTCGCATTTATAAGTATGGATAAAATTTTAAATTGCGACAGTGTTTTATTTTTTCGTGATCCGAGTTTGATGAAATAAAACCTGTACGTTGTTCCAAGCTACGCTCAAGCTACCTTTGAAAACCCTATGAAAATTTGTCTAGCAGTTTAGGAGATTGACGTGTTCAGACGGACACTACAATTTTACTGTTCTTTTATTACTTTAGAAGATACAGATATACCTCGTCTTTCTTTGCTATTAATACCTAATAACGTACATCGCTGCTAGGCCGCAGCCTTGCTGTATGATGTGTGTTCCCTTCACGACTCATTAATAGTCCGGCGCAGCAATCGCTTATTGAATTGTAAAAAAATGGTTCAAATGGCTCTGAGCACTATGGGACTCAGCCGCTGTGGTCATAAGTCCCCTAGAACTTAGAACTACTTAAACCTAACCAACCTAAGGAGATCACACACATCCATGCCCGAGACAGGATTCGAACCTGCGACCGTAGCGGTCGTGCGGTTCTAGACTGTAGCGCCTTTAACCGCTCGGCCACTCCGGCCGGCCTATTGAATTGTAGCCACAGTGCATTAGTACATAAGTAAGTTTTCTTCGCGTGCTATCAGGTTCCAGGTGCTGATAAGGTAAATCGACGGGACCTGTTTCGCCGCTTACTGCTTTATAAATAACGTGCACAACGATCCCCCACATTGATATGTTGTTATGCAAACATTCAGAAGCATTAATCATCCTTTGAACGTGAAGTCAATAATTACGAAAGGAAGAGATATCTCTTTGCCAACTGGACACCACAAGCAGAAACTAACACTTCTTCAGTTTGGTTGACTGCCATTATGAATCAGTGATCACTGTGTAGCCTTAAAATCTTAGCCATATAAGCCCACTTCTTAGCTGCGCGACGTTATGAAAGTGGATGTGAGTGTGACTATTTCTACGAAATGTTACAAGGCACACAGCGTTTCCCTATTATATTCTAGGGAAAAAAATTATTACTTTTTTTTTTTTTTTTTTTTTTTTGTAGCTTGGGAGTCTAAGAGCTCAACTATCACTACTTATGGGGATGGTCATTGCTTTTTATCACACGTCTTACAAAATAACAATCGGTACAGCTCCAAACTGAGGTCGCTTAAAATAAGCACAATGGTTCGGAAATCTGTATCACACGGTTTCATGTATAAAACTTTTCTCCAGACGGATAATGCTTGCGATTCGTGTACATGCAACGGATTAACTCGCAAACTATCGACTTTTTTTGTTGCAAAAGTTTCGTAAAAGTGACGAAAGTCGTGTGATACTTCCTAGTACCGTGTCGGATTTTCTTCTGCCCGGCGTAGTGCAGCAGCTGCATGTGAAATGGACTCAAAAAGTCGTTGGAAGTCCCCTGCAAAAATACTGAGCCACACTGCCCCCGCAGCCCTCTATAACTGCGAAAGTGTTGCAAATGCAGGATATTACGCACGAACTGACCTCTCTATATATCCCATAAGTATTTGATGGGTGGAAAAATCATTCGCATGAAATGTCCAGAATTTCCATCAGAACAATTGCGAACACCTGTGCCCAGATGACATGGTGCATTGTCATCCACGAAAATTCCATCGTTGTCTGGGAACATGAAGTCCATGAATGGCTGTAAATGGTCTCCAAGCTGCCGAACGTACCCATTAATAGTCAATAATCGGTCTAGTTAGACCAGGGGACCCGGTCCACTGCATTTAAACACAGACTCTACCTTTATGGAGCCAACACCAGCTCGCACAGTGCCTTGTTGAGAACTTAGGTGCATGGCTTCGTGGAGTCTCCGCCACACCTAACCCTACCATCAGCTCTTACTAAAGAAAATCTGGACTCATCTGACCAGACCACGGTTTTCCAGTCGTCTAGGGTCCAAGCGACATGGTCAAGAGCCCAGGTGAGGCGCTGCAAGCGACGTCGTGCTGTTAGCAAAGGTACTAGCATCAGTCGTCTGCTGCCATAGTCGATTAACGCCAAATGTCTGGCACAGTCTGAAAGGAATCGTTCGTCGTACGTCCCACACCAACTTCCGCGGTTGTGCTTGTCTGTTAGCATTGACGACTCTACACAAGCGCCGCTTCTCTCGGTCGTTAAGTGCAGGGTGTCGGCCACTGCGTTCTTCGTGGTGAGAGGTAATGCCTGAAGATCGCTATTCTGACCCTGTGGATATCGGAATATAACCATTTCCTAAATGGTGCATCCCATGTTCCTAGCTCTCACTATAATTCCACGTTCAAAGTCTGTTAATTCGCGTCGTGAGGCCTCAGTCACGTCGGAAAACTTATCACATGAATCACCTGAGTACAATGGCAACTCCAGACGAATATTGCTTGCAATTCATGTACAAGCAACGGACTGAGTGGCAGCATACCGAATTTATCCATTACTTCCATTGTAGAAGCATGGCAACACAGATATATAAATGGTTCAAATGGCTCTGAGCACAATGGGACTTAACTTCTGAGGTCATCAGTCCCCTAGAACTTAGAACTACTTAAACCTAACTAACCTAAGGACATCACACACATCCATGCCCGAAGCAGGATTCGAACCTGCGACCGTAGCGGTCGCGCGGTTCCAGACTGTAGCGCCACAGATATATAAATAATCACCATCATGAAGAAGTTGTCTCGACACCTTTCAACACATAAAACGCCTGTTATTAAAATGACCTTTGCTGTACATACATTGGAAAAGCAACTTTGAAGTATTTCAATTTTGCACTGTTACAGCAACAATTATTTACGGTTGCTGCTATTAATTAAGGTGTAAACATTAGACAAATAAGTTCAATTTTAAAGCTTTGGCCTTAGTGCAAAATTTAAAGCAGTTGCCTTTCAGCAAGGCTATTGTCGCTTGATGGTGAGGCAGGAAGGTTCAGTTCGCTTTTATCGCCCCAAAAAAATTTCTAGTCAGTGAGCTTACAGAATAATGGAAAGTTGAAACGTTGGGACGCAAATTGTCTTCGACACGTAATATGGGTGGAAACACGATTATCGAGACGGCTCGCTTAATCGTGCCTAGCGAACAACTGCACTTTCAATACGGAACCGCAACGCCACGGTAATTTTGAAGAGCAAACCTCACCTGTTTCGGCACACATTGGAGCTCTTCATGCGTAGGCGCCGCCCCTTTCGTCACAAATGTGGAAGGAGGCGGGGCCCCAGTTCGGCGCTTTGCGACTTCAGTTAAGCCCGCATCAAAGGCGCGGGCGCCGCTGCCGGCAGCAGTTTCCGAACGAGTGCGCGCCCGCCGCCGTGTAGCCTTTCGCTGCTGTGCTTAATTTTCCATGAGAACGTTTAAACAGGAACCGACTTCCGTGGCACGGTCGTGCAGCGCCAGGGCGGAAGGACCCCAGACGGCTACTCGGTGGCCGTCGCCGTGACCTGGTTTCTCGGAGAGCCGAAAATAATTCAAATATTCAAATGTGTGTGAAATCTTATGGGACTTTACTGCCAAGGTCATCACTCCCTAAGCTTACACACTACTTAACCTAAATTATCCCAAGCACAAACACAAACGTCAATGCCCGAGGGAGGACTCGAGCCTCAGCCGGGACCAGCCGCACGGTCCATGACTGCAGCGCCTCAGACCGCTCGGCTAATCGCGCGCGGTTCGAAAATAATTCCTGGTGGACAAACCAGCAAGTAAACTGACAGGGAAATCATGAGTGCATTGTAGAGTACTGTTCATCGCGACCAAACTTGTTGAAAATTTTTTAAGATCGACGTTTGTATTCAGTGTTGCCGCTTATTACGTCTGAACACAACACTGCTAGCCAAAAGTCATGAAACAACATTCAGAAAACTTACACTGAGGTGACAAAAGTCATGAGGTACCTCATAATTTTATGCCTGACCTCCTACATCCTAGGCGTACTGCAGCAACTCGACGTGGCATGGACTCAACAAGTCTTTGGATATCCCGTGCTGAAATACTGAGTCATACTTTCTCTACAGCCGTCCATAATTGCGGAAGTGTTGCCGGATTTTGTGCACGAACTGACCTCGCAATTACCTCCCATTAATGTTCGATGGGTTTCATGTCGGTTGATCTGGGTGGCCAATTAATTCACTCGAACTGCCCAATCGCGAACAATTGTGACCCGCTGACATGGCGCATTGTCATCCATAAAAATTCCGTCGTCTCGGAACATGAAGCCCACGAACGGCTTCAAATGGTCTCCAAGTAGACGAACCTAACCATTTCCACAGGATCCAGTCATCCCACTTAAAGAGCAAAGGCAATGGCGTCGATCGCCTCCTGCCATAGCCCATTAACGCCACACGTACCCTTGCAGATACATTCGCCGTAATTCCTTCATTGATTCATACGTAGCTGGAAACCATGAATTGTATTCTGGACTATTCTGATACGACTCACCATGCTGGGCGTTTCCTCTTGGGGCCACCGTCTGGTGAAGATCAGTGCGCACTTGTTTATCGTTGGAGAAATACAAACGTCGGACTTGTGATAACATTGTCCGTATTGTGTTCAGCTCAATACTTCGCTACTTTCTACATCTACATCTACATCCACATCCATACTCCGCAAGCCACCTGACGGTGTGTGGCGGAGGGTACCTTGAGTACCTCTATCGGTTCTCCCTTCTATTCCAGTCTCGTATTGTTCGTGGAAAGAAGGATTGTCGGTATGCTTCTGTGTGGGCTCTAATCTCTCTGATTTTATCTTCATGGTCTCTTCGCGAGATATACGTAGGAGGGAGCAAAATACTGCTTGACTCTTCGGTGAAGGTATGTTCTCGAAACTTTAACAAAAGCCCGTACCGAGCTACTGAGCGTCTCTCCTGCAGACTCTTCCACTGGAGTTTATCTATCATCTCCGTAACTCTTTCGCGATTACTAAATGATCCTGTAACGAAGCGCGCTGCTCTCCGTTGGATCTTCTCTATCTCTTCTATCAACCCTATCTGGTACCGATCCCACACTGCTGAGCAGTATTCAAGCAGTGGGCGAACAAGTTTACTGTAACCTACTTCCTTTGTTTTCGGATTGCATTTCCTTAGGATTTTTCTATTGAATCTCAGTGTGGCATCTGCTTTACCGACGATCAACTTTATATGACCATTCCATTTTAAATCACTCCTAATGCGTACTCCCAGATAATTTATGGAATTAACTGCTTCCAGTTGCTGACCTGCTATTTTGTAGCTTCATGATAAGGGATCTATATTTCAATGTATTCGCAGCACATTACACTTGTCTACATTGAGATTCAATTGCCATTGCCTGCACCATGCGTCAATTCGCTGCAGATTCTCCTGCATTTCAGTACAATTTTCCATTGTTACAACATCTCGATACACCACAGCATCATCTGCAAAAAGCCTCAGTGAACTTCCGATGCCATCCACAAGGTCATTTATGTGTATTGTGAATAGCAACGGTCCTAGGACACTCCCCTGCGGCACACCTGAAATCACTCTTACTTCGGAAGACTTCTCTCCATAATGACATGCTGCGTTCTGTTATCTAGGAACTCTTCAATCCAATCACAGAATTGTTCTGATAGCCCATATGCTCTTACTTTGTTCATTAAACGACTGTGGGGAACTGTATCCAACGCCTTGCGGAAGTCAAGAAACACGGCATCTGCCTGGGAATCCGTGTCTATGGCCCTCTGAGTCTCGTGGGCGAATAGCGCGAGCTGGGTTTCACACGATCGTCTTTTTCGAAACCCATGCTGATTCCTACAGAGTAGATTTCTAGTCTCCAGAAAAGTCATTATACTCGAACATAATACGTGTTCCAAAATTCTACAACTGATTGACGTTAGAGATATAGATCTGTGGTTCTGCACATCTGTTCGACGTCCCTTCTTGAAAACGGGGATGACCTGTGCCATTTTCCAATCCTTTGGAACGCTACGCTCTTCTAGAGACCTACGGTACACCGCTGCAAGAAGGGGGGCAAGTTCCTTCGCGTACTCTGTGTAAAATAGAACTGGTATCCCATCAGGTCCAGCGGCCTTTACTCTTTTGAGCGATTTTGCGTTGCTTAGTTTGGTTATAATTTATGGTTTTATGTTGTATCGTTACCTTTGCTTTCTCGAACTGCAGAGATGAGCAGATTTGCGGTTTCTCCATACAGTGTTCTACACTTCTCTGGTACCTGCCCACTGTGTTATTGTCATTTTGTAATTTGATTTGACTTTTAGAGAACTTTGTCCTCTGGTAATTTTACAGTGATTTTTGAAAAATGCCGTCGGCAGATGATGACCTTATGGCACGACCAGTGAGATGGATGTATGAGAACACCGCTTATTTGGTGAAAACGGGGGACTGCTACAGGAACTACCCACTCTTGGCATACAAAATGCATATTAACAAACACAATGTTGATACCCGTCTGTAGTAGTGTCTCCTCTATTCGTCAGCTTCATTGCGCTAAAGTACAGCAGTGGCGTGGCCATATTCCAATAGCTGTCACATATTCTAGAGTGAAAGCAGCCTTATTTCTTATGCTGGCCGGCACGTACCATGGAGTCTCGACATCTTATGCTTCTGCAGAAGAGGTCAGAATGACAAACTCAATTATTCTCTGGGTATGGTAGTGGCGGCAAGGTACCTCCTGCCCCCAGTTTGATCAGACGTTGTCTCTGCTCAAAAAAACCAAATGCAGGCCACAGCTTCACTTCGAAAAAATATTCGTGTCCCTCTGGAGAGGTTCATCTCTCCTGAGATTCACTGACTACCTTCTGCCGACAACAGGACCCTGAGACCATACCGATAGTCCAACTTTCAGTGCAAGAATCGCAAAACCTTCCTCCCAAGTCCACATAAAATAATCACAAGACTGTGAAAGGAAATGAAGCAGTCAAATGGTTCAAATGGCTCTGAGCACTATGGGACTTAACATCTGTGGTCATCAGTCCCCTAGAACTTAGAACTACTTAAATCTAACTAACCTAAGGACATCACACACATCCATGCCCGAGGCAAGATTCGAACCTGCGACCGTAGCAGTCGCGCGTTTCCGGACTGAGCGCCTAGAACCGCGAGACAATGAAGCAGTCACTTAGTGATATGTGACAGTAACATCACACTCTTGAACATTATTTTAAATATTACTGTAAGGAGTCTAGACCACTTTTCAGTCTTTTCATTATGTTGCACTTCTTTACAGTATGTTGGAAATGTTCCTGATTAAGCTACACTGAGGAGCCAAAAAATGACGCCCGCTTCCAGGCACGAGATTGAATGCCATGGTGGTGATGCAGTCATGTGATGCAGTAAGCATAGGTATACAAGAAGAGCTGAATGAATAGGGAATCATTAATCATTTTAGTTAGCCCTATCGGCCGCTGAAACCACGACCAAACCGCTCTATGACAACGGACATTGCAGTGGATTACGACTTTCACGTGAACACGTTGGTAGTACCTCTCCATGAATTATAAGACAAACAATGCTGTAGGCCCCCACCAACTACAACTGCTATGAGGAGCAAAATGTGAGCTCCAGCTATGACCGTCAATCTAAAAAGATTCTCGAAGAGCAACAAAGCGAGAAAAACACCTGTAACCGACGCCGACGGCTTTATGCAGGCCTGAAGGACTGCTCGATGAGTACAGCTGTCAATTTCTTCGCTGCAGAAACTGATATTGCATTTGCATTGCCCTCAGATCTGCAAAAAAGACTCAATAAGCACTTCCTCAGCTCCAGTCTGATCCACCACTTCCACCCTAGTGTTCCGTTTCAGGAGAACTACAGACGGTATCAAAAGTAGACAATTGCAGAGTCAAGATGAAGATGTCCTTCACAGGCTTACACTGCATACAGCTGAAGGTTTCCAAAGAGAGGCACCAGAAGCGTCAAAAAGAAAGCGACGTTGCTACACTCAAGCGTCCACACGTGACAAAGTGATCAGGACGGTATTCCGCTATCTGCCCTTCAGTATGAACCCACATAAAAGAACTTGAAGCTCAGGAATTGTTAAGGATGATCATAAAGCGCAGATTGCCGAGGATAACAGAGGATATGTGCCACTATTCCTGATTATTGCAACTAGGAATGCGGAAAACAATTTTTTGCATCTCAATCGCCTTGGGAGTCTCTGGTGCGAGCAGAAAATGTAGAAGCTGAAGAAGATCCTGCGCAAAGCTACCGGTGCCAGGGCGTCATAATGCTACACGCCATTGTTCCGTATCACACAAGTGTGTCAGTCTACCGGCAACCACGCCAGTCACATATGTCTCTTCCACGCGATTCGACGCCATTGTGCTCACTCTGCGGCCAGAAAGAGTAGTTAACTCGGCTGCACCTTACGGAAGCACGCTATAGCTCGCTAACATACCTTGAGTTGCAACAAAGGACAAAGCCATCATACGCCCTGGCTTATCATGCACGGCAGCTGCCATGTCGACGACCCCAAACAATGCAGAAGCATCTGCCCAGCAACATCCGAGCATGACGCAGAAAAAAAAATACCACCGACGCCTCGCAGAGAACTACGCCCAGAAGCATGAAGATGCAGCCACGTGACACAGTGCAGCTGTGTACTTTCGACAGCCACCGATACAGCCAAGCACTGCTTCACGACGTTTCAGAGGCCGAACGAAGGATGAAGAAGACCAGAAGCAACGCCCTACTAAAGATCGCCTGTTCACGTGCGCCGCCAATGGAGAAGCCAGTGTCATGAAAGCTGTTCCAAAAAAACGACCTGAGAAGCTTAATTTTGCAAGTCATTGCTCTCCGTAACAGCGTAACGAAGCTAACTCAGCTCCTTCCACAGCAAATTAGCGCTACAGTGACGGCAGCTATGTAAGCAGCCACCAGATGCAAGCCACAACCACCGACTTATGGACAGAATTAATTTACTGACAGTAAAAGCGTTGAACGCCAATGGCGCGCTCAAGCTGGTGAACTTTCCTACTTTCTCCAAGACAATGCTATTCACACATTTTTTGGATGTGAAACAAATCTATAGTCCACAGTACACGTTCATGTGCAAAAGCACTATTTCCGCAGTGATACACCAATGGCAGGAGGCGGTACAGGAGTATACTCGTCAATCAGCATTCACCACCACACAATTCAGCACTGACCAGAGGCGACACTGAAGGCAAATGGCATCGTAGTCCATACGTCAGAAAGATGTACCACGTTTGTTGTAGCGAACAGATCGAAATGTGAATTTATGTGGCAGGATTTTCATTGCAGGCAACCTAAATGTGAAGCTTGTGCTTGACTCTCAAGACCTACCCAATGGACGAGGCGACAGGAGGTCTCAGAGGTGGGGACATATGACCACACCATATTACTCAGCAACAGAGGATAATTTGGTGTCATCGTTGTCACCATCATTAAATGTTAACCACAGTAATTTTACGCCTCAACAATCCAACTTCAGACTATCTCTCAGTCACTTTTGGCATCCAGAATAACACCCCGCTACTGTCTCGAGGTGGAACATTATGGAAAGGCATTGACTGAGACCACTACCGTGCCACAAACCTCTCCGTCTGCGGAAACAAGAATCGATGCGACGCTACGGCAATTCTGTGAGGCAGCATTAGCCGCTTCTAGTGAAGCAACCCAAATACATCAAGCAATTCAAGGGACAGCTCACGACATCTATCATCAGTTATCCGACCGTCTTACATTCTTTCAGGATATGAGGGTTGGAACTTTAATAGTGACAATTATTTAATTACAGTTGGAACAAAATAGATACGTGTTTCAAAGTTTTAATGACCTTCAAAATAGTGACCAGCATTGTGTAGAACCCGTTGGCCGCGATGTGGAAGTCGTAGGATACTTTAGCACTGCCAGTTGTGTTGACGGTTCGAACGGCGCTGTCTATTGCCCGACGAATTTGTAGCAGTTCTGAAGCGAATGCCGTGAAGTGTTTTCTTCCGTTTATAAATCAAATTTAACTCACGAGGGCTTAAGTATGGGAATGCAGTAGGTAGAAGAGCACTTTGGAGCCCCATCAGTCAAACAAATCTGTAACAGCTTGCACTGTACATGCTTGAGCATTGTCCTGCAAAATAATAGTGAGGTGCTGCAGACAGTGACATCACTTCCAAGTTGGTCGTAGGTTGTGTTCCAAAAATGAAGAGCACAGAGACGGAAGTGGTGACACTTTCTGTAGGACCTGACCATCATTTTGCAGGACAATGCTCAAGCACGTATAGTGCAACCTGTTACTGATTTGTTTGACTGATGGGGCGGCTAAGTTCTATACCACCTACTGCACTCCCCTGACTTAAGCCCTCGTGAGCTCTACTCGATTTCTAAACTGAAGGAAGCACTTCACGACATTCGCTACAGAATTGCTACAAATTCATCCGGCAATAGACCGCGCCGCTCGAACTGTCAACACAACTGACCCTGCCAAGAGTATCCTACGACTTTCACATCGCTGGCAACGGGTTATACGCAATGCTGATGACTACTTTGGAGGTCAGTAAAACTTTGAAACACGTATCTATTTTGTACGAGCTGTAAATAAATAGTTTCAACTGTTAACGTTCCAACCCTCGTGTATCGAGGGCGGCAACCCATAAGAGTCGCTGCCACAACACGGTTTCTTAATCGTCTGCGCCGCAACGTGAAGCTGGCGATAGAAGCACAGAGAAACCGAGAGTGTGTAACGACGGTAACAGGATGTCCATCAACCGAGTGATAAAGCCAACAGTAACTGATGCAAACTTTACACCTGTACGCGATCCAGCGGATAGAGTGCATATCGCATTTGTGGTTGAGCGGCTCCCACGCTGCTTTGCAGCAAGAGATGAAGAGAAACGAGGTCCAGTCACGTTAATGTGACCGCCTGTCAAATGCCGGAATAACCACCTTTTGTAGCGTGGACCGCTGTGAGACGTACAGGAAAAGAATCAGAGATTCTGGTAGGTACCGATAGACGGAGCGAACTGCCCAATCGACGTAGTCTCACATCATCTTGTTTGGGTTTAAATCCAGGAAATTTGATGGCCAGGGGAGTACAGTACACTCATCCTGGTGCTCTTCAAACGACGCATATACACTCCTGGAAATGGAAAAAAGAACACATTGACACCGGTGTGTCAGACCCACCATACTTGCTCCGGACACTGCGAGAGGGCTGTACAAGCAATGATCACACGCACGGCACAGCGGACACACCAGGAACCGCGGTGTTGGCCGTCGAATGGCGCTAGCTGCGCAGCATTTGTGCACCGCCGCAGTCAGTGTCAGCCAGTTTGCCGTGGCATACGGAGCTCCATCGCAGCCTTTAACACTGGTAGCATGCCGCGACAGCGTGGACGTGAACCGTATGTGCAGTTGACGGACTTTGAGCGAGGGCGTATAGTGGGCATGCGGGAGGCCGGGTGGACGTACCGCCGAATTGCTCAACACGTGGGGCGTGAGGTCTCCACAGTACATCGATGTTGTCGCCAGTGGTCAGCGGAAGGTGCACGTGCCCGTCGACCTGGGACCGGACCGCAGCGACGCACGGATGCACGCCAAGACCGTAGGATCCTACGCAGTGCCGTAGGGAACCGCACCGCAACTTCCCAGCAAATTAGGGACACTGTTGCTCCTGGGGTATCGGCGAGGACCATTCGCAACCGTCTCCATGAAGCTGGGCTACGGTCCCGCACACCGTTAGGCCGTCTTCCGCTCACGCCCCAACATCGTGCAGCCCGCCTCCAGTGGTGTCGCGACAGGCGTGAATGGAGGGACGAATGGAGACGTGTCGTCTTCAGCGATGAGAGTCGCTTCTGCCTTGGTGCCAATGATGGTCGTATGCGTGTTTGGCGCCGTGCAGGTGAGCGCCACAATCAGGACGGCATACGACCGAGGCACACAGGGCCAACACCCGGCATCATGGTGTGGGGAGCGATCTCCTACACTGGCCGTACACCACTGGTGATCGTCGCGGGGACACTGAATAGTGCACGGTACATCCAAACCGTCATCGAACCCATCGTTCTACCATTCCTAGACCGGCAAGGGAACTGGCTGTTCCAACAGGACAATGCACGTCCGCATGTATCCCGTGCCACCCAACGTGCTCTAGAAGGTGTAAGTCAACTACCCTGGCCAGCAAGATCTCCGGATGTGTCCCCCATTGAGCATGTTTGGGACTGGATGAAGCGTCGTCTCACGCGGGTGCACGTCCAGCACGAACGCTGGTCCAACTGAGGCGCCAGGTGGAAATGGCATGGCAAGCCGTTCCACAGGACTACATCCAGCATCTCTACGATCGTCTCCATGGGAGACTAGCAGCCTGCATTGCTGCGAAAGGTGGATATACACTGTACTAGTGCCGACATTGTGCATGCTCTGTTGCCTGTGTCTATGTGCCGGTGGTTCTGTCAGTGTGATCATGTGATGTATCTGACCCCAGGAATGTGTCAATAAAGTTTCCCCTTCCTGGGACAATGAATTCACGGTGTTCTTATTTCAATTTCCAGGAGTGTACATTGCGAGATGTGTAACACGTTGCATTGTCCTGCAGGTGCCACGGAAAAAACTAACTGCACGTATGGTTGGACATGGACCTCAAGGATAGACGCATTATTGATCCATTGTGCCTTCCAGACTGAAGAAATCGTCCAGGGAATGCCACGAAAACATCCATACACCATAACGCTAACGCCTCTGGCGTGGACGTTTCCAACAATTGTTACATTGCCGTACACGCCAACGGCCATCTGTCCAATGGAGCAAGAACGTGATTCATCTGAAAAGGCCATCTGTTGCCAATCAGTGGGCATCCAGTTGCGGTTCCGGCAAATTCCAGCCTTCGTCCTGATGAACATCAGTCAGCATGGGAGCACGAACCATGCTCCTGCTGTGGAGGCCGATACACAACAACGTTCGCTGAATGGACGTTGATGAGTTATTGTTGGTTGCCCCTTAAATCATTTGGAAAGTCAGTTGCTCGACAGTTGTTCTCCAATAAGCATCTTCGCAACTGTAATTCACGTCTGTCTCTATAGCCTGCGGTGCACCACGATTTTCTCAGCGCCAGTTTTGGATGGTGCCATTTTGCCATGTAGAGTATGCTTTAACCATGGTGGCATGCAAATACTTTATACACTTACCCATTTCGGAGATACTTCCACCTTTATTCACGCAGCCAGTGGCCACGATCTTTTGGAAGTCAGATAAGTCGGTGCATTTCCAGATTACGGCAACTGCTGCATTGTTTTTCATATCCCCCGACGTGCTCCATATGTCCTCTACTACTAGTGCTGCCATCTTCCACCTGTGATGGTTACATGAATGAGATTGGACCATGTAGAAGAAACATCAGCTGAAGAGGTCACGTCGGTATGCCAGCATAGCTGGAGGGCTCCATGACGCAAGCAAAGCTCTACTGAAGCAGATGCCACGAGCTGTCGCTGCATATCTGGTCACCATGTTCAACGAGATTTTCCAGACCAGTCATTATGTCTTAGCTTGGTAACATGCAGAAGTAGTGGCCCTACCGAAAACCGGGAAAGATGTGTGACAGAATTATAGGCTTACTGGCTGAATACCAAATGTTGTTCTGTTAGCAGGCCTTCCTCCCCAGTCAAAGTCTTCCTTCGGCCACTCTCCCCTCCTCGCGCCCTTCTCTGTCTTCATCTGCTCCTCTGTGTAAATCTGCTCCTCCCCCTGTCAATCTGTTCCTCACCCTTCTCTCTGTCCAATTCCTTCTTTTCCTCTTCCATCACTTCCTCTACCCTCTAAGTCCGACTCCTCTTCGCCCCTCCAAGATTCCCTCTTTAAGTCAATCTTCTTCTCCCATCCTGTCCGTCCATCTGCTCATCCCATACTCTGCCAATCTCCTCTGCACCAGACTATCTGTTCAGCTTCTCCTCTCCATATATCTCTCCTCCGCCCAATCTCTCTGTCTCCTCCTCCCTTCTCTCTCTGTACACCTCCTCTCTATCTGTGTCTACTTCCCCCTCTCTGTCCATCTTCTCCTGATCACTTCTCTCACCACGGCCGGTGTGGCCGTGCGCTTCTGGGCGCTTCAGCCTGGAACCGCGTGACCGCTACGGTCGCAGGTTCGAATCCTGCCTCGGGCATGGATGTGTGTGATGTCCTTAGGTTAGTTAGGTTTAAGTATTTCTACGTTCTAGGGGACTGATAACCACAGATGTTAAGTCCCATAGTGCTCAGAGCCATTTGAACCATTTTGAACTTCTCTCACCAAGTTATCACCCCTACTCCAACGGCAGACTAGTAGTTCTTACCTCCACAGTATTTCTTTCCATAGATTTAGTAGCAGCTTTTTAATCGCAGCTTTGCCGCACATTTAACATGTGTTTAACATACTTCACACATATTTGTATACTTATTGCACCTGCATGTGTAGTGAATTTCATCCTAAATTTCGTTTTCATGCAACCTATTCTTTATAATGTCACATGCGCTGAAGCGTGTGTCATAGAGTAATATAGTTTCGCAGTTATATCCAGCGGATTGACTGAGACCACTACCGTGCCACAAACCTCTCCATCTGCGGAAACAAGAATCGATGCGACGCTACGGCAATTCTGTGAGGCAGCATTAGCCGCTTCTAGTGAAGCAACACAAATACATCAAGCAATTCAAGGGACAGCTCACGACAACTATCATCATTTATCCGAGCATCGTACATTCTTTCAGGATATGAGGGTTGGAACTTTAATAGTGACAATTATTTAATTACAGTTGGAACAAAATAGATACGTGTTTCAAAGTTTTAATGACCTTCAAAATAGTGACCAGCATTGTGTAGAACCCGTTGGCCGCGATGTGGAAGTCGTAGGATACTTTAGCACTGCCAGTTGTGTTGACGGTTCGAGCGGCGCTGTCTATTGCCCGACGAATTTGTAGCAGTTCTGAAGCGAATGCCGTGAAGTGTTTTCTTCAGTTTAGAAATCGAATTTAACTCACGAAGGCTTAAGTATGGGAATGCAGTAGGTAGAAGAGCACTTAGGAGCCCCATCAGTCAAACAAATTGTGTGGATACCATCTACGAAATTTGTTGCGAATAGAGTAAGTATTAGCACGCTCTTGCAGCTTAACGCTTATAACGTCATATCTCATGAACTATGTGTAGTGCTGTGACATAATTTTGTAGGTACATTCAGTGGCATGTTTCGATAATGTTAATACAGTCAGTAGTAAATAAGTAATAAATTAAAACGTCTTGTCTGGTGCGCTGGTTTTACTGAATGACCAGAAAAAAAGTTTTAAGCGATAAACTTTTTTCCTTTCATCGTTTTGTGGGGAATGGTAGCGAGAAAGAATTTTGTGAAGATTTGAAATTACGTGTAAAGTTCGTTGGAAGTAGCTAAGTGCTCTCATTCTGAAATACTTGATAATACAGAGTGGTAATTCGCGCGTCATGAGCTACGCCACTTTTTCACTCTTAATACCACCCGTTTGATAGATACATGGTTCTTACCCGCGAAGCAATTCTTTCCACACCGGAAGTGATACGTGTACCAAGTTTGATGGGAATCGGTGCTGTGGTTTAGGCGGAGATGTGGACCAAATCTGCATGCATACATATGTAAATCCATTTTCATAACACACCAGTGGAAAAAAATCGCAACGACAAAAAGTATTTACTGTAGAGCAGGGAAGCACAAAATACGGTCTGCAGGCCTCATGTGACCCGTTACGCCTCTCACTGTGGTCCGAGGGAGAAAGCAAACTGATCAGTTCCATAGTTTTTATATAATTTTATGATTTATTAGATGAATTTATCGTGTTAATAAATATAGATATTATTTAACAGTTCTTTCACTTATAAGCAATGGCAGTCTATGCGACAGCTAGGTTAAAATAGGTTTACATTATTAAACTTATTAGTAGCTGAAGTGCTTGTGACTAGATGGCCTTTCTGGGATTGGGTCCAGTGGCGGTAACGTTAAACAGCGGTCGTAATAAAAATGCACTGTTAATGCGCTCAAATAAACAAGTGATACGCGCATCCGCCAAGACGGGCATAGGTGGTGATTTAGGGTGAGGGAAGCAACGTGATCGGCTGCTATACCTTGTGGACAAAGTCACGGGTATAAGACAGTTATTTCATACAAACCCCAGAAAACGCTGCATGTGACTTTTGCTTTTTCCATTGACGTACGAAGTGTTCCAGTGCTTAATGGTAAGGTACCGGGTGATCAAAAAGTCAGTATAAATTTGAAAACTTAATAAACCACGGAATAATGTAGCTAGAAAGGTAATAATTGACACACATGCTTGGAATGACATGGGGTTTTATTAGAACCGAAAAAAACACCCCATATTGCTAGACGCGTGAAAGATCTCTTGTGCGCGTCGTTTGGTGATGATCGTGTGCTCAGCCGCCACTTTCGTCATGCTTGGCCTCCCAGGTCCCCAGACCTCAGCCCGTGCGATTATTGGCTTTGGGGTTACCTGAAGTCGCGAGTGTATCGTGAGCGACCGACATCTCTAGGGATGCTGAAAAACAACATCCGACGCCAATGCCTAACCATAACTCCGGACATGCTTTACAGCGCTGTTCACAACATTATTCCTCGACTACAGCTGTTGTTCAGGAATTATGGTGGACATATTGAGCATTTCCTGTTAAAGGACATCATCTTTGCTTTGTCTTACTTTGTTATGCTAATTATTGCTATTCTGATCAGATGAAACGCCATCTGTCGGACATTTTTTGAACGATTGTATTTTTTTTTTTTTTTTGTTTCTAATAAAACCCCATGTCATTACAAGCGTGTGTCTCAATTTGTACCTCTCTGTCTACATTATTCCGTGATTTATTCAGTTTTCAAATTTATACTGACTTTTTGATCACGCGGTACTATGGTGTCTGTGTCAAGTGGTCAGGTCCTCTGACAATGTTTGAGTTTAATTTCTGACGATGGTTTACATTTTAGCATTAGAGTTCAGTCACACATACAAATATGTATTTGAGTACTCTTGTCGAATTAACGTTGCTGATATAGCTTTGAGTAGAGAGGAAAACCATTGTCCTTGGGTACAAGTTCCAATTCAGATGTCTTCTGACGAACATACCACACACGGAAAATTGTCTGAACACAGAGTATTTTATATGGAGTGGCCAAATAAGTACTCTCTCACATTGTACAACGGTAAGCTTCTTTGTTTAGTTGGTCTTGAATTAGCCGCAGTTGTAAAAGAATATAATATCCAACGTATCTTGATTTAACGAAGTTGGATGACAACGAGACGAAAATCAAGGCGTCAAATATGCTAAAAGTCATTACCACAAAAGCGAAATACGAAATGAAGTGGCAGCAAGAGTAAGCTTCTTAATTTCTGAATAAATTGCTGTTGCTGGAAAACCTTCCACAAATATTGGGTTCTTAAAAAGTGAATGATGACTGCTGTATCAGAATTATGTCTAGAAAAAAATCAAATTTTTGAGAGCATACGCCTGTCCAGGATGACAGTTCAAAGAAGAGTCCACGATATCTTTACCAACCTTCACGACGTGTTATGAATGAAAGTTGAAAAGTTGAAGTACGACTCATTAGCCATTGGTGACTGTACTGACATAAATGATACCTCATAGATTTTAGTTTTTATCCGTGGTGTTGACAACAGTTTCAAAATCACAGAAGAACTGGCAGGATTGTGTTCCATAAAAGAGCGAACAACCGGTAGAGACATCTCTAATAAAGTGAAAGAATGTGTCATGAAGCAAATGGATCTGACTTCTGAAAAATTGTGGACATTAGCACCGATGAAGAAGATTCTGTGTGTGGAAAGAAGACTGGTGCAGAATAATTGCTGGAAAATATGCCGGGAAAACAGTAAGCAAATTCGACTGTATAGTTCTTCAGCAAGTGTTATGCAGAAAAATCTGGAATACGACCGTATACATCAACTGTGGTTTCTGTTATCAACTACATCCGATCAACAGGGATTTGATACCGAAAATTTCGTGGATTTATTGAAGAAACAGTGGGAACAAAATTCTGGGATTTATTGAATCACACCGACATTCGCTGGCAAAGTCGTGGGAAATTACTGCAGCGCTGTTCCGCACTAAGAGAACAAATAGTCGATTTTAAGAAAAACGAGTCAAAGCGCTTCCCTGATTTTAAAAATGAAAATTAAATCAGTTACGTACATTTTTTCGCTGATATGACGGCTCACTTAATCGAGCTGAACTCAAAACTACGTGTATTGTCCCCAGTAATTGCTTTTAAAATGAAACTTGAACTCTCCCAAACCCGTTTGTTGAAAGGAGATGTCGCCGATTTTCCCGCTTGCAAAACAATTTCTTTAGATAAACGTGCTTTGCTAGGAAGGAAATTTTGTCACTACGTTGATAAATTAATCGAAGAATTCGACAAGAGGCTGCGCTGTCGAAAGAGTAGGAAATCATGTTCAAGGCGGATGAAGATCCTTTTTCTGTAATCGAAGTGTTAATTGTGAACTTATAACTGAAGATCATAGAAATTTAGTGTTATTCAATCCATAAACCGAAAACATAGAATGTTGTGTTATTGATTTATGTGAAAGCTTGGACAAAAATAAACTTAATAACCTAAGAGACGCAGCAATAAAATCATTTAGCACGTTTGGCAGCAATTATATTTGTGAACAAACATTTTCTGTTCTGAACTTAAGCAAAAGCAAATTTTGCTGGTGTTTCAAAGACGAACATTTAGAACACATACTAACTTCAACGTCAGCAGGTCAGCTATTTCTGTATCACAGTTCAACGAAAATATGCAATAAAGTAATAGTTAATAAGTGGAATACTGATTATGTTCATCACAATTGACCAACAAGCCTACTGGGCCCTCTGCCTTAGATTCTAATTTTGGTTGGCCCCAGACTTATTTCAGAAATGCAGCCCTGCTGTAAAGTAATGACATGTTGGGAACACATTTGGCTAGGCAACATATTTAAAAATTAACATCGCAAGATCACAGGTTAACGTAGCCGCGATATAAGCGAATGCAAATGTGAAATGCTGATACATTAATAAACAGTGTAACCGACAGTCTGTTGAATGCAAGCATGAAAACGAGCGTGCATTGTGTTCTAGAGGCGCCGGATGTCAGTTTGTGGGATGGAGTTCCATGCATGGTGCACCTGATCGATCGATAAAGGGACGGTCATTGCTGTTTCTGGTTGACACTGTGCATGGGGGCTTAATAAAATTAAAATGCAAATAATTTTAATTTCTGCTTTAGTATTAGTCTGTCCAATTACGAAGTCTCGTACCGGTTGGCCCTGACTAGTATTATTACGCAATCTGACTGCTTAGAATAACAACAAGGAATGAAATGGAAATTTTCATTAACACAATTAATCAATTAAGTCCCCAGCAACTATAAAACCTACGAAACCAAAGCACAAATGTAACTGTTCTGTGTGTGGAAGTATGACTCAACGTACACATCTGGCACGGTTCTTCTTCAAAAGACAAGAATTTCAAATACCATTTATACTGAATTAATTAAAGAAAATACGACTACCATAATTACTCAAGAGAACCACAATTACACTCTAATCCAAGAACACAAGCCAGATGCTTTGTTGACTGAACCTGTTATGACACATTATTTAAAACATGAAAATAATGAAAAATAAATCAAGTTTCGTTACCTTCATATATTGACCAAAATCACTCTCATAATTACAATATATCTCCACACCGATTCGCTATTACAACATCTCAACAAGAATTTTTCAGTATCACATCTCAGCAAGCACATCTCAACACGAACTGACTACTACGAGCTCTCCCCAAGCACTGACTTCTAGCACATCTCAATAATGACTGCCCGTGGAGGCGGCGGAACAATGCTCTCTAGCGATCTCTGGCGCTGTGGCTCAGTGTAGCCACCTTTCAACTGGAGTTGTCGTCCGATGATGTCCCGTATGTTCTCGACTGGAGACGAAGCAGACCAAGGCAACATGTCGACTTTCTGTACAGCACGTTGAGTTACAACAGCGGTATGCGGCCGTGCGTTATCCTGTTGGAAGACAACCCCTGGAATGCTGTTCATGAATGGGAGCATAACAGATCGAATCACCAGATTGACGTACAGTTCTTCAGTCAACGTGCATGGTGTAACCACGAGAGTGCTCCTACTGTCATACGGAATCACACCACAGACCATTACTCCGTATGTAGGTCTAATGTGTCTGGCACGCAGACATGTTGGCTGCACGCCCTCCACTGGCCTCCTTATGACCGTAACTGGGCCATCACTGACACCGAAGCAAAACAAGCTTTGATCATAAAACACAACGGACCTCCACCTGGCCTTCCAGTGAGCTCTCTCTTGACACCACTAAAGTCGCAAATGCTCGTCACGTGGCGCCCGACTCCGAGCTGTCCTTGAAATAACAGTTGAAAGGTAGCTTGTTTGGACTATTTGACTAGTTGTGAATGATGGCAAAATTTAGTGTACTAACAACACTTATCTTACCAAAGAAGACATAAATTATCCTAAACAACCTATAGACTGAATTCTCTAGCAACTAACAGAGGATTAAACACTCCACTGGGTGGCGCCTGGTTGGCAAAGACAGTTTAACTAGCTGATCAGTGAGTCAAGTACTCTGGATCTAAAAATGTGGATAACGCAAGCTGAATTGATCTGATGCTGGGCAGACTGATTGATCAAATCTACTGAAGTTTCTCTCCAAAGATGCAGCCGAGATCAATTTGCGACTCAGATAAGTATTCCATGACAATGCTGGAGAGGCAGTACGTTATCCTGGTTTCTTTCTTTAATTCTTTATTATTAAACCATTATAATTATACAAATTAACCCACTGCCTTAATTCATTAGTGGGTCCTAACAGTTATACATTTATATAAATTTTGCAGCTAGTTTAGTTTTAGTATGTGAGCTACATATACTGTTTATACCTAATTCCTATAACTAATTTAATTTGTGTATGTATTCTGCAGTGTCACAGGTGTGCCAGTGAGGATATAAACCTACTTTCATATGACTTGCTCTTCGACCTAACCCCGAAGAGCATGCCCCTGGCACTGGGCAGGCCTCGATGTTAAATTCGCTGCAGTCCCTATCTTAATTTCCTATAACTAAGTCCTACTAACTAACTTATCCTACGTCAAATCTGGTGTGTGTCACAACCGGTGGTTGTTCCCTACTCCCCCTAGTCCTGCACGTGGCGGATTCCAATTTAGATGTAGTCGGCCAGTCCACGCACAGGCGGCATGGGAATAGGGCTCTTGGATGCAATCGGTGGTTATTGTCATTATTTAGTGTATCTCGCCTAAATAGTTAATTAGAACTTTTCGAGATACCTCGTTTGCCAAGGTGTTTCAAGTCTGAAAAGTTTCCTCTCGTCTGAGTAGTTGGTATGTGTCTCGGTTGGGTAGTCTGTCTCATAGTGTGTTTGCGATATCATTGAAGAGGGGACATTCGTAAACTACATGCTCGAGTGTACCCTCCGGATCGCCACAGTCGCACGCTGGTGTTGCCCCCTTCCCAAATCGACACAAATAAGTCGGGTAGGGTCCATGGCCAGTGAGAAAGTGGATCAGACCTCGTGTAGGCTCAAAGTACTTCAGTCCAAGTCGTTCCCTCACATCAGGTAGAAACTGGAAGGTTCTTCGTCCAGCCTCTTCTACCTCCCACGTCTCCTTCCAGAGCTCCTCCCCTCTTTTCCTTATCTCTCTTTTATCCCCCACCCTAATACCCATAATATCCGCAATCTTCTCATAATTTCCCTTCTTGGCCCAATACCAAGCCGCCTGTTCTCTTATCTTTATGTCCAGAGGGCAGAGCCCCATTATGACTAATAGGGCCCCCCCCCTGGAGATGTTCTATAGGCTCCCACAGCTCTTAATACCATGCTTCTCTGGACCCTTCTCACTGCCATGGCGGGCACAACCCTCGTGAGCCTGTGAGCCCAGACTCCCGAGCCATAGACCACAACTGATGTTAGGATACTATTATGATAGAGTCTAATTAGGTGTGGAGGAAGATGGAATCTTTATGGCCTATTGAAATGAGGTTATTTAATATCTGAAGGGCTCTCTGGGTGACAGTATCAATGTGTTTTCCGAAACTCCACCTCTCATCAATGATAACTCCCAGGTAGCGTGTCTCACGTCGTCGGAGAACTGGTGAACCATCTATTCTGACAGTCGGATTTCTAATAAGATGTCCTTTTAGTAATAGGTAGGTGGATTTACTGGGCGATATCGTCATTTTAGTCGTGTGGCACCAATGTTGGAGTTTGTCTAATGCTGTCTCTATTTTCGGTTCAATGTCTTCGGGGCTACGGCCACCAACCAACAGGAGGAGGTCATCCGCGTAGGCTATCACCTCTAGCACCTCATCACTTTGTTGTAATCTAATAAAGGCTCCATATGGATGTCCCAGAAGAGGGGTCCTAAGACGGACCCTTGGGGACATCCTTTGGTAATTATCTTTCCAACTCTTTCGCTAGATGATGATAACCAGACCTCCCGATCCTTGCAATAGCTCCTCAGGCAACCGTATAGCGGCCCTGGACACTCTTTCTCCAGCAAGCAGGAGAAGAGCGAAGGCCACCACAGGTTGTCGAAGGCGCCACTGATATCAACCATGATGCCAACCACGTATTTGTGCGGGGTCGGCCGCCAGGGCGATTGCATCAGATGCCGACCACCCGGCCTGAACCCGAACTGCCTGTCGCTCACCCCGCACAACACCCGGTGTGCTGTCAGCCAACAATTTCTCTAGTATTTTGCCAAATACATCCAGCAAGCAAATCGGCCTGTAAGATTTCACTTTTGCTGGGTCCTTGTCTGGTCCTTTCTTTATAATAACTACATTTGCCATTTTCCATCTCTTTGGGAATTTTCCCTGTCTGAGGCATTCGTTGTATAGATGTGTTAGTGGCGCAGTCAGCTGAGGCGCCAGAAACTGCACCACCTCCGCCACAATGCCGTCTGGCCCAGGTGCTTTTCCTTTTTTCAATGATCTTATATGGGTTGCCACCTCCTCCACTGAGAAGGGGTAGACAGCCGTCTCATTAACGTATACTTCTTGGTCTTCATCTCTGAGTTGCTTCTGCCCCTCTGTCTCCCCATCCGCATTCTCGTCAGGCAACAGGGACCGGAGGAGGACCCCCGCAGTCTCCTGCCAGGACTCCGTCATCCTGTCCCCGTACCTGTTGATAGCTCCAGAGGAGAGCGGATTTTTTCCCTCACCAACTTATATTGGAGCCCCCATGGATCCGTGACTAGCTGGTTGAGCACAAAGTTTTCCCAGCTTCTCATCCTAACTTCGCGCAGTTCCTTTTGGAACTTCCGCTTTTCCTCTCTATATAGCATCTGCCACCTTTGTCGTTCCTGCCAGACGACACTGCGCTGGTAGTGCCTCCTCAGCCTTCTGACAGATTGACGCAGTTCTCCTAGTTCAGCAGACCATGGTGACGGAGAGGCCGCCATGGCCTTCCTCCTTGTAGGTACGGCTGCCTTCACCGCTCTTGTCACTGTATTCACCAGTTCCTCTGCTCTCTGGTCTACGTCCATGTCCAGATGCATGTCACCTTCCGGTGATGGAGGAATGTCACACTCCCTCGCTAGGCGTTCCCAGTCAGCTCTTCTGTAATTTAGTTGCACCTCCCACCCCGTGGTCCAGTGGCACTCTCTTTCTCCCAAGGTGAAAGATATCAAATTGTGGTCGCTTGTGGTGGCATTCTCTGTGACTCTCCAGTTTTGAATAATGTTAGCTGTATTTGGAGTTACAAGGGTGACATCAATATTTGTGCCCTGTCCTCCTCCTGCAGCGTAGGTAGGAGGATTGCCAGGCCTGTTTGCCACCACAAGTTGTGATGCCATTATAAGTTCCTCGACTTTTTCACCGTTAGCATCTTGTGCCACTGTACCACAGGGGGGATTTGGCAATAATGTCAGCTGTTATTACAACTTTTCTTCCCTGCAACGCCGTGGTAACTCTCGCTAGGTGGTCTATGTAGTGTTCTATGTTATCCCCATACTGAAAATACATGTTTATGAGAGTTATGGTTCCCATGGGGGTTTGGAGCTCCACGACGTTACAGTGGCTAGTTGTTAACTGTAAGAGTGTGGTGACTCTCAAGAGTTTATTTATGATTATAATCGCCACCTTCGGGTCATCCCCTCTGCTGACTATTTGCCAGCTCGCGGCAGCAAAAGCTATTTTTCCAGCCAGGGAGTATGGCTCCTGTAGACAGAGTACATCTAGTCTCCTCTCCTCCACCTCCCTTCGGAGCTCTTGCATCACGAGTCTGCTGTTATGGGTGTTGAGCTGTTCAATAGTTATGTTTGTCATTAGGGGAAGTACGTATGTATTCGGTCATGTGGCCAGGTCTTACTCCAGTCGAAAGCAATTCGTCCATGTGCTATTACTGATTGTAAATGTCGTCAAGATCAAATTTCTCACCTCGTCTTTCGAACACTTTCTTAAGCAGATCTCGCAAGGCTCCGAAGTCAGTGGGAAGATTCACTGATTTTAGCTGGATTCTGTCAACAGCCTCCATAACCGAGAAGGTTATCTCCCTGCCGTCTTCATGTCCTACACGGACCACATGTCGTAAGGCAGTGGTCAGGGTAGCTGGCTGCTCTAGTCTGGATAGTTGCATGGTGTACTCCAAGTTGGGGTACACCCTAACCGGATCGACCGGTGGCAGTCTGACTATTGGTGAGCTTTGTGCAGTGGGGCTCGTGCATGAGCTTGTCACTATATTTTCTTGAATGGGTTGTTTATTAGTATGATTGTCTTTAGGCGTTGTCACAGCCACAGGATGCCCTTGCCGTTGTTGGTGTAGTTCCGGCTTTGTTCCCCGGCTTCCAGAGGAGAGAGTTTCAGCCGTGAGGAGGAGACTGGTTTGTATGACAATGTCCATTGTTGGAAATTCAGTCTGTATGGCTTTGTCTTTTGTTTCAATTTTAGTGGCGCCCGAAAGCGACCTCAAAAAATCCTTGAATCTGTTTGCCCTCATGGCATCCCTCCTCCTTTTGCTCGGGGACTTTCGCTTTGGCATCCTGTTCGGTATGCCGGGCTCAACCATAGTCAGTTCTGGAGATTAATCTCTGCTCCAACGTTCTGTATGTCGGGCAATTCCTGCCTGTGGCTCCGCAAGACTTCTTCCCTCGTTTCTTGCATGGTACGCAAACTGCCGCCGCCTTGCAGTCTTTTCGGCTGTGACAGTTTTCCCCACACTTAGTGCACGCCGGCTTCCTGGTGCACAGCCTTAAGATGTGATCCAAGTCACCACAGTTGTGGCAACGAGGTACCACGACATAATCTCTTGTATTTATGGCGTGAAAGCCAACATATAGTCTGCCCATTGTTGTTATGTTTTTCCACAATGGCGCTGACACCTCGGCGACGTGATGAACAACATCACGACCCCGTGGCCCAGTCTTAAATTTTAGCTTAAAGCAGCTCTTAAATTCTTCTTCATTTATATCATCGAAGTTTTGTTTTCTAATTGTTTCTAGGAGTTCTTCGTTTGTCATGATTGTGGGAACGTCATATAGTATGACGAGAGGATTTATTTTTCTCGGTGGTTCACATTTTACCACCGAGTTCAGTTTTTGGCTATTCAACAATTTGTTTTTGTCTTCCTCGGAGGCAACTTCGACTATAACAGAATTTCTACCCGGTTTTACCTTTTTAATTCTAATTTTGTCTTTAACGGGGTCTATATTTTTTGTAAATAGTTCTTGAATTTTATTGACGCTTGTATCCTGCCCAGGCAGTGTCCTGAGGAAGACAGCTGTATCTGTTCTTTTGGTCAGTTTGTCAATAGTGTTTCTAGTCGTGCTTTGTGGGCGCTTAGTGGGCGCTTGCGCGGCCACGGCTGCCCACGTCTTTGGCGGTTGCCTCCTTAATCTATCATTCTCCTTTTCAAGCTCTTCCACTCTACCTTCAAGTTTAGCGTGGGCAATAGCCCATGCTGCCAGCTCATTTTTGATGATGGCTAGTCCAGCTTGGCTTACCTTGCCATTTTTTATTTGTTGCTCCATGAGCGACGTGATTCTAGAATATCTCTGCATAACTCTTTCATTCTCTGCCTGTCCCTGCTCGTCCTGGGGAGAGGGATCAGGCGCAGCGGAAGCCCGTTGAGGCGCACACGAATCACTCGTTTCGTTTGTAGCCATGATTACAACGAGTGATAAAAAAGGTGGGAGCCCGTCTCTTGCCTCGGACCGGCTCCTCTGGCATGGGGGGGGGGGGGGGGGGATTTCTGCAGCTCGCCCACCGACCTCGCCCCTAGGTCAAGGGCACTTCCGAGCTGCCGGGTTCAACGCACCGTCGCCAGTGCACTGGTCCCCGTCGGTGTCCCCGTCATCGACGATTTCACGCGACGCTCCTCGGCAACTGCACCCCGCACTCCGGAGAGGCGGATGCACCTCTCGCCCTTCGCCGCCTACTTGCCCGAGTTTCCACCTCTTGGCCAAGGACCCACTCCTACTCAGGTGGCGGGCCGGTCCCCGAGACGTTCGGCGGTCTGGACCCATCTAACCTGGCCCAGGCGATGTCACCACCTCCTGGGTTTGGCAGAACACGCCCCGGTTACCCAGGGGCGCGGCGAAGCGCCCTTGCCGACTCGCGCCGCGATCCCACGCCGACAAACGAGATCGCCGGCATGCAGAGCACGTGCTGGTCTGTACCCTGCGAACAGAAGGGACTGATGTTCGGTCCCTCGACACAGCTCCCCCTGTGCCACGCACCCTTCGCTTTCGCATCGGGTTGGGTCGCAGCTCTCCCTTTTGTCGCGAGGCATAATGCCGAGCTTAACATCTGGCACCACGGGAAGGCGGAAAGAGTCACTTGGGAAGGAGAGGCTATGAGAGACGCATCACTTCCGCTGTCAGGACTGCCGCGGCACACCCGACTGGAAGCGATACGCCCCAGTGCGAGCTTCCGTGCCTTACGGCGCGCCGACAACGGGCGGGCCCGTGCCGAACGCACCGTCAAGCGACCGACCTCACGCCAGACACGTTATCCTGTTTAGTTCATGAGGCGACGTGACTTGCAGCTGGCGAGATGTGTGCAGCAGAGGAGGTGAGACGTGGAGGCGGCACCTGTGAATCGATCGCGGCCATGAAAGAAATGCAAAAATCTCACATTATAGCGATCAGGCAGACATATCGCACTTTACTCTCTACCAGAGCCCTGAAATCACGGTAGATTTCAGTGTGTGACACACCCGTTTACTGGTCGTGCCAAGGACCAATTTGGCTCACCTATATGACAGAGCACACAAGGATGCCAAAGGTCAAGAGTGATAAACCCAAAACGAATAAGTGTGCCCTCAGCAAACGAGTAGTGCGGGACGTTTCAAGGCACACTGTCAGTACAGTAAGAACCTGACCACAGGCTCGCCCATCTAAACTACTCGCAAGTGAAGTCAGGACAGGTTCCAAGTGCCAAACACACATGCCAGAGCTTCGACCAGAAGTCCGTTACCAGTCCAAAGGCCCGCACCCCCAGTGCTTCGCACCTATGCAGAAAAAATTCCGTTTTCCTGCAAAGTGCACAAACGACACCGCCTTCACATTGTCTTGAGCCAATCACAAGGCTCTAGAGGCACTATATCTCCCCTCCCACAAGACAGCACAAACTCATATCGAATCAGGGCAAGAGTTAAGAAACCTGCATCTCTGAAAAAAAAAAAAAGAAAAGAAACCGCTAATCACTGGCGTTTTTAAGTTTTCGCAGAGATGGAAAAGATGATTTTCTCTGAAGTCATGTCTCTTGCCACGGCAACATGCAAACAAATGGAATCTCAAAGATCTTCATCTAAATCGCCTGTGCCTTTGAGCTTGTTAGTCCTAGCTATGAGGTGCAATAATGGTTCCATCTCTAAATATTTCTCAGATGCCGGAGTTTTCTTATACAACAGGGGCAGCCGAGGGAAGAAGCTCACTGGCCTTCTTGCAGTAAAGGCGAACTTGAGGACATATGAATTTTTATTGTCTGTGGCTCTGCACATAATGCCTGATTTATGACAGAGCACACAAGGATGCCAAAGGTCAAGAGTGATAAACCCAAAACGAATAAGTGTGCCCTCAGCAAACGAGTAGTGCGGGACGTTTCAAGGCACACTGTCAGTACAGTAAGAACCTGACCACAGGCTCGCCCATCTAAACTACTCGCAAGTGAAGTCAGGACAGGTTCCAAGTGCCAAACACACATGCCAGAGCTTCGACCAGAAGTCCGTTACCAGTCCAAAGGCCCGCACCCCCAGTGCTTCGCACCTATGCAGAAAAAATTCCGTTTTCCTGCAAAGTGCACAAACGACACCGCCTTCACATTGTCTTGAGCCAATCACAAGGCTCTAGAGGCACTATATCTCCCCTCCCACAAGACAGTACAAACTCATATCGAATCAGGGCAAGAGTTAAGAAACCTGCATCTCTGAAAAAAAAAAAAGAAAAGAAACCGCTAATCACTGGCGTTTTTAAGTTTTCGCAGAGATGGAAAAGATGATTTTCTCTGAAGTCATGTCTCTTGCCACGGCAACATGCAAACAAATGGAATCTCAAAGATCTTCATCTAAATCGCCTGTGCCTTTGAGCTTGTTAGTCCTAGCTATGAGGTGCAATAATGGTTCCATCTCTAAATATTTCTCAGATGCCGGAGTTTTCTTATACAACAGGGGCAGCCGAGGGAAGAAGCTCACTGGCCTTCTTGCAGTAAAGGCGAACTTGAGGACATATGAATTTTTATTGTCTGTGGCTCTGCACATAATGCCTGATTTATGACTCCACTGTGTAGATGCCTTCCTTTACACTGTTACCCCTGCCCAGGGTTCTGCTGGCGCCATGGCAGGTGTCATGGCATTGTTCTGCTGGAGCCCTGTCCTGAAAAATGGCTGCCCTGTCTGCCCTGTACAGCTGTGGACCTGTACAGCTAGCTTTAGTAAGGGATGGGCTCGCCGCCAAATGCTTTCAACTCCCAACAAGCCATTTCTATGAGCTAAGAATGATAAAAATACCAGTCTCCATCAACTTTTGCTCAGGCTGTTAACTTTCTGGATTCTCGCTCAAGGTGCGTCAGGTAGTAATAAAATCGTTTATAATTTTCCATATACGAAAAATAGGTGAGAGAGTAAATTGTGTAAGACGTTTATATTTCTATTGTCTCTTGTCAAACCACAATTAATGAAAGATGTTTATAGTTTATTAATAGGATTAAGTAGGAATAATTAATATTTGTCGTATTGGAAATAATTGTGGTAGCAGGGAGTTTCTGCACCAAAGTATTGTTGGCAGGAGAGACCGCATTCGTAGGAAGTCAGCAGTAAGCGAGATGTGAAGCGAGTCGGTAGCAGGTCTGAAGCGAGAGGTTGAGAGGAGCGGTGTGCCTGCCAGCCACCAGTTATGATTTACAAGAGATTATAAACGGATGTACAGAGGCTTCAGCTAACTATTATCATAAGAGGAACTAATATTCTTGTTTTTTTTTTTTTTTTTTTTTTTTTTTTTGAGAAACTCAAGACTACTGAAGGTATGTTTGCGCAATGCTAGTTGTAAGATTATTGTAAAAAGTAAGTCCCATTTGAACGTTTGTAAAATCATTTCATTCAGAATATAATTAATTTTTGCCAGCAATATTGCATTACTGATTATAATCCATCCCAAAAACCATCAACGTAAAAGTTTGGAAAATTTTATTGTTGTCATGAAAAAGTTTAACTATGAATTACGTAACTTCAGTCAAATTAATTAAAGAATAACGTCAGCTTTGCTATTAAAGAATAACGTCAGCTTTGGTAATAAATACAACCACTTACTATGACAGCCCACCAGCAGCTAATAGAGTATAGTTAAACAGAGTAAGTATATTCATGTCGCAGTTAGATGCAGCAGTCATATGGCGACCCAGTAATAGTAAAAAAGGTAAGGAACAGTTTTGGGTTATTGCAGGTAACGACTGAGGGCCACGACGACGACACATTCTATGTTTCCTCGAAGTAATCAGAAAATCACTTTTAATAAGCACCATTTAAATTTATATGCGAAGATTGAGAAAGACAATTAATTTCAAAAGGAAGATTTCATTTGTTATTATTAAGCAAGAGATATAAATCCTTAGGGACAGTTTCATAGGTTATTGTAGAAGGGAAGGTTGCGTTACAAAAGAGATATAAAGGAGACGGGAAGGTTTCAGTTGTCCTTATCTCACAGTTTGTAACAGTTCTTTGTGTCACTGCTGGTCAGATTGGCGTCAAAGATGCAGTACGATGCGGCAGATCCCTACATCGAACACGATGCTCTTCCCTCTCGGTAGTGCCACATGACTAGCCAGAGCGCAGTCTCCTAGGAACTGTAGATTCTCGTGTCCATCGCTGCCATCTATCATGTACAGTGGCTAGATTCACTTCGAGGCTTTCTCCAGTATTGCAGAAGGAACATCCAGCTCCTCGTAGCCCTATTGCAATACGTCGTTCAAGCTCAGTATGGTATTGATAACGGCGTCTTTGTCGCCTTATAGACATTCTTGAGTATCGTCTACTCACCTTGGCCAGTCTCAAAGGTCACTAAAGCTCATGAACGTTACAGTGTGTATTTAAAGCAATCCTCTTAATGGCGCTAATAGCGCTACTCGTATGGTATGACATTTGAATGGACATGACCTTTCAGTCGTTCTCGCTTCCCACTCCCCGGTTCCCGGGTTCGATTCCCGGAGGGGTCAGGGATTTTCTCTGCCTCGTGATGACTGGGTGTTGTGTGATGTCCTTAGGTTAGTTAGGTTTAAGTAGTTCTAAGTTCTAGGGGACTGATGACCATAGATGTTAAGTCCCATAGTGCTCAGAGCCATTTGAACCAGTTTTTGACCTTTCAGATGTAGAAACACGCCTACCAACTTTCGTTTATGTCGCACAACTCCTTTTTAATGTTGCGATTGCTTTTCCGTTAGCGTACATATGGTCATAAGCTTGTTTTCATCTTCTAGACGATGTACCTCAAGAGGCTATAGCATCAAATCAGTTCCGAGGCAACACTGCCTGAAGAGCAGTTCGGGCTTAGGGAGCGTCAATAGCCGAGAATAAGCTCCGGCGATTGGTGGAGGGGGTCTTAGATGCTTTGGAGTGCCACAATTGCTTCGGGGCTATGCTCCTAGACGTTTCAAGAGCGCTCGCCAGTGTGTGCATGATTCTCGGTATCTGAACCAAACCCTGTCGTACAACAGCACAGATACCGTGAACTGTAGGACATACAACATGAGCTCACACCCGGCAGGTCCTGTCGTCGAGATAGGAACGGTTAAGGCTGACTACTCAACGTCGGCAGCTCGCCTCTGACAACCGACACACCCGGTTCTCTTGTGGCGTTTCACATTAAATGCTACCCAGACGCAACCCATGGTATTTACTCTCGCTGCCATTCCGCAAAGTTGACACCGATCAACAGCGCAGGCACCCCTGTCCCGCGCTGTGTGCCTATGGCAATATTGTCATTATTTAGCAAAATATTAAATGACTGTTGTCTACGACTGTGTTGGGACACATTCATTCAACAAATTCCAAGAATTTTATGCATACTTGCTACCTATTAATAGTTTAGTATGTTGCCAGTAGAATTTCGGCATAAAGGCTAGGAACTGGTGATTAAGAAATCTCTCTCATTGCAATTCATTTTACCAAGCTATTGGTAATTTCAGTTAATTTCAGTTAAGTCGGTTACATTAAGCAAATAAGACAATCATATAACTATAACTTTCACGGCCGCAAATGTTACGGTTATCAAAAACTTTCGACGTCAGTGCTTGGCGAATGGATTTTCTTGCTAAAGTAAAGATGAGAACAGAAGGTTGGTTTTACAGCGGTAATCGGCTCTGTGGTATAGATGGAGTAAATACCGAGGTAACATACTACAGTAACGTTGTCCACTCATTGTTACTGTCTACGTCGTGCTATTTACAAGGAAGTACTGCTCACTATCTCCGTCAATCCGAAATCTACGCCCAACAGTGACTTCTTGCGGATATGCAAATATTGTTCTATAGCGGTTTGTTCCTCCGTTCAGTCATTTCTCTTACTGCAATAATAGAAACCATTTTGAATCGCTCTGATCCCTTTGATTCTAAATGGAGTGAGTTAATTTTACCCGAGGTAGATTTTAACGTACAGTCTTGATGTATTGAGAACGAGCACTAGCTTTTCATAGGATTCCTCTGCAGAAAAAAATCCGTCTTGTACTACTTAAAAAACAAGGAAATGCAGGCATTTCCTCAAAGTTATTTAGGGAAAATTCCTAATATGTAGATCTGGGTAACGTCACTGAGATTTTAATCGCGCACTGCATAAAGAGGAGTCGCTGTTCAGCCTGAGTCGGCGGAGTCCCCAAGCCTACAGGCTGTAGGCGTCTGTTGAGGATATTCTTTCATAACTGAGTGCATTCTACTTTTCGGAATGTCAATTGGCTGAGAACGTTGGGTAATCGATGTTTCAGAACAAAAGTCACAGTCTTACTACATGTGTTGTCATAATCTTTATCCTTATGTGTCGTATAGCTGTGAAATATACTGCATAATGGACGATCAAAAAGTTTCCGTTCGAAGGCCCTACAATCCAGAGTCGGTATGCCAATCAGGCAAGATCGCACGGAGGCAATCATTCCGCCGACTCACTAGAATGATGATACCCGTTTGAAAAAAAAACACCGTGTCCTGCTGTTTCAAAAAGTACGTAAGTGCCCGCAGCAGATCCTCGTACGACAGGAATCGGCAACAATTTTTAGGCGTCGCAGATGAAATCTATTCGCAGTTGCGGATATGAACCGCCGTCGCTGTATATTGGAAAGACGGTAATGAAAATTTTTGTCAGACTGGGACTCGAATTCGGATTTCCTGCTTTACGCGAGTGGTCGCCTTAACCGCATCGGCTATACGTGCACGAATCACGAGCAGACCCAAACTTCCGTACGTCGTTGTCCATGTGTGACAACCTGAACGTTACATATATTTCCATCCAAGGAGG